>NC_060126.1:361239562-361544228 GCF_021461395.2 Schistocerca americana
TGTTCCTACTACAAAACGTGATGTTCGTAGTTTCCTTGGTGTCTGTAATTTTCTTCGACGCTTTGTTAGATTGGACGATTTGGCCACACCTCGTTTATGCGAACTGTCTGGAAAGAAGTCTAATTGGTGTTGGGACGAGGAAGCTCAGTCAGAATTTGAACAACTCCGTGATGCTTTAGTTGCTGCTCCACTTCTTTCACATCCGGATCTATCTAAAGATTTTTGTTTGGCGACGGACTCATTATTTCAAGAGATAGAAGAAAACGGCGTTGTAGTACAGAAGACTATTGCATTTGGAAGTCGTGTTCTTTCTAAATCAGAAAAGAATTATTCGATTACGGAACTTGAAGCTTCGGCTGTTGTTTGGGCTTTCACAAAATTTCGCACATTTTTGTTTGGCAGACATACTAAGGTTTACACCGATCATCGAGCTCTGGAATTTCTTATGTCGACAAAATTGACTCATGGCAGATTGTCACGATGGGCGTTGTACCTACAGGAGTTTGATTTTAGTATTGTTTACATACAGGGTTCTTCAAATATTGTTGCTGATGCTTTATCACGTGCACCTGTGGGTTTGAAACAAAGTGCTGAAGAGGACTGCATAGAAAACAATTATTGTTTGATGTATATTCAAGGTGTTGCGTTTGAGAACTTTATTTCGTCTTCGCTCCAGGACATCGCTATGGAGCAAAATAAGGATCCAATCTGGAAGGACATTAAGGAGAAGTGGAGGAGAAAGGAAAGCGTAGCGATTAGACAGCATTATTTAGTCCGCAATGACATTCTTTTTAAACGAAAATCGGTCGACAACTCCGTTTGGTTAGTTTGTATTCCTGATGAGTGGGTCAATAAATTGATTTGGTATACGCATTTCAGTTATGCACACTTTGGTCCCAGAAAATGCTTTCATAAATTACGAGAAAATTGCTACTTCAGTAATATGGAAAAACGTATTCGATCTGTTCTGGCCAAATGCAAATTATGTCAAAAGGCTAAGCTGCCAACAGTTTCTCACAGAGCACCGTTGTTTCCTATCATTCCAGCGAAATTAAAGGAGATGGCTGCAGTCGATTTGTTCGGTCCAGTGGTTCGTTCTACTAATGGTTTTGCGTACATTTTCGTAGCAGTGGAGTTGACGTCAAAATATGTGTGTTTTACACCTTTACGCAAAGCGACAGCTCGTTCAGTATCTAACGCTTTTATCAAACATTTTCTTAAAGAAGTTGGTCATGTTGATAAGGTTATATCAGATAATGGATCACAGTTTCGTTCTAAAATTTGGCTTCGTACTCTACAGCGTCGTAAAATTAAACCAATTTTCATTTCACTTTTTCACCCTCAATCTAACGCTTCAGAGAGATGGATGAAGGAAATCAATAAATTGTGTCGTCTTTATTGTCATCAGAATCACAGAACGTGGGATCAGTATCTTCATATTTTTCAAAACATTATGAATGAACTCCCTAATGATTCAACTTCTTTACCGCCTATACTGACATTAAAAAATAAAGCACCGACAAATCGCATTTCTGAAATAGTTCCTTTTCCGCCTTCACGGAAACCGCGGCATTCTGAAGTTGTCAACCTGGCTCTACGAAATATTGCATCTGCGGCTGCTAGAAGAGAGTTATCAGCTAAACGTCCTGGTCGTTCAAAAATCTTGTCAGTTGGTCAGAAGGTGTTAATTAAGTCCCACCGTTTGTCTCACAAAGGAAAAGGCTTGTGCCGCAAATTTTTTCTGCTTTATAACGGTCCATATAGAATTCGCAAAATTATTCATGATAACACTGTCGAAGTAGAAACTCTTTAATCTCGACGCTCTAAAGGAATACATCATATATCTAACGTAAAAATTTTTGTGGAATGATATACTTTAAAAAAAAAATTTGTAGAATGACATAGTTTTGAGAAACTAACAGCTAGATGTAAACATGCGGAGAGTACAAGGATACCGCGCTGTGTTTTGGCGGCGGCACATACTCAAAGCAACAGTCAAGTCTGCGCGCCGCACAAAGCAGTCGTTGACCGCGAACAATTGCTTCCTACGTCAACCGAGCGAGGTGGCGCAGTGGTTAGCACACTGGACTCGCATTCGGGAGGACGACGGTTCAATCCCGCATCCGGTCATCCTGATTTAGGTTTTCCGTGATTTCCCTAAATCGCTCCAGGCAAATGCCGGGATGGTTCCTTTGAAAGGGCACGGCCGACTTCCTTCCCCGCCCTTCCCTAAAACCGATGAGACCGATGACCTCGCAGTTTAGTCTCTTTCCCCAAAACAACCCAACCCCCTACGTCAAGCGCCTACAGCTGATCGAGCGCTCGGTGCGAATGCACTGACAGCCGTAAACAAATACACAGTTTAATTTCTCCGACTAAATTCAGTATAAAGCTATAGTGACTTGATGAATTATGTTATTAACATTCAGTATTTTTCAGGATACGGTTCTATAAAATATTTAAGAACTTCAGGTAAATTCTGTGTGTCTCCGACGTTAAGAGGACTTGCTATCGAGATATTTTCAGGAAGAATGTAATTTCGAAGAAGAAACTAATAAACTAAAAAAGGGTAACTATTAATTGAGTTCATTTTTCAGGTAACATATTTCCACTTAGGTATGTACTTTAGACGTGATTTGCTGCTCGCGATTACGTGATTCATACTTTGTGCTAAATTTCATGTTCTATGAAATTACTTGTGAAGCGACGTGCTTGCGTACGTTAACTGATTTTGACAATGATTATTAATGAACGGGGCTGTAACTTGTGTATATTATGCATCGCTTGGCTGCACTGCTTTTTCACTGATGTCATATTTTTCTATTATGTGCCTGCTGTGCTTATTTATTTAAATTATAATTGTAACCTGATTAATTGTGCTGACTTTAATTATGTATGTAAGTTATACTTTGTGATTTATCTGCTTGCGCCTTCATGTTTACTTATTAAGATGACATATGAACATTTATTTGCTTATGCTGATATGATGCTAATGACATGTTTACTGCTTTGCGTATGGATTGCATATTTATACATATCTGTTGTTGTCATAACTACTCTTTAATTTGGTATATAGCAATGCTGATGTACAGTGTACGAACATAGAGTTTAGGTTACAGTATGGATTAATTATAGATTGTTCGCTTGGCAGAGCCTCGTTGTAGGAATTGTGCTGCATCCACTTGTTGACATTCTGTTCTCTACTGGTATATTTACTCGCTATTGTTTGTTTTGCTTACGCTCAGTGCCTTATATTTTTAAGATAAGAAAATGAACTGCTATAATTCGACGAACGACATTAGTACAAGAAACTTCATAGAAGTCACATGAGCTGGAGGTTTTATGGAAGCTGTATAACTTTATGCTAATAGGAAGGAAGCTAACGACATGACATACCGTTACTAGGTTTAGACCATTAACAGTTATTACACTGCATTTTTCGTGAGCAATTGAAATAGGAAGTGACACTTGATACAAGAAATACTCCACATGTTTGCTTCTGTTTGCCATAATTCTTGAAGTGGTGTACACACTGTGAAATATTATGATCATTCACACTCCGTAATCGTACTTAATTACTGAGAGTTATTCGAACTAAGTCTGTTAGAGGTCATGTATGCATTTCTTTGTTTATAATTCATAATGAGCAGAAGATTTGGATCAGATGGATTACACAGAGGTTGTGTGTTGACAATGTGTCTTCAGATTGTGTGGGATGATGAACTGAAGTTTGCACTAGGATTTTATCTGTACTTGTTCGAGGAGACTGACTAGAGGAAAGAGTTGTTATGGAAGTGAAATGATATTGGTAATAAGGTTTATATGTATCGACGCATTGAAGAGGTATTATTGAGGTATTATTGAGATTGTGTGAAGTTGATGATTATTAGAGTTTTGGTGGATAAGAGGTAAAGTAAGTGAGGAGCATATATTGGCAATAAGGTTTATATGTATCGACGTATTGAAGAGGTATTATTGAGGTATTATTGAGATTGTGTGAAGTTGATGGTTATTGGAGTTTTGGTGGATAAGAGGTAAAGTAAGTGAGATGCATATTTTTTTTTTGTTGGTCTTATGGAACAAAGAGGATGAAGATAGCAGACTAGAACACTAAAGTAGAAGGAAGATAGTCTATACACACACTTTGTTACATCACTAAGCAGTATATATTTTTTTTTGAAGAGAGGAAGTATTTGCATATCTTGGCTCAGTGACAGTTGTTCAACAACAGTACATTTGATCTGGCTTGGCAAACATTGGTCTTGACATGATGACTATGACGTTGACCTAACTATTATTGACTGTTATACATTGCTGCCACTACTACTTGATACATATGATGAACATCAGATTTTGACAGAATTACATTTACACAGTTAACACCATTCAATTACACGGTAGTACTTAATGTGGATGAAAGATGAATGAGTGTGTTTTGTGTGTTTTCCTTTCCTAATCCTACCCACCTATCTCGTAAATATTATTTTATTTGTTTGTAGTGGCTTGCACTGACACCCATAAATATTATAGGTTTACTGATATTTGAGTATTTGTAATAGTTAATATGAAAATTATCTGACATCATTTGTGTGTTGGTTACGATTTGTATGTTTAGTGTAAAAGCATTTGTATGTGCATTCAAACTATTGTTCATGCCTGAACTGTCAGATTAGTGAGGGTAAATATTATGAACTGTTACCTGCACTTTTTCAACATAATGTGTGACACTTAGGAATGTTTAATTTCTGCTGATGAACTGTGTGATCAGTGATAGTAAATATTATGGGCTGTTACTTGTACTTTTTCTACATGATTGGTGACACTTAGGAATGATTAATTTCTGCTGATGAACTGTGTGATCAGTGATAGTGAATATTATGGACTGTTACTTGCACTTTTTCTACATTATTGGTGCCACTAGGACATGTCTAATTTCTGCTGATGAACTGTGTGATCAGTGATAGTGAATATTATGGACTGTTACTTGCACTTTTTCTACATGATTGGTGCCACTAGGAAATGTTTAATTTCTGCTGATGAACTGTGTGATCAGTGATAGTGAATATTATGGACTGTTACTTGTACTTTTTCTACATGATTGGTGCCACTAGGATATGTTTAATTTGTGCTTATATACTCTGATGAACAGTGTGATCAGTGATAGTGAATATCATGGACTGCTCTCTGGACCTGCTCATCATTGCTAGGTGCAACTGATGGACTACTTGTATGGAAATGAAGTCACTTCTTGCTGTCTGCACCTACTCAACATTGCTGGGTGCCACAGATGGAACTGCTTCTACTGAAATAATGTCACTTGTTGCTGTCTGCACCTGCTCAACATTACTGGGTGCACAGATGAAGCTACTTCTATGGAAATGATGTCACTTGCCGGTGTCTGCACCTACTCAACATTGCTGGGTGCCAATGATGGACTGCTTCTACTGAACTAATGTGACTTGTTGCTGTGTGTACCTCTTCAACTTTACTGGGTGCCACAGATGAAACTGCTTCTACTGAAATGATGTCACTTGTTGGTGTCTGCACCTGCACAACATTGCTGGGTGCAACTGATGGACTGCTTCTACTGAAATGATGTCACTTGTTGGTGTCTGCACCTGCTCAACATTGCTGGGTGCAACTGAAGGACTGCTTCTACTAAAATGATATCACTTGTTGGTGTCTGCACCTCCTCAACATTGCTGGGTGCCACTAATGGAACTGTTTCTACTCAGATAATGTCACTTGTCGGTGTCTGCACCTGCTCAACATTGCTGGGTGCCACTGATGAACTGCTTCTACTGAAATAATGTGACTTGTTGCTGTGTGTACCTGCTCAACACTACTAGGTGCAACAGATGGAACTGTTTCTACTGAGATAATGTCACTTGTTGGTGTCTGCACCTCCTCAACATTGCTGGGTGCAACTGATGGACTGCTTCTGCTGAAACGATGTCACTTGTAGGTGTCTGCACCTGTTGACCATTGCTGGGCTGGAATTATCAACTATTTGTTTTTTTTTAATAATTAAAAGTATTTTATGTGAACATTTGTATAAACTGATTTTTTGTGTATTGTGCAAACTATTATGTAAAGCCACATGTATGAAAAGAATTTGTATTGCCTACTGTATTTTATATATTAGGTTATTGAAAGGTCAGTGCAAAGCCAAAGTTTTAACTAATTATGTGATATTTAGGTATTAATATTATCTTTTATTTTTGTCTGTATTTTTGTGGACGAATTTGGTGGTATTTTCACCACCAATGCTGGCAAAAATACCATCAAATTCTGGCCTGTAGAGGAGGGGCATATGAAGGGTGGCTACACTGAGCCACTGCGCCAGAGATTGCGCCAAAGAGTATTATTAAGCCGCCTCCACAGTGCTTGTTGAGAGCTCGTAGTAGTCAGTGCCTGTTAAGAACTCGTAGAAGTCAGTGCTTGGAGAGAGCTCGTAGTAGTGAGTGCCTGTCGAGGTCTCGTGGTATGTTGTAGCAGAGAGTGTTTGTTGAGATGTGCTATTAGGCAGTGCTTGCTGAGATGTGATATTGGAGAGTTCTGGTTGAGATATAATGTAAGGATTAGAATGATTTTCATCAATACAAATGAGGTAATTAACTCCGTTTGTTTTAATTTCAGTATCCTAAATAATGCGTCATTACAGGTTCAGTCAACAAAGCATCTGGCGTGTGTTCTTGTATTAGAGTGTAATTCTACTTTCCTTGAGCAATTATAGTATTTGTAATTTTCTTTTATCACGTCAGTAAAATTGGTATAAAAAAATTCTTGTCTTGTTGAAGAAGAACCGTGCCAGATGTGCGTTGAGTCATACTTCCACATACAGAACAGTTATACTTATGCTTTGGTTTCGTAGGTTTCATAGTTGCTGGGGACTTAATTCATTAATTGTGTCAACGAAAAATTTCATTTCATTCTTGTTGTTGTTCTTTGCAGTCAGATAGCGTAATAATACTAGTCAGGGCCAACCGTTTACGAAACAGCGTAATCGGACATACAGCTACAGCTACTAAAAACTAAAAGTATTTTCAATCATATTTAATTAAGCCCCCATGCACTTTGTCGGATTTTCACAGTGAATTCCATTTCGCGACAGATCGGAACTGACTTTCCAGCCGACCGCGGTGGTCTCGCGGTTCTAGGCGCGCAGTCCGGGGCCGTGTGACAGCTACGATCGCAGGTTCGAATCCTGCCTCGGGCATGGATGTGTGTGATGTCCTTAGGTTAGTTAGGTTTAAGTAGTTCTAAGTTCTAGGGGACTAATGACCACAGCGGTTGAGTCCAATAGTGCTGAGCGCCATTTGAACCATTTGAATCTGACTTTCCAAATAGAGCCTTAATATCGTCATAAGATGCCTGACAGATTTTCTATGGCATTCCTACGAGTTTAACTTATAATAATGTTCGTTATCAAAACGTTCTCGCAAATTATGGTAACAGTTCTCTGCTATTGGCTATTGGTGACGCTATACAGGAGGCGGTGGGCATAGCTTTCGCTATAAAACCATGAGCGACTAAGCTCCGGTGTTCCACATGCCTCTTCAGAATGGCCTGCTCTACGCCATCGGCTCCTGCTGTCGCCAAGGCTGCATGAGACATTTACTTTGTATTATTTTACTCCAATGATAGTATCCATTCTTCGAAACCGAGGCTCAAACTCGGGAACTTTGCCTTTCGCGGGCAAGTGCTCTACAATCTGAGCTACCCAAGCACGACTCACGACCTCTTCTCACAGCTTCAATTCTGGCTTTACCCCGTCTCCTGCCTTCCAAAGTTCACAGAAGCTCTCTTCCGAACCTTGCAGAACTAACATTCCTGGAAGAAAGGATATTGTGGAGACGTGCCTTAGCCACAGCCTGGGGTATTTTTCCAGAATGAGATTTTCCCTCTGCAGCGGAGTGTGTGCTTTTAATCTGCCAGGATGTTTCATATCAGCGCACTCTCCGCTGCAGAGTGAAAATCTCATTCTGGAAACATCCCCCAGGCTGTGGATAAGCACGTCTCCACAATATCCTTTCTTCCAGGAGTGCTAGTATTGCAATGTTCGCAAGAGAGCTTCTGTGAATTTTGGAATGTAGGAGACGAGCTACTCCCAGAATTGAAACTGTGAGAAGGAGTCATGAGTCGTGCTTGGGTAGCTCAGATGGTAGAGCACTTGCCTGCGGAAGACAAAGGTCTCGAGTTCGAGTCTCGGTCCGGCACACAATTTTAACCTGCCAGGAAGTTTCAAATCAGCGCACACTCCGCTGCAGAGTGAAAATCTCATTCGGGAAACATCCCCCAGGCTGTGGCTAAGCCATGTCTCCGCAATATCCTTACTTCCAGGAGTGCTAGTTCTGCAAGGTTCGGAAGAGAGCTTCTGTAAAGTTTGGAAGGTGGGAGCGAGTTACTGGCAGAATTGAGGCTGTGAGAACTGTCGTGAGTCGTGCTTGGGTAGATCAGGTGGTACAGCGCTTGCCCGCGAAAGATAAAGGTCCCGCGTTCGAGTCTCGGTCCGGCACACAGTTTTAATCTGCCAGGAAGTTTCAATTTTAATTTTAATTCACAAACCGAATGCTGGCATAAATTGTTTAAGTTTGGAACTATTACGTTTCAATCTGAACCGCAGACACGCCAGAGGGGAAGGAGACGCTTTCCTTGCAGTGGTCGCTCTCCTAGCCCCTCCCTCCCCCCTCCTTCGATTACGCCCCCAGCACAGGCTAGACAACATGCTCTCAAGCACACCACTGTGCTTTATCCGCGATCAGAAACCACAGAGAGACGCTACCCTGGTTCCCTTTTTATTGTGGACCCGATATGCGTCTCCCACTTCGTTGCAATCTTAGACAGTGATTGTTCGTACACAGGATCACGACGGTGCTATTTGCTACATAATGCAGAAGTTGCCGCCATGGCTTCCATTACTTTGGAACATGTACAAATTCACATGAGTTGCAGTCATGCCGATTAGCGAGAATATACAATTGATTACTTTGCACTTCGTAATTACGCGAGTACTTAGCTTGCACCGCGACCTGCCTGTATCACACACTCACTGACACTAATGTGGCAAGAACTGCTACACCTGTTGCCCTTTCTCCCCAATCCTGTATTTCTCAAGGCCAACCACGAACTCTCTTGCTAGTTGCTTCTGATAAATCAGACTCCACGATGACTTACTCCTTGACTTGTTATTTTTCTTGCGTTATTTATATTTCATACTTAAGACCGGCTTACTAACGAGTAATCCTGTATTATGGATGGATGTCGTCCGGTGCTGTAACAACGCTACAGAGCATGTAATATGCTCTTGGTGATGAATACGCATTGAGCACTTAAATTTAGTGCTTGTCTGTTCCTTTATAATAAGTATCACTTATTCTGGCAACAGAGATATCTGTAATAAGACAGTCGACCGATTTCTCCAAGGTCAACGTAAAAAGGTCCTAACTTCTTCTTTACTCTGACTGATTCCGATTACCGATAGAGTTCGGTTAAGTCTGTTTAACGAAAATTTGAAGAGAAGGCAATTCAGCTTCGTATTGTGTGATGATTACCATAGCAAGTACGCAGCTGATGCCTATGCCCCAGCTTTTTAATTAGCTTGAAAAATCTGAAAGTGTCTTACTCCGCTTAACACGTAAACGTTCTTTAGCAAAACGTTCACCAGACCATCTCGTAAACTCTTGTGATTAAAGCGCCGCACTGCTGTCTATTTAATCCGACTCCTAACTAGACTATTTGTATCCTGAACTAACATGTCTCAGGTATTATCTACTAGGTAGCGTCACCTCTAAGAAAGATTGAATGTGATGGCCGATACGGAACACAAGAATACTTCAGTCACATAGAAAATACACTGAAGCTCCAAAGAAACCGATATAGGCGTGCGTATTCAAAGACAGAGATATGTGAACAGACAGAATACGACGCTGTGGTCGGGAACACCTCTATAAGTGTAGTACCCGTGATTAAATACAGGCAATAATAATCAGCTAAAAACGACTTGAAATCGAACTTGTTTACAAATGCTTTACTTGAAGCCAGGTCGTAACTCATTCCTTGCTAAATAATATTTGTGGATATTTTATCTGTGAATGTGTCTCACTTACATGTGTTTACACTGAAGAGCCAACGAAACTGGTACACCTGCCTAATATGGTGCAGAGCCCCGCGAGCACGCAGAATTGTCGCAACAGGACGTGGTATGGATTCTATTAATATCTGAAGTAGTGCTAGAGGGAACTGACAGCATGAATCCTTTTGTGCTAACCATGAATTCGTAGGAGTACGAGAAGGAGATATCTTCTGAACAGCACGTTGCAAGGCGTCCCAGATTGGCTCAATAATGTTCATGTCTAGGGAGTCTGGTTGCCAGGGGAAGTGTTTAAACTCAGAAAAGTATTCCTCGAGCCACTTTGTAGCAATTCTACACGTGTGGAGTGTCGCGTTGTCCTGCTGGAATTGCCCGAGTCGATCGGAATGCACACCGGATATGAACGGATGGTGGTGATCGGACAAGATGCTTATGTACGTGTCACCCATCGCAATCGTACCTAGACGTATCAGGGGTCCCATATCATTTCAACTGCACATGTCCCCCACCATTACAGAGCCTCCACCAGCCTGAACAGTCTCCTGCTTACATGCAGGGTCCATGATTTCATGAGGTTGTCTCTATACCCCCATACGTCCATCCGCTCGATACAATTTGAAACGAGACTGGTCCCAACAAGCAACATGTTTCCAGTCGTCAACAGCGCAATGTAGGTGTTGACGGGTCCATGTGAGGCATAAAACTATCTGTGTGCAGTCATCAAAGATGCACGAGTGGGCCTTGGACATCGAAACCCCATGTCGATGATGTCTCGTTGAATTGTTCGCACGTTGACACTTGTTGAAGGCTCAGCATCGAAACCTGCAGCAATTTGCGGAAGGGTTGCTGAACTATTTTATTCAGTCGTCGTTGGTCCCGCTCTAGCAGGATCTTTTTCCGACCGCAGCGTTGTCGGAGATTTGATGTTTTACCGGATTCCTGGTATACACGGAACACTCGTGAAATGCTCGCACGGGAAAATCACTATTTCATCGCTACCTCGGAGGTACTGTGTCCCATAGCATGTGTACCAACTATAACATCACGTTCAAACGCACTTCAATCTTGATAACCTGCCATTGTAGCAGCAACAACCGATCGAACAACTGCGCAAGACACTTGTCGTCATATATAGGCGTTGGCGACCGCAGAGTCGTATTCTGCCTGTTTACGTATGTCTGTATTTGAATACGCATGCCGATACCAGTTTCTTTGATGCTTCATTGTATGTTATATAGAGAGACCCCCTGTCCTAACACAAACTCTTTGACACGACTTTAGATACTCTGCTTGACGTATTTACGTCTTGTGAAGTTTATGGAACGTGTTACGTGTGGCTAGTTGTGTGATGTGCGGGATAATTAACGACACTTGAAAGCTAAAAATTATGTATCTAGTGTTCTGTAGGCATTAACAGGTACTGTCAACTGTTCGTAACGTTTAGTGGTTACATTTTTCATGTATACCTCTTCCGCAGCTATACGACTGCGAAAGCAATCAATAAATATGTACCATCTGATGATGAATCGCTAGGCGGTTCAAATGGCTCTGAGCACTATGGCGCTTAACAGCGGAGGTCATCAGTCCCCTAGAACTTAGAACTACTTAAACCTAACTAACCTAAGGACATCACACACATCCATGCCCGAGGCAGGATTCGAACCTGCGACCGTAGCTGTCGCGCGGTTCGAGGCTAAAGCGCCTAGAGTCGCTCGGCCACTCCGGCCCGCGCTAGGAGGTTCGAAACCGGTACTGGGGTATTAAAAATTGAAGAACAAAGCAATATGCGACAGGCTGCAGTAATTTAAGGAAACCTTTTTTCATCAGAGTCTCGATGAATCTCGTCCGTAATGGTTAAAAGTTGTATTTTGCAAACTTTTATTTCCATTTTTTCCGTTCAATCCATTCTTCATAAGGCGTTAATCGAGAATTTTTATCTTGTGTTTCCTCGGTATGTTATCACAATTACTACATGAGCGTGAAGTGTTAGACCGATCGCGCTGACTTGTGTAACGCACGAAGCAGCACGGCTTCGGCACCTCCGCCGTCAGCCATTATTCCCGCGCCGCTGGGGCCCACCAGACAACGCCGGCGCGGCTGACAGAGCGATGATCTATGGATGCCGGCGCTCCATCCCTCCAGCGTCGGCAGCCGCAGCCGCAGACTCTGGCGTCGGCGTCGGCAGGCGATTCACTTCCGGGCGCCGCGGCTCTGGCCCCGGAAAAACACAGCGGCCTGGCGGACCGGCGCCTCGCCGCCCGCGATGATGGATGGCCGCGGCGCTGCGGCGGTGGGTGGTTGGGCGGCTGGGCGGCGCGTCAGTCGCCCGCTGATGATGGATCGCGAGGCCCGCAGCTCGCGCCTCCGTCTGCGCCCGCCCTCTGACTAACGGCCGGCGCGCGTCGGCACCGACGTAATAGGCGCGACTGCGGCGCGGCGTAGGCGACGCTGAAGACCCGCCCACCCGTAGGACAGGGCGGAACAACTGAACGGCTCACTGAACTCTGAGGTGACAAAAGTCACGGGATACCTCCTAATATCGTGTCGCACCTCCTTTTGCCCGGCTTTAGCGCACCAGATCTACGTGCCATGGCCTCAACAAGTCGTTCAAAGTCCCTGCAGAACTACTGAATCGTGGTGCCTCTATAGCCGTCCATAATTGCAATAGTCTTGCCGCCGCAGGATTCTGTGCACCAACTGACCTCTAGACTATGTCCTAAAGTATCCGATGGATTCATGTTCGGCGATCATCTTGGCCAAATCATTCGCTCGAATTGTTCATAATGTTCATCAAACCAGTCGCGAACAACTGAGAACCGGTGACATGGCGCATTGTCATTAATACACTACTTGCCATTAAAATTCCTACACCAAGAAGTAATGCAGATGATAAACGGGTATTCATCGGACAAATATATTATACTAGAACTGACATGTGATTACATTTTCACGCAGTTTGGGTGCATACATCCTAAGAAATCAGTACCCAGAACAACCATCTCTGGCCGTAATAACGGCCTTCATACGCCTGGGCATTGACTCAAGCAGAGCTTGGGTGGCGTGTATAGGTACAGCTGCCCATGCAGCTGCAACACGATACCACACTTCATCAAGAGTAGTGACAGGCGTATTGTGACAAGCCAGGTGCTCGGCCACCATTGACCAGACGTTTTCAGTTGGTGAGAGACCTGGAGAATGTGCTGCCAAGGGCAGCAGTCGAATATTTTCTGTATCCAGAAAGGCCCGTACAAGACCTGCAACATACGCTCGTGCATTATCCTGCTGAAATGTAGGGTGTCGCAGAAATCGAAGGAAGGGTGGAGCCACGGGTCGTAACACATCTGAAATGTAACGTCCACTATTCAGAGTCCCGTCAATGCGAAAAAGAGGTGACCGAGACGTGTAACCAATGGCACCCCATACCATCACGGCGGGTGATACGCCAGTATGGCGATGACGAATATACGCTTCCAATGTGCGTTCACCGCGATGTCGCCAAACACGGATGCGACCATGATGATGCCGCAAACAGTACCTGGATTCATCCGAAAAAATGACGTTTTTCCATTCGTGCATCCAGGTTCGTCGTTGAGTACACCATCGCAGGCGCTCCTGTCTGTGATGCAGCGTCAAGGGTAACCGCAGCCACGGTCTCCGAGCTGATAGTCCATGCTGCTGCAAACGTCGTTGAACTGTTCGTTCAGATGGTTGTGGTCTTGCAAACGTCGCCATATGTTGACTCAGAGATCAAGACGTGGCTGCACGATCCGTTACAGCCATGCGGATAAGATGCCTGTCATCTCGACTGCTAGTGACACGAGGCCGTTGGGATCCAGCACGGCGTTCCGTATTACCCTCCTGAACCCACCGATTCCATATTCTACTAACAGTCATTGGATCTCGACGAACGCGAGCAGCAATGTCGCGACACGATAAACCGCAATCGCGATAGGCTACAATCCGACCTTTATCAAAGTTGGAAACGTGATGGTACGCATCTCTCCTCCTCACACGAGGCATCACAACATCGTTTCACCAGGCAACGGCGGTCAACTGCTGTTGGTGTATGAGAAATCGGTTGGAAACTTTCCTCATGTCAGCTCGTTGTAGGTGTCGCCACCGGCGCCAACTTTGTGTGAATGCTGTGAAAAACTAATCAATTGTATATCACAGCATCTTTTTCCTGTCGGTTAAATTTCGCGTCTGTATCACGTCATCTTCGTGGTGTAGCATTTTTAATGGTCAGTAGTGTAAAATTTCTATAGTTGTCTGGGAAAATGAAGTCCATGGATTGTTGCAAATGGTCTCCAGGTGGTCGAACATAACCATTTCCCTTTAATGATCGGTACAGTTGGACCAGAGAACCCAGTACACTCCATGCAAACACAGTGAACACCATTATGGAGTCACCACCAGCGTACACAGTGCGTTGTTGATAACTTGTGTCCATGGCTTCGTGGGGCCTGCGCCACACTCGAACCCTAAAAGCAGTTGATACCAATTTATATCGGGATCATGTGATCAGGCCACGGTTTGCCAGGAGTCTAGGGTCCAACCGATATGCTCACGAGTCCAGGAGAGACGTTGCAGACGATGTCATGCTGTTAGGAAAGGAACTCGTGTCGCTTGTCTGCTGCCTAGCCCACAAACACGAGATTTCTCTGCACTCTCCTAGCGAATACTTCCGTCGCACGTAACACATTGATTTCTGCGGCTATTTCTCGCATTGTTGCTGATCTGTATGCACAGGCAGCTCTACTCAAACGCCATTGCTCTCGATGGTTAACTGAAGGCCGTCGGCCAGAGCGTTGTCCGTGGTGAGAGATCGTGTCAGAAATCTGGTATTCTCTGGACTCTCTTAACATTGTGGATCTCGGAATACCGAATTTCCCAACGATTTCCGAAATGGAATATCCCATGTGTCGAGATCTAACTACGTCGAGCTCAAATCACCATTCTGCATTCTAAGTCTGTCAGCTCCCCTCGCACCGCCATAATCACTTCGGACACCTTTCCACATGAATCACCTAACTACAAATTACAGCTCTGTCAATGCACTGCCTTTTTATACTTTGTGTACGCTATAGTGCCGCTATTTGTCCATGTGCATGTCGCTATCCAATGACTTCTGTCACCTCAGTGTGTGAGATCGCCATAGGCTGTCCCCTAAGCTCTGCATGTGGATCGGTATTCTGCGATCTGAAGCGAGAACCCCACGTGGAATCACTAAACGGGGCGAATACGGGATATTGATGTGAGATTCCACCCCCTGTTTCCTTTGTTTCAAGGAAAGTATTATTTCCTTTTCTTTACTTTACTTTATTTTACTTCTGTACTAATGTTTTCCCCCTTCTTATCTTTACGTATGTCGCAAAACTGCATTCCCAACACGGGGTCACTGCAGACTGTAAACGAAGATACGAACATATGGAACAGGTTCCGAGATATGTGAGTGTGTAACCCTACGCTACTGCGTACGATACTTATTAAAGCCTGTACTATGGTAAGTTGACGGGCTTCACCTTATAAGAAAGGATTTTGGGGTAGATATTGACCGCGTGTACCTGAATGGAGGCAAAATCAGACTTTCACCCACTCAGTAACAACAATGATACGTCAAGCAAGTCTGAAGTGCAAATACACGTTAGGACGGACAAGGAACAACACAGCAGATGCTACCAATTTGTTAATAAAACGGTCGCCAGCCTAATTAGGCATTAATTGAGTTTCTTCCCTGTACAAGTTGAAGTACGTGTATGCAAAACAACACGTAATAACACTGCATAATATGGTAAATTTTAGAACCAGAAATTCTACTGAACTAATAATTTCACTTTCTGTACTAATATGGACAAGCCATAAATACACAACAATACAATATAATGTTTACTACAAACTTCGTACTGTCTATTGATCTGATTAAAATCGGGCATAGGTTACCCTAGAAATAGCACTTTCGAAACACACATACAATGTCAATTTTGAAAAGGTAAAACACTAATAAATTTTGGTTTTATATTGACTTTAACTTTGCTGGTCAAATCAGTTCAGTACACTTCAGAATTTAAATGAATAGAAAAGAAAAAAAAGGGGGGGGGAGACCCTTAAACTGTTATGATTACTGTATTGAAAATATTAATTAAAGGATTCATTAAGCACTCAAGATTTCCAATAAGTGAGTTACTACTCTTTTTAGCTTATTTCCTGCTCATTTAATTACCATTTTATCTGCCTCAAATAATTAAACTTCATTACTAAACCAATTTCAACATTATCTTCCAACTTTGCCAGACCTATATATTCATTAACAACAAAGTTCTTTAAACATCATTCTAACATAGACATGTCTGCAGGTAAGTATTATTAACATAAACTTTAAATCTTCATTTCGGGACACTCGGATTGCACAACATGTGGAAAGGACCCTGTCTAGGTTAGTTGTGAGGATAATTAACTGATAGGACAGTTCTGGTAAAAGTTAAGTTGTTATTGAACAGTCAGAAACGAAAGTAACACTGGTCCACACGAATACAGTACTAAAAGTTTCAACCTGTTCGTATCGATGCGGCGGTCGGCAGGCGGCGAGATGGCGAAGCGCAAAGCACACATACAAGCACAGCTATGGCTCTTGATGTATCGGCACTTTACTTCTTCATAGCGTCGCAATATTTTTCCATTTAGTGCCTATGGCATTTTGCCATGCTGTATAGTCGTCGGAAAAGGCACATCCGAGGCTCAATGAAACTACGTCTTCCAAGAGAGCCTCCTCGATCCAGAGCGTGTTTCTCAGACCGATGCCCAACTCCGACTACTACTGCTGAGCCCGTTAGGCCGTGCAGCGCCCGTGTGCATTTTCCCGCTCCCGCCTGCCATCCACCTTTTACCGCTCCCCTACAGACAGGGTATTCACCAGAGGTTCTGCATTCTACATATCCTAATACATTGCCTACGTATGGACCAGGCGCACAATTACAACTTTAACATCTTCAAACAGTTTCAACATTTCTTACATTTCCATTTTGTTATAATATTGCTTGCAATTTGACATAAACATTAATATTCACATCGAAAATTGTTTACAGTTTCTTTAACATAATGACATGAAAAGAAAAAAGAAATGAAATCAGAGCATCGCTTACACTAATTTATCGAAAATCAGAAGAAAAAATTATTATATGTACAGTTGTTGTTGTTACAAGTGGCTCAAAGACTTCTTAAGTAATGAAACTCAGTATATTGTCCTCTACGGTGAGTGTTCATCAGAAAAAATGTAATTGTCGGAAGTGTCCCTGGGAAGTGTGAAAGGGGCGCTGTTACTTTCTATGTACGTAAGTGATCTGGCGGATGTGGTAAGGAGTACTCTGCAACTGTTCGCTGATGATGCTGTGATATATGGGAAGGTGTCGTCGTTGAGTTACTATAGTAGTATTCAAGATGTTGTAGACAAAATTTCTAGTTTGTGTGATGAATGGCAGCTACCTCTAAATGTAGAAAAACGTAAGTTAATGTTGGTGTGTAGGAAAAATAAAAACCGCAATGGTCGGATACAGCATTAATAGTGCCCTGCTTGACCAAGTCACGTCTTTTAAATATCTGGGAGTAACTTGCAAAGTGATATGAAATGCAACTAGCTTGTGAGGATAGTGGTAGGGAAAGGGAATGGTCGACTTCGGCTTACTGGGAGAATTTTATGAAAGCGGTTCATCTGAAAAGAAGACCTATATAGGACGTTAGTGCGACCTACTCTTGAGTACCACTCGCGTGTTTGGATCTATGCCAGGCCGAACTAAAGGAAGACTTTCAAGCAATTCAGAGGCGGGCTGTTAGATTTCTTACTGGTAAGTTGCAACAACATGCAAGTTTTACGGAGATGCATCACGAACTCAAATGGAAATCCCTGAAGGAAAGATGACGTTCTTTTCGAGGAACGCTTTGATAATGTTTAGAGAACCGTCATTTGAAACAGACTACAGAACGATTCTACTGCCGCCAACATATGTTTCACGTAAGGACGACGATGATAAAGTACAAGAAGTTACAGTGGCTTATAGACAGTGGCTTTTCCCTCGCTTTGTTTGCGGCTGGAACAGGAAATGACATGAAAAGCAGTAGCACAGGGAACCCTTCGCCATGCACTGTACGGTAGCTTGCGGAGTATGCATGTAGATGTACATTTACATATAAAATTCGCGCAAACATGTAAACTTTATGAAATATGGTGCTTTCTGATGACTAAAATTTTAATATTCCCATGGTTTTAATTAGTTTATTACGGATTAAAAATATTTTATGTTTCAGCGTCGCTTTTCGAGACTGTGCATTCTCATTTCCTGATATTACTTCTCCTGCTCGTCGGGTTTGACTTCCAATATTTTGACAGACGTTGGTATGGACCAAAAGAAGAAAAAATTGTCGGTGGATGACGTAACCAATCACCAACACTTTTTAAATATTTTGTTTTACTGTCCCAGCCGGTTTCGGGATGTCATGCCCGTCTTCAGGTGGCTAATATTTTTAGTTGCACAGACGTTTTGACTCTTTGTAAGTTGTTTCATTAACAAAAATAAGCCAAAGTGCTACCATTTATTTATATATGATGCAAAATAGTTGTGTATAATTACGTAAATTCTACTATATGGCTTTTTTTGTGGTTCATATAGTTTTCAAGGTCGATGTATATGTTGTTGAATTCCACACAGCACACATATCATACATAAATTACTGTGGCACACTTCATAACATTCTTAATGTCGGTGTCGAGAGCCACACATGTGTTATATACTTGATGTTTTTGTTTACAATCCAAAGATTGCTATTGATAAATGATACAAAGATATAATTCATCAAATGTTGACAGAAGACGTAAACAGAGCAAAGATGATACATGGGATGTGCAAAATATGACATATTAATAACACAAAAATCTTTGCACTCTTGAGATTGAACTTATTATTAAAAGACAGTCGGTCCAATTGTTTTTTGTAATTTTTTTTACTGTCAGTGGAAATTATTGATGTACTTTAAAGCCAACTGACTGCATATTATAAAGTAGACATATATGTACACACATGTATACATACAGACATTTGTTTACCATTGCAGTTTATAAATTAGTTGCAGGAAATGTAAGCTTAAAATGTTAAAGGCTAGGACGAGGGCAACACACTTGTGCAGCATGGTAGTTTGTATTTATATAATTATGTACTGATGTCTTAAACTGCAGTGGTGAGATTGTTAGGGGTGCAATTTATATTTGATTTCTGTGCAGAGTTAAATCGTCTATTAGCTAGCTACAACTGCACATTTAGAACGTACTGGAGTGAGTTGAAGGTGTTATTGTATATTTCTAACTATTGCCTTAGTTATTGGTGTGTAATATCTGTTTGTTGTTATTAATGTTAGAAACAAAGTGTCCATATTGAATTGTGTTAGTGGCCCTTGGAGATTTATTTAAATTTTTTTGTGTAAAGGCATCTATTTGTTCATGATGTCTTATACTGAAGCTTCTGCCAGTCTATGAAAGATAATAGCTGGAGCAATTGTCACAATTTTTCCTGGCCGACCTGGTAGTTTTAGTGCTGTATATTAATGTTGTGTTGCACAGTATCATTGGTGCAGGAACTTATTTGAACTCCTTCAGAAAAGTTTAGTAATTTTGTGTGAGATTGTGCCTAGGAAGGGAACGTATGCAAATAGTTCATTTACTGCTCCTGGGTGTGAATTTACATCATGTGATTTACTATCTCCAATGTTATTGTAGAGGCTGTCAATTATTTGTGACTTATAGCCATTATTTGTAGCTGCAGTTCTGTTAATATTGATTTATTTCTCCGTGGCTGATGAGATGAGAGGAAATTTATTTATGTGGTCAAACGTGTATTTGAAATAAACCATTTTGTGATGTGTAAGGTGGCATGAAGAATGATTTGTAATTAGGTCTGTACTGGTTGACTTTCTATGAATATCAAAGGCATGTTTAACTCAACTTTTTTATTCTATGTTCAAGAGAATTGATTCTTTCTTCTTTCTGATGCTCAACAGTGAATTTGATATTAAGGTGCATGTTACTCAGGGCTTTTGCAAATGATTCTGATTCATCTTCTGTACCACTAAACAACATAATTGTCATCAACACACCTTTGTAATAAATCAGTTTATCTTTTAATTGGTTTTTTTTTGTTTGGTCATCAGTCTACTGACTGGTTTGATGCGGCCCGCCACGAATTCCTTTCCTGTGCTAACCTCTTCATCTCAGAGTAGCACTTGCAACCTACGTCCTCAATTATTTGCTTGACGTATTCCAATCTCTGTCTTCCTCTACAGTTTTTGCCCTCTACAGCTCCCTCTAGTACCATGGAAGTCATTCCCCCATGTCTTAGCAGATGTCCTATCATCCTGTCCCTTCTCCTTATCAGTGTTTTCCACATATTCCTTTCCTCTCCGATTCTGCGTAGAACCTCCTCATTCCTTACCTTATCAATCTAACTAATTTTCAACATTCGTCTATAGCACCACATCTCAAATGCTTCAATTCTCTTCTGTTCCGGTTTTCCCACAGTCCATGTTTCACTACCATACAATGCTGTACTCCAGACGTACATCCTCAGAAATTTCTTCCTCAAATTAAGGCCGGTATTTGATATTAGTTGACTTCTCTTGGCCAGAAATGCCTTTTTTGCCATAGCGAGTCTGCTTTTGATGTCCTCCTTGGTCCGTCCGTCATTGGTTATTTTACTGCCTAGGTAGCAGAATTCCTTAACTTCATCGACTTCGTGACCATCAATCCCGATGTTAAGTTTCTCGCTGTTCTCATTTCTACTACTTCTCATTACCTTCGTCTTTCTCCGATTTACTCTCAAACCATACTGTGTACTCATTAGACTGTTCATTCCGTTCAGCAGATCATTTAATTCTTCTTCACTTTCACTCACGATAGCAATGTCATCAGCGAATCGTATCATTGATATCCTTTCACCTTGTATTTTAATTCCACTCCTGAACCTTTCTTTTATTTCCATCATTGCTTCCTCGATGTGCAGATTGAAGAGTAGGGGCGAAAGGCTACAGCCTTGTCTTACACCCTTCTTAATACGAGCACTTCGTTCTTGATCGTCCACTCTTATTATTCCCTCTTGGTTGTTGTACATATTGTATATGACCCGTCTCTCCCTATAGCTTACCCCTACTTTTTTTCAGAATCTCGAACAGCTTGCACCATTTTATATTGTCGAACGCTTTTTCCAGGTCAACAAATCCTATGACAGTGTCTTGATTTATCTTTAGCCTTGCTTCGATTATTAGCTGTAATGTCAGAATTGCCTCTCTCGTCCCTTTACTTTTCCTAAAGCCAAACTGATCGTTACCTAGGGCATTCTCAATTTTCCTTTCCATTCTTCTGGTTATTATTCTTGTAAGCAGCTTCGATGCCTGAGCTGTTAAGCTGATTGTGCGATAATTCTCGCACTTGTCAGCTCTTGCCGGCTTCGGAATTGTGTGGATGATGCTTTTCCGAAAGTCAGATGGATATTGGCCCTGAAAAATTAATCTCCAGATGGCTAACGAAAATGTAGGCTAAAAGGCATGCGAGACTTCTTTCCATTGCTAGGCCATCTGGCTGCATATCGATTTTCGTGTTATGCTACAATTAATTCAAACATCTTTATATGTTTGTATATCTGTGCCTTGCAAAGCTGTTCGTCTCTTATTGAATTGTTGTTGTTGTTGTGGTCTTCAGCCCTGAGACTGGTTTGATGCAGCTCTCCATGCTACTCTATCCTGTGCAAGCTTCTTCATCTCCCAGTACCTACTGCAACCTACATCCTTCTGAATCTGCTTAGGGTATTCATCTCTTGGTCTCCCTCTACGATTTTTACCCTCCACGCTGCCCTCCAATACTAAATTGGTGATCCCTTGATGCCCCAGAACATGTTCTACCAACCGATCCCTTCTTCTGGTAAAGTTATGCCACAAACTTCTCTTCTCCCCAATCCTATTCAATACTTCCTCATTAGTTATGTGATCTACCCATCTAATCTTCAGCATTCTTCTGTAGCACCACATTTTGAAAGCTTCTATTCTCTTCTTGTCCAAACTATTTATCTCCATGTTTCACTTCCATACATGGCTACATTCCATACAAATACTTTCAGAAATAACTTCCTGACACTTAAATCTATACTCGATGTTAACAAATTTCTCTTCTTCAGAAACGCTTTTCTTGCCATTGCCAATCTACATTTTATATCCTCTCTACTTCGACCATCATCGGTTATTTTGCTCCCCAAATAGCAAAACTCCTTTACTACTTTAAGTGTCTCATTTCCTAATCTAATTCCCTCAGCATCACCTGACTTAATTCGACTACATTCCTTTATCCTCGTTTTGCTTTTGTTGATGTTCATCTTATGAATTATAGTTAAGTATTTCAATAGTTTCATGGACATGTATGTTTGTGTACGGGTTTACAATGTTCAACGACAGTCTGGTACAATTCGTCACTTACATAATAAATAAATTGTTAAGGAATTCTAATAGAGAAGTTGTCTTCAAATGTGTAAAATTTGCTAAGCAAATCCTTAAGCTTCTTAGAGATGTGATATGTGGGACTGTTCCTTGAGTTAACAACTGGATATGTTGGGCACTGAGGCTCAGATCTTAGTTTAGGAGGTACAGGTTGCATGACTAAGCTGAGTGTCAGCTTCAGTTAAAATT
Source organism: Schistocerca americana (assembly GCF_021461395.2). Taxonomy (NCBI): domain Eukaryota; kingdom Metazoa; phylum Arthropoda; class Insecta; order Orthoptera; family Acrididae; genus Schistocerca; species Schistocerca americana. The sequence goes on from NC_060126.1 coordinate 361,262,367, forward strand.
CAGTTGGAATTTTTAATTGGTTTCCTAGGCTGAGCTTGATATTTAGGTGTGGGGTCAGTCTTCATTTCTTATGTGTTATTGGGAAGAAAGAATTACAAGGTTTTTTATGTAATTAGTGCTGTTTCACTTTTATCAGCCTTAAACAGAAGAGATTTGTCAGCTGTAAGATTTTTAAATTATGCTGGTAAGTGTTTTTGTAGATTTATTGCATAATTTATTTGGCTTTGAATTGAATGTATTTTGTTCACTTGGCTTAGTTTGGCTATGTCACATGGAATGTTTATGCTGACAGTTAATTCTCTGAAATTTTTGTCATTACGTTTTGATACAATGTTACGTCTGAGATTTTTATTTAGTAAACCAAGTTCAGCTCCATCAAGTAAACTACTGGTGGAGTTTACTGATCTATTACAAAATTCAAATTCAGAAGTCTTGAGGGTGTCAGTAGCATAATATGGTAATTTTGAAGTAAGTGACAGAATTTTCTTTTAATGCCTCATGGAGATAATTATCTGCTCTTTGCTTAGTTGTCTATTAATTTTATCAAATATGTGCATGAAATCTGTAGGATGCTTCTAATTACTGAATTCAAGATGCAGTTTGTGTATTATATGTTTAGTAAGTCTTTTTCATTGTGAAGAGATATGATTTCAATTTATAACCACATTATTTCACACTCAGATTTCGCAATTTATGCAGATTTACTGTGGGTCTAAATGTTAACCTGAATCTAGTTAGGGATTACATTAAAAGCTAGACAGGTATTGTCAAACATTAGAGCTTGTACTGTTTTCATAATCTCCGCTTTGCGGTTTTTGAATGTACGTGGATGATCCAACACAGATAAAATAAAGAAAGAAAAAAAGTCGAGTAAAGATGGGTTCCAAAGTGCATACATCGACCTTAAGAGCTTTAAGCACTTTTTCATCTTCGCTACTATGAAACACATCTATTGTGCTGAAGCTCATAGCTCATAACTCTTACAGGTTTGCATTTCAGAATCCACGTTTAATAGACAATTTCGTTTCTGTTTTTGGTCCATACTACCTTCTCCAAAAATAGGGAAAGCAAAGACGTGGCAATAGAAGAGATTTCTTTCATAGTATTGAAGATGAAGAAGTGCTTTTAGAGCCCATGTTCACTAGTCTATTTAACTTCTAATGATTCGTCATGTCTCATCCCTGAATATTGGACATTCTTCATGGGACACACTGTATGCACATGGTTATTCGAAAGTCTTGTCCCATATGGAAAATACGTTACACCAAAAGTCCACCAACAAACTTTCAGAGGTAGTAGTATTGACGAAAACAAGATAAAAGTCTAGTAAACATGGACTAAAAAGCTATACCTTATAAAAGTTAGGAGCACTTCTTTATCTTTAGTGCTACGAAACAAAAATCATCTACTACAAGCTTACCGTATTTTCAGAGGTGGTCATTCGAATCAAAACAAGAAAAAATGTCCAGTAAACATGAGCTCTAAACTGCGTACCTTAAGAGCTATGAGCACTTCCTCATCTTTGTTAGTAAAACACATCTCATTTACTGAAAATGTGCTCATAGCACTCCATACTACCGTCACTCATTATATGGCAAGCAAACAGCGCACAGTAGAAGAAATTCCTTTCACATTATGGAAGATGAACAAATGGTCTTGAGGTATGCATTTCAGAGCCCATGGTTCAAATGGCTCTGAGCACTATGGGACTTAACTTCTGAGGTCATCAGTCCCCTAGAACTTAGAGGTACTTAAACCTAACTAACCTAAGGACGTCACACACATCCATACCGGAGGCAGGATTCGAACCTGCGACGGTAGTGGTCGCACAGTTCCAGATTGTAGCGCCTAGAACCGCTCGGCCACTCCGGCCGGCCCCAGAGCCCATGTTTATTACATATTTTTTTCTCGTTTATTGGCGGAGTTGTGGTTCACGTGTGTGTGTGTGTGTGTGTGTGTGTGTGTGTGTGTGTGTGTGTGTTTCGATAGGCAAGTGCATGTCTTTCGACTGGGAGCCAGTTTGGCAACTTGAGTGTCCCTTAACTACCCCAGTTATCCAACAAGGGAAAGCGGGCCTACAGGTTAACTTGGAATCCGAAGAAGGTGTCTTTTCCGGGGACTCTTCAAATAGTTGAAATCGTTGAGAGGCGAAGGAAAGTGAGATTAAAGACAGACTGCAAATATCCGAAGTCCGGGCAGGATCCTATCTACTGGATTCCAGGATTGAGCTTTACGAATAGACCACCAGTCCACAGGAACTATTGGATTTAGGAGGGTCATACTGAACGCCATGCAGGACCAAGGTGGCACCGCAACAGTAACGTCCGAGAGGACTTAAACTATGTTCGCTCGGCTGTGCCGGAATCGCATAGCAAAGTAACTTAGCTTGACCCAGAACTTGGTTGTCCACCACGTTCTCCATATTTCATATCAAGTGAAATGGTCGCCATTCACAACTGTCGATGAACTCTAGCACAGAGTTGATACAGCACGGTAGTACCCGAATCTGTGACCCAGACTCAGTTCAACGCGATGCACAAAATTGTTACAGCTATTGTTATTGCCGCTGGTATCTGCTGTCCGTACTAAACTTGCTCTGATTGCCCGAAAATCACATCTTTAATGAAATATTCTTTCTGTTACACAGTACACACACACAATCAGTACAACTTCATTATTTGTTGTCGTTCCCAATTTTACAGTTTTATTTACGACAAATGTAGTTAAGTACATTGGTGATGTGACATATAAAAGAATTATTTGTAATGACTGATGGCTCTGGCTCAGAGCACTGTGGGACTTAACATCTATGGTCATCAGTCCCCTAGAACTTAGAACTACTTAAACCTAACTAACCGAAGGACAGCACTCAACACCCAGTCATCACGAGGCAGAGAAAATCCCTGCCCGCCGGGAATCGAACCCGGGAACCCGGACGCGGGAAATGACTGATGGAAAACCAGTACTAAGCAAATAAGGGGACCCGGAAGGTGCGAAGAGTGCTATTTAAGAGAACTGAGCCTGAAGGCAATATTATAAAGGGTGAGCCAAAAGCTTAAAAAAAGAAAAATATTAAGAAGAAAATTAAAAAAATTACAAAAGTGGTGGGAAACTGAATTTTATACCGGCGGGAATGTTTCTGTTGGCAACTGAGAGGCGGAGACGCACAGCACATTATATTCAAGAAGTCTCCCACCCTTCTGATGTCAGTGTTGAGTTGGGTATGGGCGAGAAAACGTAAGTTTTTCCCAAGATGAATATTTGCTCATTCCTGAAAGTTACTTCAAATCGCAGTCTTTCTTAAAATGCCAGAAAGATTTTAGTGTAACTTTACCTGGAACAAATGTGCCTAACAAACCAAGGATTTCATGCATAGTCGATCGTTTCAGAAAAACTGGTAATGTGATTGAACGTGAATGTTCGGGCAGACATTCGGTGTTAAGTGGTAGCTCATGGGAAATATGAGCGCAGCGTTGCTACGTTCACCAAGAAAGTCTATGTTAGACTTATGTCAGCAAACTGTTACCGTAAGTCATACGGTGGTGCTTGCAAAGCCACAGAGAAGCTGAAACTCCGTCCGTATCGCTTCCATGTTGTGCTTGAGGTTCGAGAATATGACAGAAGAAAAAGATTAAATTACTCTCAATGATTTTTACGTTTTGTTCCCATCGGTGTTCAGGTGTTGGCTTATGTTTTCTACTCTGATCAAACATGGTTCCATCTAAGTGGATCTGTGTGCAATTTCGTACAAAAGACTTATAGGCCCAATTTTCTCTCGAAAACAATAACAGCTGAACCAGGACATAATCATCCAATTTATGACATTGTTAGAGGCTGATGATCAACACTGTTGGCTTCAGGAAGATTGTGAAACAGCGCACAGGCAAATGAGAACCACGAAAATGCTGTGAGAGTTCTTTGGGGCCATATCATTTCACTTGACCTGTGGCCCCCTAGGCCCCCAGATTTATCTCCCGATTATCTCACTTTATCTTCTTTGTGGACACGGAAGTATATCGTTTAGAAGAACAACCCACAGACAACAGACCAACTGAAGCATATTAAGATGAAAATATCCAGAATAAGTGTAGCGACCATGTGAAATGTAGCTGCTACATGAAACCAGTAGAGGCATGTGTTGCAGCACATGGAGGACATGCCCAACACCAATTATGAGGATGTATGCAGTGTGATGATACAAGTGATAAGTACATTAAAATTTTTTTTTTTAACTTGGACATGCGTAAGTTGTGGCTGATGCGTAGAAAGGGAAAAGGATGTAGAAGGAAATGGTTCAAATGGCTCTGAGCACTATGGGACATAACTGCTGAGGTCATTAGTCCCCTAGAACTGAGAACTACTTAAACCTAACTAACCTAAGGACATCACACACATCCATGCCCGAGGCAGGATTCGAACCTGCGACCGTAGAGCTCGCGCGGTTCCAGACTGTAGCGCCTAGAACCGCTCGTCCACTCCGGCCGGTGATGTAGAAGAAGACCAGATGGGAGATATCATACTCTGAGAAGAATTTAATAGAGAGCTGAATAACCTGAGCCGGAACAAGGCCACTGGAGTAGATAACATTCCCTAAAAACTACTCATATCCCTGGGACAACCAGTCATAACAAGACTATTCCACCTGGTGTGCAAGATGTATGTGACAGACAAATACCCTCAGACTACACACAAAAAAACTAATAATTCCAATTCCAAAGAAAGCAGATGGTGACAGCCGTGAATATTTCCGAACTACCCGTTTAGTAATTACTAACAAGAATTATTTACAGAAGAATCCGAAAACTGGCAGAAGCTGACCTAATGGAAGATTAGTTTGGATTCCGGAGAAATGTAGGAATAGGCGTGTAATAGTAACTCTAAATACAACCAATTTCGCTATTAGTTTGCTTTCTGAATAAACATTATTCTAACCAAATCTCAACTGTGCGGACTACATCATTTATAGGTCGTTAATTTAGTTCTCGAAATTATTATTACCGTAATTATATGTTATGTTAGCTTTGTATTTCGAAAACTTGCCATCAGCTGGACAATTTAACCAAAGGGTCTAATTTACGGCGTGTAATGCGACACGTGCGGTTCAACCCCTACAAGAGTTTGAGCCAAGACATTTCGACGAAGAGGAACCGCATTTGGGCCCGAACATCTTTGGGATGTTAGCTCGCAGTATCATTCAGTAAAACAGACTTCAATGAACATAGTTCACTATGAATATTTTCAGATTTAGAAAAGATTAATGAACGTGAAACGCAATAATCGAGCGAGCGATATACATCGAACTATCACAGGTTAGACACGACTCTTATTTTATGTCACTTATTTTATGACACTTATTTTCTCTAAAAAGCACCCCGTCATCAGGCCACGAGTGGCCTACCGGGACCATCCGACCGTCGTGTCATCCTCAGTGGAGGACGCGGATAGGAGGGGCGTGGGGTCAGCACACCGTTGTCAAATGGTTCAAGTGGTTCAAATGGCTCTGACCACTATGTGACTTAACATCTGTGGTCATCAGTCGCCTAGGACTTAGAACTAATTAAGCCTAACTAACCTAAGGACATCACACACATCCATGGCCGAGGCAGGATTCCAAACTGCAGCCGTAGCGGTCGCTCGGCTCCAGGCTGTAGCGGCTAGATCCGCACGGCCACTCCGGCCGGCCACACCGTTCTCCTGGTCGTTATGATGGTATTCTTGACCGAAGCCGCTACTATTCGGTCGAGTAGCTCTTCAATTGGCATCACGAGGCTGAGTGCACTCCTAAAAATGGCAACAGCGCGTGGCAGCCTGGATGGTCACCCATCGAAGTGCCGACCACGCCCGACAGCGCTTAACTTCGGTGATCTCACGGGAACCGGAGTAGCCAATGCGGCGAGGCCGTTGCCATCTTATTTTCTCTAACACTACTAAAATGTGCATGATGAGCATAGAGATTCATGAGTAGAACATTTGACAGCAGTTTAACAGCGCGGCAGTTGGTCACACCCATGCAGGACATAATGCAAAATTACTTCAGAAATAGTGTAGTCTTCTGAACTTAATAAATTATATACCAACTGAAAGAATAAATTGTGTGGATTTTTAAAACACAAAAAAGTAAAAAGTGAACATGCCGTGATTTTGAACCCTTCCAGAGGCCCTTAAGCACTACGCCACCTGTACACGGTGTTTATCGCAACTGCGTGGACCGCGTCGGCACGCCTCTTGGCCGACCCACACTCTCATCTAGTGCCTTATATCCACAGTCGCTGTCCATTTCCTTCATGCGCGCTACTTAGAGACTTTCCCAGAAGATCGGGTGTAATTGCGCATCGCCGGCCGGAGTGGCCGAGCGGTTCTAGGTGCTAAGGTCTGGAACTGCACGACCGCTACGGTCTCAGGTTCGAATCCTGCCTCGGGCACGGATGTGTGTGATGTCCTTAGGTTAGTTAGGTTTAAGTAGTTCTATGTTCTAGGAGACTGATGACCTCAGATGTTAAGTCTCATAGTGCTCAGAGCCATTAGACCCATTTTGAACTTGTGCATCCCCACAGAATGTGGTGGAGCCATTGCCCATCGAGGCTAATCTATTATACGAATGCGTGGTGCCTGTTCCTTCTGGTATGCTCGAAACAAGACACCTCGCATTCATGTAAGTAAACGTAACTATTGCTATGTGGCGAGTCATTTTCTTCGCCGGTGTGAGCAGGTCTGCAGGTGCTATAACAGGATAGAAACGCTCAGCAGCGACAGTGGCGATGGTAGGCGAGGTCCGCGGCGACGCCGCGACGCCGCGATCCTCCCCTCTCCCCCCCCCCCCTCCCCCTCACGCCGACTCACCTCCAGCGCAGGCAGCAGAGAGCGGGAAACTCTTAAGACCCGGAGAGCCGACGCCGACGCCGACGCCGGAGAGAGAGTTGACATTCGAAATTCAAAACAGGATCGCGAGGAGGCGAGTGCGCCGCGGCGCGCCACTTGACTCAGCGAAATCTCCATTTTAATCTCCAGCGCAGAGTGCTCCAGAGCCGCGCCGGGTGCAGCCTGCTGGAGAAAATCGCACGCTCTCCAGCCCGTGCCGCGATGACGTGACGAGGGTGCGAGGAAAAAAAAAAATTTAAAAATGAAAAGCGCCCGCGAATGCTGCTGCAGACGGACCCGCCAGAGGAGGCAGTGTTTTCTGCACTTTTCACTCTCTCTTCATTCCGAGCAGATCTTGCTGTTCGTGCTGATACTTGTGTACCACAGCATCTTACGTAGACCACATGAAACAGAGTTCCTAAATTTTGTTCTCAGGAATACGCTGAAGCCATAACTTCGTTCAAAGAAGAACAGCAAAATTCCACAAATAATTGTATTTTTCTTCCTATTCCTTTTCACATATTATTTGCGAAACTAAATAATGATTCTTCCTCATGGTATCTACATTTGTCTTTCTGATTTGATCATCTGGTAACACACGTGCTGAGTAGAGGCATAATATAGCATGCTTGGTGCAATAAACCTTCATTCCTTCATGAATGGGGAACTAATGTGGTTACATTAGATATATGACACTACTGGCCATTAAACATGATACACCAATTCGAAATGCAGATGATAAACGGGTATTCATTGGACAAATATATTATACTAGAACCAAATGTGATTAGATTTTCACGCAATTTGGATGCATAGATCCTGAGATATCAGTACCCATAACAACCACCTCTGGCCGTAATAACGGCCCGATACGCCTGGGCATTGAGTCAAACAGAGCCTGGCTGGCGTGTACAGGTACAACTGCCCATGCAGTTTCAACACGATACCACAGTTCATCAAGAGTAGTGACTGGCGTATTGTGACGAGCCAGTTGCTCGGCCACCATTAACCAGACGTTTTCAGTTGGTGAGAGATTTGGAGAATGTGCTGGCCAGGGCAGCAGTCGAACAAGGTCGTGCATTATCCTGCTGAAATGTAGGGTTTCGCAGGGATCGAATGAAGGGTAGAGCCACGGGTCTTAACACATCTGAAATGTAACGTCCACTGTTCAAAGTGCCGTCAATGCGAACAAGAGGTGACCGAGACGTGTAACCATACCATCACGCCAGGTGATACGCCAGTATGGCGATGACGAATACACGCTTCCAATGTGCTTTCATCGCGATGTCACCAAACACGGATGCGGCCATCATGATGCTGTAAACAGAACCTGGATTTATCCGAAAAATGGCGTTTTGCCATTCGTGCACCCAGGTTTGTCATTGAGTACACCATCGCAGGCGCTCCTGCCTGTGATGCAGCGTCAAGGGTAACCGCAGCCATGGTCTCCGAGCTGATAGTCCATGCTGCTGCAAACGTCGTCCTATTGTTCGTGCAGATGGTTGTTGTCTTGAAAACGTCCCCATCTGTTGACTCAGGGATCGAAACGTGGCTGCACGATCCGTAACAGCCATACGGATAAGATGCCTGTCATCTCAACTGCTAGTGATAGGAGGCCGTTGGGATCCTGCACGGCGTTCCGTATTACCCTCCTGAACCGACCGATTCCATATTCTGCTAACAGTCATTGGATCTCGACCAACGCGAGCAGCAATATCGCGATACGATAAACCGCAATCGCGATAGGCTATAATACGATCTTTATCGAAGTCGGAAACGTGATGGTACGCATTTCTCCTCCTTACACGAGGCATTACAACATCGTTTCACCATGCAACGCCGCTGTTTGTGTATGAGAAATTGGTTGTTGTAGGTGTTGCCACCGGCGCCAACCTTGTGTGAATGCAATGAAAAGCTAATTATTTGCATATGACAGTATCTTCTTCCTGTCGGTTAAATTTCGCGTCTGTAGCACGTCATCTTCGTGGTGTAGCAATTTTAATGGCCAGTAGTGTAGATTCAGTTTTCGTTCCATAGACCCAAGAATGAGAAGATTCCTGTGGGTTTGGAACAAGCCAGAAAGTATAACATAAAAAACATGAAACATTTTAATATTGTGGTATCACCGTAAGGCACCACATTTGCTGGGTTGTAGGCTTCAAATCGGCCGCTGTCCGTCAGTACACATCGGACCCGCGAGTCGCCACTGTCGACGCTAGCAGACCGAGCGCTGCCACTCGGCTGGTCTTACGAGACAAGCTAGCACTGCCCAGTTCTGCAGCGGACTTTAGTAGGAATGGTTCACTTGTTATAGCTTCAGAGATCTCATTTGCAGAGATGCCAGTTAGCATAGCCTTCAGCTAAGTCAGTAGCTACGACCTAGTCAGGCGCCACATGCAGTTTATACATTGACAATTGATCTATATGTCTCAAGGAACCAGAATTGTAAAGAAGTATTCGCAGTTCAGTCTATAACAGCACTTGTAAATATTATAGTACAAAGTCAAGATCGACGTTCACCGCTGATGCTGAATTAAAGCTAAGTATTTGATTATATTCCTGTCCACTAACTTTCTAATCACCTAAGATATTCCAGATACATCCCGTCAAGTATAGTTCATTGATCCTCACGTCATCCTACGTGATCAACGCGTGCAATTAATGGCCACACCTCGTGATCAGACTAAGAGTCAAATTGCGTGACTCAGCCGGGTCACCCTTTTTCCATGAGACCCGTAGTTCCGCCTCATACATAACAAATATAGTACTCATTTCCCTGATCATCTGTCAGGATATTGTCAAAATATCTGAGTACATTACTGTAAACTGGAACAGTTAGTATTTAGAAAATTAATACGCTCTCAGAATGAAACGTAGTTACGCATTTTTAATAAATTTTTCATACACGAAATACCTAATCCTGACTGTTGCAACCAAATGCCGTCAAGCGAAATCTAATAGATATTTTTAGTTAAGCTGGGTTAACAATAACTGTTGAGATATCCATGTATAGAGTAGAAGGAGTTGCCTATCAAATAGTCTTTAAAACTCTGTTTAAACTGTTCCTCACCCGGCGGGGTCACGGATTTTCTCTGTCTCGTGATGGCTGGGTGTTGTGTGATGTCCTTAGGTTAGTTAGGTTTAAGTAGTTCTAAGTTCTAGGGGACTGATGACCATAGATGTTAAGTCCCATAGTGCTCAGAGCCATATGATTTTTGTTCCTCACCTGAAACCAATCTTTTAACGGTTTCGGACAGTTTATTGAAAATATGTGTTCCTGGATACTGGACCCGTTTTTGATCCAAGGTAAGTGATTTTAGGTCTTTATGTAGATTGTTTCTATTCCTAATATTGATACTATGCATTGAGCTTCTGGCTAGAAGTACAGACATAATATTTGCAACTGGAAGTACAGACATAATATTTGCAACAAATTTCAGTAAGGAATAAATATGCTGAGAAGCAGGGGTTAGAATACCCAGTTCCTTGGACAGATTTCTACATGACGTCCTTGAATTTACACCGCAAGTGAGTCTTATTACACCCTTTTGCACTTTGAAAACTTTTGCTCAGTTTGACAAGTTACCCCAGAATACGATCTCAGATGATATGATAGAATGTAAGTAAGCAAAGTATGCAAGCTTTTCTTTATATTTATATCTCCTACATCTGACATCATTCGCACTGCAAGTACAGACTTGTTTAGGCGTTTCAGCAGTTCTGTGGTGTGTCCTTCCCAATTGAATTTATTACGAGTTATAGTCCCAGAAATTTAACTCTGTCAACCTCTTCAGTCTACATGTCTTCATATTTTGGGCAAACGTTGGAAAGAAATCTCTTATACGTTCTGAACTGCATATAGTCGCTCTTTTCAAAGTTTGATGCCAGTGAATTGCTGTTAATCCATTTATTAATGTCAGCGGAAATTTGATCAGAAGCCATTTCTAATTTTGTTCTGGATTTCATATTTTTTGTAATGCTCAACGCGACCACTGGATTCGAGTTCTGGTCTGGCACAAATTTTCATCGTCGTCATTCTCTTATACATGTAATGGTTGTTAGCATTCGCAAATGCGAATACACTTGATTATCAAAATCAGTCTAAAAAGCTTGTAAAGGAGTTGTGGGGTAAGTTGTGCTGAGAAATAATTGTAAGAAAACAATTTGTTGCATTGCACCGTTTCCGAATTAATTAAAATTGAAGCTAGCCGATCATGTTGTTGCGCACGCAAATTCAAGTGGTCCCCCAGAGACGGTGTCACCAAACGCGTTCTTTGTTTAGTTTCCTAAAACCGCACGAGAGAGCGATACAGAAATTGGACGTGAGAAGTTCGTAAGGATCAAACCCGAACGAAAGGCTGAGCAATCTCGTGCGCCATCATCTACGCTGTGAGAACAACTGACACTAGTTGTATCTGGGGAACCGCTTGAATTTGCGGGCACCACGGTCTGATTGGCTAACTTCAACGCTAAGTACCTCGGGAGCGGCTCGAAGTATGGAATTTTTTTCACAAAAATTATTTCCCTGTTAAACCTACCCTGAAACACCCTAACAAGATTTTCAGACCTTTTCTCACCACCCTGTACATCTCACGAGCTGTTGTTTTGCTACATTTTCAAAAAAGTTCAAATGTGTGTGAAATCTGTGGTGTCACCGCCAGACACCACACTTGCTAGGTGGTAGCCTTTAAATCGGCCGCGGTCCGCTAGTATACGTCGGACCCGAGTGTCGCCACTGTCAGTGATTGCAGACCGAGCGCCGCCGCACGGCAGGTCTAGAGAGACTCCCTAGCACTCGCCCCAGTTGTACAGCCGACTTTGCTAGCGAGGCTACACTGGCCAATACGCTCTCGTTTGCCGAGACGATAGTTGGCTTAGCCTTCAGCTGCGTCATTTGCTGCGACCTGGCAAGGCGCCATAACCAGTTTATATTCAGTGTAATAATGTCTAAACAAGAGCGATGTTCTCCAATTGTGAATTAAAGTTAAGTATTCCAAGAACTACGTTCTTTTCTTTATAGGATAATTACTTTACCTTGTTCCAGACCTCACGCCAATCTGCGTGAGCTCAACGCGTGCCTTTCGGATACCTCCGAGTGGCTTGGCTGTCTTGCCACGCCACTACAAAATCTTATGGGACTTAACTGCTGAGGCCATCAGTCCCTAAGCTTACACACTACTTAATCTAAATTATCTTAAGGACAAACACACACACCCATGCCCGAGGGAGGACTCGAACCTCTGCTAGGACCAGCTGCACAGTCCACGGCTCCTGCTAATCCCGCGCTGCTGCTAAATTTTGACCATGACCATGTCACTAACAGTTTTTACACGCAGTCGGATTGAAACATATTTATTCATCTCCGAAAAATGCTAAAATGCCGTAACCAATGCAGAAAAATAGCCCCAGATTATGAAACATTTGTGTTAGGTCGCTCAAAGCTGTCGTTACGAGCTGAGTAACGTAGCAAAGCAATATTATGGTATCCAGTATAAATCGGGCCAACAGAGAGCGTTCAAAAAGAATGCCGAGATTTAGAGCAAGCACTACAGGAAAACTGTTCAACAATGAAACTATTTGGATGTCACACTGAAGAGGGAACAAAACAAAGTTGTTTTCATACCTTAAAAAGTTTCGATGTGAGCTATATTTGTTACTCTGCAGACATTGAATTGGTACTCGATTTCACGCCATGTGTTTTGTAGTATCTCTGGTGTCACAGTCGCAGCAGCTTTCGAAATTAACTACCGCACATGTCTCAATTTTCTAATTTTTCCCGCACAAATAATGTTGCTTACGTAATCCCGGAAAAGGAAATCAGCACATCTTGGAGGTCAGGGAATAGGCACACCCCTGCCTGCGCTTAGGGATACATTGTTAACTTTTTATGCATGACTTTGAATAGTGTTGTCTTAGGTAAGTGTAACTGAAAAATTTGTAGGGCAAGAGACCCTTCGGGCTTCTGATACAACACTGCCAGATTTATTTTCCTTCACTTGAAACTTGCTGGCAGATAAAACACAGTGTGCCCGACCGAGACTCAAACTCCGGAGCTTTGTTTTTTTGAGGACAAGTGCTCTGAAAACGAACAAACAGGAAATAGTTCTCAAAAATCATCTTAATGATCCACTTAGGGGAGATTAGATTTGTAAAATTGTTGTTGCCATTGGTGGACAGAATAATGATTTTCCACAACCAATTATTACGACTCGTGACAATATTTATTTTATTCATAAAAATCAATATGCACAGCGTCTGGACATGGTATTCCAACAAACTCTGCCCTGTTGAAGAAAGGAACGATGGTAGACTAGGGTTCAATGTGCCGTCGATGATAAGGTTATTACAGAGAAAGTACAAGCTCGGTCTGTGCAGTTCCAGTAGCGTATTTTAATGTTAATGATAGAAATATTTGCACTTCACACGTAAGTACACATCTTCTTTCATGACGATGATCTGGAGATGGACCATGTCGAATGAAACAGGTTATTATGTGAGAAATATTTTTTGGGTGTCAGTAGACAAACATTTCAAAACTGAATTGTATCCTTCTCTCCAGATATCTCCGCTACAAAATATAGTAACGTCTTAAATAATAATGTTGCACCGTCAGGTCTGTATTTGATTAAAGTGAAGTGGATATTAGTGAGATTGGAAGTGAGCCTATGGGATTTAAACTGGAATTATACCCTTCTAGTTTTTAGTGTAAGACTTTGTAGCTACGTTCATGTCATGGAACTTTTAGCAGCCATCCTAACAGTTACGATACTGAACGCTCTATTAACAAGAGGACATGTATCAGTTGACCTGTCTTAATTCTCGGTCCTACTATACTTAAAATACAATCTTCATAATGGTCCAAAGCCTCGCTTTGCATTCAGAATCAAGATCAAGACAGTAACTACTCCAATTCCAGAAACCAGTAACACAATCAGACAGCATCTCTAGCGCAGAGGCCGCAAGACTCACGTCCTACACACAGGAGGGCAGCCACTCTACTTTAAATTTTACGAGTGCTAAGCAATTCCAGAAACTATGGGACTTACCATCTGAGGTCATCAGTCTCCTAGACTTAGAACTACTTACACCTAACTAATCTAAGGACATCACACACATCTATGCCCGAGGCAGGATCCGAACCTGCGACCGTAGCAGCAGCGCGGTTCCGCACTGAAGCGCCTAGAACCGCCCGGCCACAGTGGCCGGAAAAAGACTGGGGCTTTTACGTGATCACGCCTGGTAATTCAAATGCAAGCAATAACAATACAGCCACTGTCCTGAAGAACTGCGATCAGGCTTCAGTGCTCAGGTTGGCGCACTACCCAGGACTTCAACGAAATGCAAACAAGTCGCTGTAAGTTTAGCATCCCATCAAGAATCAGTTGTTTCTAAATCCACGGAAAATTGCATCCGAGTCTTCTCGACAGTACCCAAACACCATGAAAGAAAAGGCTGAAAAACGTGGGAATAACTTTGAAGAAGCACCTCAGCTGGGCAGAAGTCACTGTCGGTCCATGAAGAAAGACTTCCGCTTGCCTCTTTAACTCCCAGAAACTTCCACAAAATATGAAATGTAAACCTGTACATTCATCCGTTATACCGAACTACCAATATTATGATGTAATCCAACACGGCCGTTAGCACTGTTCTGTTTGACCATGAGAGAGAGTCATACACCCAGTTGGTATAGTTGCAGACAGGTAAGTTAGGTGACTACCAAACGTTAAGTCTCCTCAGTGTGCACACACTCCAGTACCTTGCGTCAGAGATAGTGCCATCTCATCTTAAACAACGTAAGTTTTGAAATGTCCACCATTTTCGTACCACTAAATGCTGTACGATTTTCATCTGTTTTCTTAATGGTTCGCAATGGAGCAGTTCACGACGGAACAGCGATAACTTATTACAAATATTGAACACAGATTGTTCGCAAAGTAAATAGAATGTTTGGTCAATGTAATGCCCAGAATAAGTCGATTGGGATGAGACTGACTGCTTAATTTGAGAAAATCCTTTCCTTTTTGGACATTAGCCCTCCGGGAGACCTCGTGTTAGTCGTTATACGGAAAACTTCGTCGTGAGTGATAATGTAGCCGTAATTCCGGTGAAATCTGTTCGTCGACATTCACAGCAATTCGATAATCCCAGACCCAGTGTGCAATGAATTCTGAAAGACGATCTGCTATTCTGGACGTATAAAGCTAAACTAGCACAAGAACTAAAGCCATACGATCCTGTAAAGGGCCAAGCATTTGACTATTAGGTGCTTGCGAGACGAAGAGCGGATAGCAATTCCATAACGACAATAATGTTCATGTATAAGGCGCACTTTCTGTTGAATGGGTTAATGAACAAACGTAACTGCAGGATTTATGGCAGAGAAAATCATTGATTAACCGTGGAGAAGTCAGTATACCAATGACGAGAGACCGTGCGCTGTGGCATCCGGCTGAGGGCGTAATTGGACCTCACTTCTTCGGAGATGATACCAAAAACTCAGTAAAAGAGGAGGGCGAACGCTACCGCAATATGTTAAGAGAGTTTTAATGGTCTGCGCTGCATAGTGAGAATGCTGAAGTGGTTTGAGGTCATTGAGATGGTGCAACCTATCTCACATCGATTACAACAACGGACTTCTGACGAAAGAGGATCACTGCTTGGGTGATTTCTCGCAATTCTGACGTTAATTGGCCACCCAGATCTTGTGATCCGACATTTGTGATTTCTTTTTGCAGAGGAATTTGAAATTAGTACGCCAAAAACCACGATTACTTGCAGACCTCAAGGCTGAGATTCATAGCGGAATTTCAGAAGTGGAAGTGCATATGCCGAAAAGTTGTAGAAAGTATCATAGAAAGAACCATAGTGCAGCTGTAGAGTTTGAAGGGCATTTGAGTAATGTTATATTTCGTGCATTACCAAAGGTACCATAATAACATGCAAGTTACCTAATTTCATCAATAGTTTTGTGTCTTGTTATGCACTCAAAATCTGCCTTCTCTGTGAGACAATCTTTTAAAGGCAATACAAGATCTCTCATAACTAGTATCCTAGCTGTGCCTATCCACAATACAGAAAAAAACATTCCCAGGTTGCTATGCTGGTCTATGTTAATAGTATCCGCACTTCTAACGCTGTAACAAGGTATCACGTACGCTGCGCACAGTTCAGTGCCCGGCTGCGTTTAAACAAAAGCCGAAACACTTTCTTCTGTCAACATCGCAACTTTTCCCTAAAAAATTGAAAAATATGATGAGTATCCGCTCTGTCGAACATCAAAGCAAATGATTCGATCTTCTTCTATATACGCTCTCAATCAGTCACGGCCGGTAAGTGTGGCCGTGCGGTTCTAAGCGCGTCAGTTTGGAACCGCGTGACCGCTACGGTCGCAGGTTCGAATCCTGCCTCGGGCATGGATGTGTGTGATGTCCTTAGGTTAGTTAGGTTTAAGTAGTTCTAAGTTCTAGGGGACTGATGACCTCAGTAGTTAAGTCCCATAGTGCTCAGAGCCATTTCAATCAGTCACACCACTTTCTACCTCGCCCCCCCCCCCCTCCCCCCAAATCCTCATTACTTGTGTTTCCATTATTTTCCTCTTCCTCCCTTTCTAACATCCCTCTCTCATATTCACTACTGCCAGTGACGTAGTTTAAGTCCACCAGAAAGTAATATGTGTTCGTTGCTCAATTCTTCACGAAAAAATACACTCCTGGAAATTGAAATAAGAACACCGTGAATTCATTGTCCCAGGAAGGGGAAACTTTATTGACACATTCCTGGGGTCAGATACATCACATGATCACACTGACAGAACCACAGGCACATAGACACAGGCAACAGAGCATGCACAATGTCGGCACTAGTACAGTGTATATCCACCTTTCGCAGGAATGCAGGCTGCTATTCTCCCATGGAGACGATTGTAGAGATGCTGGATGTAGCCCTGTGGAACGGCTTGCCATGCCACTTCCACCTGGCGCCTCAGTTGGACCAGCGTTCGTGCTGGACGTGCAGACCGCGTGAGACGACGCTTCATCCAGTCCCAAACATGCTCAATGGGGGACAGATCCGGAGATCTTGCTGGCCAGGGTAGTTGACTTACACCTTCTAGAGCACGTTGGGTGGCACGGGATACATGCGGACGTGCATTGTCCTGTTGGAACAGCAAGTTCCCTTGCCGGTCTAGGAATGGTAGAACGATGGGTTCGATGACGGTTTGGATGTACCGTGCACTATTCAGTGTCCCCTCGACGATCACCAGTGGTGTACGGCCAGTGTAGGAGATCGCTCGCCACACCATGATGCCGGGTGTTGGCCCTGTGTGCCTCGGTCGTATGCAGTCCTGATTGTGGCGCTCACCTGCACGGCGCCAAACACGCATACGACCATCATTGGCACCAAGGCAGAAGCGACTCTCATCGCTGAAGACGACACGTCTCCATTCGTCCCTCCATTCATGCCTGTCGCGACACCACTGGAGGCGGGCTGCACGATGTTGGGGCGTGAGCGGAAGACGGCCTAACGGTGTGCGGGACCGTAGCCCAGCTTCATGGAGACGGTTGCGAATGGTCCTCGCCGATACCCCAGGAGCAACAGCGTCCCTAATTCGCTGGGAAGTGGCGGTGCGGTCCCCTACGGCACTGCGTAGGATCCTACGGTCTTGGCGTGCATCCGTGCGTCGCTGCCGTCCGGTCCCAGGTCGACGGGCACGTGCACCTTCCGCCGACCACTGGCGACAACATCGATGTACTGTGGAGACCTCACGCTCCACGTGTTGAGCAATTCGGCGGTACGTCCACCCGGCCTCCCGCATGTCCACTATACGCCCTCGCTCAAAGTCCGTCAACTGCACATACGGTTCACGTCCACGCTGTCGCGGCATGCTACCAGTGTTAAAGACTGCGATGGAGCTCCGTATGCCACGGCAAACTGGCTGACACTGACGGCGGTGGTGCACAAATGCTGCGCAGCTAGCGCCATTCGATGGCCAACACCGCGGTTCCTGGTGTGTCCGCTGTGCCGTGCGTGTGATCATTGCTTGTACAGCCCTCTCGCAGTGTCCGGAGCAAGTATGGTGGGTCTGACACACCGGTGTCAATGTGTTCTTTTTTCCATTTCCAGGAGTGTATATTGATTGTGTATTTTTTCAACTATAGCTACTACTGCTTTCTACTATTTCTATTACAGCCACTTCTAAATGTTGTATCCCATATTAAATGCAAGTATTTTTGTAAAATTGAGAGGTTCCATGCCCTGTTTGCATGTTGCCTCTCATTTTCATCAATTTTATTAATGTTGTATGTCATTCCACGGTGATAACAGACTGAATAAGGTTATTGTAATGTGAGTATTTGTACTCAGAGCTCAAAATACTTTTCACTTGATTCCTATACATGTTGGGTTACTTCCCTGCGAGGCCTGTGTGAGGCGAGCACATCGGAGGACGCGGCACACTGCGTTTCCGGTTGGGAGCTGCATTTCCCCGAATTCTGAGGGGTTCGTACAATGGGCTGAAGCAACTGGCGGAACGACTGACGTCGGTCGAGTTTCGCTTATTGTATGCAGGCTGAAACGACCTGCGAGACGTCTGAGTGTTATGTGTTTACCATTCTGGCGCGTCTGGAACGAAGTCTCCTGGCACCGACTAACTGCATTGTCCTCTTGATTCTGAGAATACTTGTGGATCGTGCCCTGCTGGGTGAGACTGTCTGGCGCCGGATGGCCGGTGGTCTAGAGAGCTTGTTTTCGTAGCCAGTCAAACGGCAAGTTCAGTGCCCTCAGCCAAATAGCAGAGGCATGATTGGTCATCTTAAACTGAGGCTAGCTGACGTCATAAAGCCCTGCTCGAAATTGGAGGGAGCGGTCGCTATTGGCGCGAATGATATTCTGAGACAGTGTGGGGGAATTTTGGAATCAGCACTGAATGCTGATTCGCAGTTTTCGAGGAGAGTAGGGAGTTGAGCAATGTTGGCTTCGCTCTTGCGTTGTGCGGGCGCAGGGGATTCGGGATCTGAGTCGGACGGTCTTGCGACTTAGTCGCACTTTTTTCGGCAGAACTTAGCATTCTCGGACAGCCTTCGAGGACAGAGGTTGAAACAGAGTTGCTGCAAGGCAGAAGTCGGCGCCTACATAATCAGGACGCTGCCTACCGACGACGTGCTGCAGATTTCAGGACTGGTACAGTATTTTGCAGCTCCGGCAGTGTAGGACCTATTAATTTTATACTGAAGTCCTCAGCAACACGCGCGCTCGCTTTGTCACAAGTCCACCTTGCTTGTTTCTCCATGTGATCCCATGTGAACTCTCACTGCTTATCGAGAGACTGGAGTATAGTCGAGAGAGTAATATTTGATTGATTAGGACCTCCAGTCATTATCGTCAAGCTATTGCATCACAGAGAGTAGGAGCCCTTGTTCTCGAGCCAACTCTTATTCGCATAATACACTCCTGGAAATTGAAATAAGAACACCGTGAATTCATTGTCCCAGGAAGGGGAAACTTTATTGACACATTCCTGGGGTCAGATACATCACATGATCACACTGACAGAACCACAGGCACATAGACACAGGCAACAGAGCATGCACAATGTCGACACTAGTACAGTGTATATCCACCTTTCGCAGCAATGCAGGCTGCTATTCTCCCATGGAGACGATCGTAGAGATGCTGGATGTAGTCCTGTGGAACGGCTTGCCATGCCATTTCCACCTGGCGCCTCAGTTGGACCAGCGTTCGTGCTGGACGTGCAGACCGCGTGAGACGACGCTTCATCCAGTCCCAAACATGCTCAATGGGGGACAGATCCGGAGATCTTACTGGCCAGGGTAGTTGACTTACACCTTCTAGAGCACGTTGGGTGGCACGGGATACATGCGGACGTGCATTGTCCTGTTGGAACAGCAAGTTCCCTTGCCGGTCTAGGAATGGTAGAACGATGGGTTCGATGACGGTTTGGATGTACCTTGCACTATTCAGTGTCCCCTCGACGATCACCAGTGGTGTACGGCCAGTGTAGGAGATCGCTCCCCACACCATGATGCCGGGTGTTGGCCCTGTGTGCCTCGGTCGTATGCAGTCCTGATTGTGGCGCTCACCTGCACGGCGTCAAACACGCATACGACCATCATTGGCACCAAGGCAGAAGCGACTGTCATCGCTGAAGACGACACGTCTCCATTCGTCCCTCCATTCACGCCTGTCGCGACACCACTGGAGGCGGGCTGCACGATGTTGGGGCGTGAGCGGAAGACGGCCTAACGGTGTGCGGGACCGTAGCCCAGCTTCATGGAGACGGTTGCGAATGGTCCTCGCCGATACCCCAGGAGCAACAGTGTCCATAATTTGCTGGGAAGTGGCGGTGCGGTCCCCTACGGCACTGCGTAGGATCCTACGGTCTTGGCGTGCATCCGTGCGTCGCTGCGGTCCGGTCCCAGGTCGACGGGCACGTGCACCTTCCGCCGACCACTGGCGACAACATCGATGTACTGTGGAGACCTCACGCCCCACGTGTTGAGCAATTCGGCGGTACGTCCACCCGGCCTCCCGCATACCCACTATACGCCCTCGCTCAAAGTCCGTCAACTGCACATACGGTTCACATCCACGCTGTCGCGGCATGCTACCAGTGTTAAAGACTGCGATGGAGCTCCGTATGCCACGGCAAACTGGCTGACACTGACGGCGGCGGTGCACAAATGCTGCGCAGCTAGCGCCATTCGACGGCCAACACCGCGGTTCCTGGTGTGTCCGCTGTGCCGTGCGTGTGATCATTGCTTGTACAGCCCTCTCGCAGTGTCCGGAGCAAGTATGGTGGGTCTGACACACAGGTGTCAATGTGTTCTTTTTTCCATTTCCAGGAGTGTAGTTCAGAATACCCTATCCTTTAAACTACTATTTGGGTCGATAATCATGTGCCTTTATGTTCTGATGTATAATAAATCTCATTGTGATATTTAAGCCACGTATCATTTCGTAGATATATGCTGAATCCCGTTTACTGTTGTTTATTATGCTAACGTTTTTTTATCTGAGTAGATTACGATTTTTATTGAATTATTGTGAGTATGCTCTCCTTATTTTACCAACTAGCAGGGTCCACCATCATTTCCTACTGTTACCGTTGTGCACATAATTAAATAGGTGGTAGATAAGGAGGGGGTCGAGTGCATGTCTCGTTCTCATGCAAAATTCATCAGAATTAAAGAGGTTCAAACTCTTCTCCACCCCGGCACCCCGCAACATCTGATTCGTAATGTGAACGAACGTAGTAGACTCTAATTACATCTTTCAGTATGAATTGTCCATCTCCGATAGAGCACAGTTGCCGCGGATTAATAAAAAACAATCCATCAGTGATCAACGAACCCACGAACAGGGCCGTACCGAGGCCATGGTGAGATAGGCGCCTGCGAAGGGCACAAGTACAAAGTGGGCGCGAAAACTGACCAGGAAAAAAAAAAGACGAGTTCATAGTTAACCAGGAGAGGAATTCCTTTGAGGATATTTATGACGTTCCAGTAGTGGCAGCATTTTCTCAACACATTTAAACAAATTAAAGATGATGATACGACATAGCTGCTAATCAGACGTCAGTGACGTGACCAAGCAGTTTGCTTATCTCAAAGACAATGTGAAGTAAAATTGGGTTAAAAACTAAATTCTGGGTAAGAAATGTGGTCCCACCACTTGGTCGTAGCCTTTTGTCTTTTATTTCGAGTCACCAATTTTGTACATTAATAATTAACGAGGAGGAAATAAATTCTGCTCTTTGTTATGAATCGTACTAAAATACAGTAGCTGCCCTAAACAACAAGACACAGATTTTGTTTTACTTTCAGTATTTTTAGATTTGTAATTTATCTACTGCAGTGATACATCTCATTTTTTGTGTGCAACATTTTTCATTTATATAGCTGGTTTGAGAAACATTTTTCAGTAGTACTTCATATTTATTAAACCTGCCTTAGAAATTACAAAATTTCATAACTATGGGAAGAAAAATATTTCAGGATTTAAGTCTTCTGGGGACAGGGGTGCGCAGTTTTGGCAGTTCTGCCCATGCGTGCTGGAATGGCCTCTAGTTGAGTTTCTGACTTC
The DNA here is from genome assembly GCF_021461395.2 of Schistocerca americana. Taxonomy (NCBI): domain Eukaryota; kingdom Metazoa; phylum Arthropoda; class Insecta; order Orthoptera; family Acrididae; genus Schistocerca; species Schistocerca americana. The sequence goes on from NC_060126.1 coordinate 361,284,324, forward strand.
TGGTGGTACTAGCTTGAAACCCCAAGAAAATGTCTACCGATTGAAACTCAAATAAATATAAAATTACAGCCCAATGCAAAAGCAAAACGAGTAATTACTCCTCCGAAGACTCATCTCATCTGGTCCAGAAATAACATGTTACAGTATATAGAGAAACAAGAAACAAACATACAATAATAGGGCAAACATTATAGGTTTTCGGAGGTATGGGGCACCAAATGTTTATCTACGGGCCACGTAATTCCCGTAAATTACGGCCCAGTGGTTTGTGGGGGATGAGTTTCCCGAAACCATTCTACATGTATACTATTTATTGTAGTTGGCAGAAGACGAAATGCACGCGAAATGCAGCTAAAGCTCACGCAGGCTGGCGTGAGGAGGGATGAACTATACTGACGTGAGGTCTGGAACATGACAAGGAATGAGTATTCAGAAAGCGGACGTAATTAGTTTCATACTTAACTTTAATCCATTAAGGATGAACGTCGCTCTGGACGGTACATGATTCACAATATTATCTGTTAGTAACTGAATATGGCGCCTTGCTAGGTCGTAGCAAATGACGTAGCTGAAGGCTATGCTAAACTGTCGTCTCGGCAAATGAGAGCGTATGTAGACAGTGAACCATCGCTAGCAAAGTCGGCTGTACAACTGGGGCGAGTGCTAGGGAGTCTCTCTAGACCGGCCGTGTGGCGGCGCTCGGTCTGCAATCACTGATAGTGGCGACACGCGGGTCCGACGTATACTAGCGGACCGCGGCCGATTTAAAGGGTACCATCTAGCAAGTGTGGTGTCTGGCGGTGACACCACACTATTGCTTTCAGATCAGGCAAATTTCGTGATCAAGGGGCAAAAGCCAGTTCACTTTCATGCTCCACAAACGAATACATCACTTTTGTAGCCATGTGTATCCGGCTTTTTTGACACTATCGTCAAAGGAGAAAATATGAAGGCTGAAGGGATGCTGGGGGTCCGCAAAACATGTCCACAACTGTCGTGATACCTTCGATTACTAGCACAGGTCTCGTGGAAACCACTTTTAATGTCCCCCATACCAAATACTGCACTTATCGGTTTACGTCCATAGTGCAGTGCATTTTTCAAGCAAAAGTTTCCCTGGATGATAGTACACCCAGACTCGACCACCGTTTTGGTACAACAAAAAATATTTTTCACCCGACCTGGTGAAACATTTCCTTGATCCACACTCCAGTCTCAAACATGCCGTGCCCACTGCAAACGCAGTTGGACATGTCCTTTGGCCTACATGAAAAACGTAGAAGCCGTCTGCTGTGGAGACTCATGCTCAACAATGTGCGCTGAGTGGTGTTCCCCGAAACACTTGTAATGCGACAAAACTATACTAGAACTTGGAGCAGAAGTCGGATCCCAGAATTACAATGAGGCCATTGAACCGCGCGATCGGCTCGGACCACGAGCGTAAAAATCCGGCCACAAGCCACGGACATAAGCTGCAGCCGGCCGTCGCTCCTGCTTGATCAGCACCTCTCAGTATCAGGAAGTCTCCCGTGACAACGTCCCGGGTGTCAGTGCCAAGAAGCCAAAAACCAAACGCCTCTGAGCACTATAGGACTTAACATCTGAGGTCAGCAGTCCACTAGAACTTATAAGTAGTTGAACATAACTAACCTAAGGACATCACACACATCCATACCCGAGGCAGGATTCGAACCCGCGACCGTAGTAACAGAGCGATTATGGACTGAAGCGCCTAGAACCGCTCGGCCACAGCGGCCGGCTGCCAAGAAGCCACTCCGGCTTTATTAACGTCCGCGTCGTCGCCTATTACACCAGACCCCGATGATTGCCCTGTTCCAGATGGTTCGCAGTGGCCCACAAACGCTGCCCTTCTGGGAATTTAGCGCCGGGAAACCGCATTTAAACGCTGGCCCCACCGAGTACGTCACGGGAGCAGGGCCACACCCGGCGCTGCTGCGTGTCAGCGGGGAATCCTCTCTGTGAACTCTGCCACCACCGGGACCTCTGACTGTCTGCCCTGCCCGGGTAGAAAGCACGGCGCCATCCGTCGCCCCCCCCCCCCCCCACCCCCACCCCCGCCCCTGCTCCTCACCGTCGATCCAGACTTCGATTCCGGGCACCACCATTTTTGTGCCACTGGAACGACGTGACCTTCCGCATTAGGGAAGTCCTGGTGGTCGCCCGTGATCGTTGTGCCGCCGCACCCTGCCGTATCAGCTCGCCTCGCATACAAGAGCCTCCAGCGCAGCGCTCTGTGTTCCAACATACGTCAACGGCAGCAGCTACGACTCCGGAATATTACGAGGGAACTCCGGACCGCACAAGAGAATGGAACACACACTGAAGAAGGTCAGAACTGTATGAATTACAAAAGAACTAACAAAAAGTTGTTATTTTTTCTCCAGGACCGCAACTGTTGTTGACTACATCCTCCATCTTCAATAGATAACGTAGCCCACACCCAGTAAGTCTGCTCCTCTCACATTTACACACGTGCTGCTGAACCGGTGCGGCACCCTGTTGTCAGGTCTGTCACGGATCGGTGTTTTTGCTGATTTACAGAACGGGTAAATTACCGACCTCCACGTTCTACGAAGAGGGGTGGATAGTAAGAGATAGTTATACACTGCCGGTTTCACCGTAGTTTGAACACTTTCCATTTGTGCTCACGACAATAGCAAGAGGACAGATTCTCCGTTTCCGATACGCTCGTTATCAGCCGCCGGGTCACAATGATCTACCAGTTGTCCAAGTTGCTAATGTCAGTGGATTTACAAATTTTCGTCCCGTATCTGCGATAGGATGATTCCCCATTCGTCTCTCCTCCAGATATTCACTGATCAGCCAGAACATTATGACCATCGACCTGCTATCCATATAAACTGCTCCAGGCGAGAGCAGCGTCACCTGGCGAGGAATGGGTGCTAGTCAGACATACGCCAGGTGCTTGTACTATCAGTGAGCGTGCTGTCAGTGTGTACAATAGGGAGTTTGACTGAGGGCAGATCGTGATGGCCCGGAGGCTAGGCACGAGCCTTTCGGAAACTGCACAAGTTGAGTGTTCGAGGAGTGTTGTGGTGAGTGTCTTCAATACATGTCGTGGGCTTGGTCGCTCACTCTTCATTACCGATGTCGGAGGTCATAGGCTGGACAGACTGGTAAGAGGACAGGCGGAGAGCTGTAGCGGAACTAATATCAGACTTTAACGCTGGGCAGAGTACAAGTGTGTGTCAACACATAATGCAGTAAACACTCGTAGTGATGAGCCTTCGCAGCCGACATCGACAATTGCAACTGAAATGGGCATCTGAACATAGGCGCTGGATACTGTCGCAGTGGCAGAGCGTTAGATGGTCTAATGAACTCCTATACCTTCTGTATCATACTGATTGGATGGCGCGAATCCGTCGTGCTTCCGGGGAACAGTTCCTTGACATCTGTGCTGCAGGACTGAGACAAGCTGGCTGCGGTTCCATTATGCTCCGCGGAAAATTCATGTAGGTATCCATGAGTCCAATGGAATTAGTGCAAGGCAACATGAAGGCCGAGAAGTTTCGTGCACTGGTTGCAGACCACGAACATCCCTTCATGGCGATGATTTTTCCCGACGGCAGTGGCATTTTTCAACAAGATAATGCGTCACGACACAAGTCCAGGAGTGTGATGGAGTGGTTCGAGGAACACAGTGGTGTGTTCCAATTGATGTTCTGGCTTCCCAGCTCGACGAATCTGAACCCGATCGACGCGCCTGAGATGTGACCGAACGTGTTGTCGGAGCCCTTCGTCCACTCGAACTAGGCGACTTGCGACTGCAGATGTAGTGCCAGCTCCCTTCAGTGACCTACAAAGGGCTCATTTCTTCCAGGCCAAGACGCGCCGCCGCTGTTATCTGTGCCAAAGCTGGACATTCCGGCTATTAGGTAGATGGTCGTAATGTTCTGGTTGATGAGTGTATGTCGATTGCTTATAATTAAACTGACAGTGTTCCGAGTGCTGCAGTGTTGTGTGTATACATCGCAGGACGCTGAAACACCGCAGTTAAGTGCGTTAATCGGTGCGTTAGAGGAATGTGCCGAAGAAAATAATAGTTCCACTTTCTGCCACCAGGTGAAATACGGAGCTGAAAGCAGCCAGAATGCAGTGTGACTGCAAGAAAAATGCAGAGGAACGGCCAAACACATGATAACGGTGGTTACAGAACGTTTATTAGGTCATTTTGACAAGTTGCAATATGTGTTCTATATGGTCTCCTGTCTCAGCAACATGCTGCATCCGTAATACGGCTTGGGCAACAGTAGCTCGCAGCATATTCGGTGTAATCAGAGCAATGCTTCGTCGTATGCTATTCTTCAGGTTAGGAAGAGGCCAGACAAATCCCTGATAGGCATGACATGTCACGTATCCCCACAACGAGGTGTCACATGGATTAAGTCAAGGGATATGGAAGGCAACACACCTTGAAAATGCCTGGAGAGGATGTGGTCGTTGCCAAAGATTTCTCGAATGAAATCTTTGACCTAGGAAACAACACGTGTCGTCGCTCCATCTAGTATGAAAATAGTGATGCGGACACAGTTGCGTTCTTGCAAAACTGGAATCACGTGTTGCTCAAGGAGATCCTTAAAATGTCACTGTTCACCTAACATGCACAGTCACATAAGCCGAGTGCAGTGGGTGTTCCTGCACAACAAGTGGTTGAGTAGAACCTCATACGAGAGAAATATGTGCACTCACTGCACGATGCATAGTAAACTGTGCCTCGTCCGTGCGAAGAGAATTCCCCAACCACAAGTCTTCCATTTCCATGCAAGCCAAAACACGAAGGGCAAAATCACAGCTTTGTACCCTATCTTGGGTTTTCATTTGGTACACACTCTGACTCTTGTAGGGATACCATTGTAAAATGATAGCAAAATCTTTTTAAATATTGACCAGGGAAGAGACAATTCCAGTAACACCGATCAAGCACTGGCTGCAGAAAGAGACGCACGGTCGGCTATAGCTGCAGTAACTTCATCAACAAGTGCTATGGGAATGGGCTGCCTTCCTCTACCTGCTACACCACCTAATTCACTCGTTACTTGAGATTTCTTGGTCATATTCTTTAGCCCGTTCATTGACAATGGGCCTTTTCGCAGCTGTTTCTGTGCTCGATATTCTTGCAATACAGCGCTGCTGTGGCTGCTGTTCTGAAAAAATAAATAAATAAATAAAGCAACTTTACAAGCAGTTCCCGATCTTCACCCTCAACGTTTCATGCTGAAAAAATCAACACGACTCAACATAAGATATCAACACGCGTCGTCAAGCGACGATAAGGTGGCAGGGGTAAAATACAGGGAGTGAAAGGCTATTTATAATTTGTACAGAAACCAGATGGCAGTTATAAGAGTCGAGGGACATGAAAGAGAATCAGTGGTTGGTAAGGGAGTGAGATCGGATTGTAGCCTCTCCCCGATGTTATTCAATCTGTATACTGAGCAAGCAGAAAAGTAAACAAAAGAAAAATTCGGAGTAGGGATTAAAATTCATGGAGAAGAAACTTTGAGGTTCGCCGATGACATTGTAATTGTGTCAGAGACAGCAAAGGACTTGGAAGAGCAGTTGAACGGAATGGACAGTGTCTTGAAAGGAGGATATAAGATGAACATCAACAAAAGCAAAACGAGGATTATGGAATGTAGTCGAATTAAGTCGGGTGATGCTGAGGGAGTTAGATTAGGAAATGAGACACTTAAACTAGTAAAGGAGTTTTGCTATTTGGGGAGCAAAATAACAGATGATGGTCGAAGTAGACAGGATATAAAATGTAGACTGGCAATTGCAGGGAAGGCGTTTCTGGAGAAGAGAAATTTAACATCGAGTATAGATTTAAGTGTCAGGAAGTCGTTTCTGAAAGTATTTGTATGGAGTGTAGCCATGTATGGAAGTGAAACATGGACGATAACTAGTTTGGACAAGAAGAGAATAGAAGCTTTCGAAATGTGGTGCTAGAGAAGAATGCTGAAGATTAGATGGGTAGATCACATAACTAATGAGGAGGTGCTGAATATAACTGGGGAGAAGAGGAGTTTGTGGCACAATTCGACCAGAAGAAGGGATCGGTTAGTAGGACATGTTCTAAGGCATCAACGGATCACCAATGTAGAATTGGAGGTTAGCTTGGAGGGTAAAAATCGTAGGGGGAGACCAAGAGAGGAATACACTAAGTAGATTCAGAAGGATGTAGGTTGCAGTAGCTACTGGGAGATGAAGAGGCTTGCACAGGACAGAATAGCATGGGGAGCTGCGTCAAACCAGTCTCAGGACTGAAGACCACAACAACAACAATAACAACAAAGTGATAAGAGGGAACATTTCACATTCAGACTGCTTACAGCGCTATATTGTCACCTGTCGCAGAAAGTGGAACTATTACTTTTTCGTGTATACTCCAGGAGAGCACCGATTAGTGATATACCGGGTGATCAAAAAGTCAGTATAAATTTGAAAACTTAATAAACCACGGATAATGTAGATAGAGAGGTAAAAATTGACACACATGTTTGGAATGACATGGGGTTTTATTAGAGTAAAAAAAAAGTTCACAAAACGTCCGACAGATGGCGCTGGATAGCAAAACGTCAGTGACTGCACATGACAATCATGTATAAAAGGAGCTGTAATGAGAAACAGAACCAGATGTGCCAGCAGTCACAGCATGTTGACGTTACCTGAAAAGGTGCTTTTAGTGGAGCTGGATTATCAGAATGGGGAATGTGCTAGTTCAGTGTTACGATCCTATTGCCATATGAAGGGGATTCGAACGGGTAAAGGTCCATTGACAAATGCAACTGTGGCAAGAATGATTTCGAAGTTCAAAGCCACAGATTGTTTACACGATAGACCCCATAGCGGCCGACCGAGCACAAGGCATAATGCTGCTGAGACAGTTCAGGAAGAAATGGAGACTGTAGCGGGTTCGTCTCTGCACGGGGAAGTCAGCGCTCGTGCAGTCGCACGTCGCACCGGCTTTCCATGCACTACTGTTTGGTTGGCACTGAGGCGTACCCTCCGATGCTATCCGTACAAAATCCATCGGCATCATGAACTGTTACCTGGCAATTTAGTGAAGCGGAGGGCATTTGCGGTGAGGGCGTTTCAAAAGATGGCGGAAGATGATGATTGATTGAGTAACGTGTTGTGGACCGGCGAAACTCATTTCACGCTCCGAGGGTCTGTCAACGCCCACAACTGCAGAATTTGGGCTACCGAAAATCCTAGAACTGTCGTGGAAACTCCATTTCATGACGAGAAAGTCACGGTATGGGTTGGATTTACCACATCTACCGTTGTCGGGCCTTTTTTCTTCGACGAAATGCGTGATTCTGGTTTTGTACCGTAACTGCTACCGTGACGGGTGAGAGATACGCCGAGATGTTACCGAATCGCATCATCCCCAGCCTGGCTGATAAACACCTGCTGGAACGTACGATGTTTATGCAGGATGGCGATGCACCCCATATTGCTAGACGCGTGAAAGATCTCTTGCGCGCGTCGTTTGGTGATGATAGTGTGCTCAGCCGCCATTTTCGTCGTGCTTGGCCTCCCAGGTCCCCAGACCTCAGTCCGTGCGATTATTGGCTTTGGGGTTACCTGAAGTCGCAAATGTATCGTGATCGACCGACATCTCTAGGGATTCTGAAAAACAACATCCGTCGCCAATGCTTCACCATAACTCCGGACATGCTTTACAGTGCTGTTCACAACAGTATTCCTCGACTACAGCTATTGTTGAGGACTGATGGTGGACATATTGAGCATGTCCTGTAAAGAACATCATCGTTGCTTTGTCTCACTTTGTTATGCTAATTATTGCTATTCTGATCAGATGAAGCGCCATCTGTCGGACATTTTTTGAACATTTGTATTGTTTTGGTTCTGATAAAACCCCATGTCATTCAAAGCATGTGTGTCAATTTGTACCTCTCTATCTACATTATTCCGTGATTTATTCAGTTTTCAAATTTATACTGACTTGTTGATCACCCGGTACCTACGATGTTTCAGCGTCCACTAGGCGGCACTGAGTGCCTGATAATCGGCTTCTAGACTGAACCGGTGAGCGAGTTGGCTTTGATACAGTGCGGCAGAGGAGTAATCAGTAGTATTGCTCTGCGGTGAGGCGCATTCCGTCCGGCGTTGCTTGGGAGGCCCAGACCAGCCACGGCAGCGTCACTAGGACGAGGACACACACTTATACACACCCACCCACACACACACACACACACGGAGCCGTCGCTGGCTGCTCGTTACGACCAATCTGCGCGGGGCGCGGCGTCCGCTGTGAGGATCATAGCGACCGCAGGCCCGGGCCTCGCCGCGCCCGCGCCAGTTAGCAGCGCGGCACTGCGCAGCTCGCCGCAGAGCGCAGCTCATGCATTTTCATGGCGTACAAATTAGCGGACGCTGTGTTCTGCGCCGACACTCTGCTCCGCGCGGACACGCGTGCTGGCTGAGTCCCGTCTGGGGGCAGCCGCTGCCGCGGCACTCTCACAGCTTCTGAGGCGCTGTTTACAGTCTTAAGGAACGAATCCATGTCTCTAGGAAAACCCCTGTTACGGTTCAGAATAGTAAGGGGTAGAAAGTAGAAAAATTTTACTGAAACTCACTCACATTGTCACAGGCAAATGCAAGTGAGGCCAGAGGCAGAGGCGGAAGTGGGACGTAAGCCTGTATATCGCAAGTGGGTCAGGTCGACGGCACGGTCTACCGTGTACGATCATATTCGGTTGCTCGTAAGAGATGTTGCGAGAACTGTTCCCTCTCTTAAGGGCAGTTTGCTAGGGGCCGACACAGCAGTTAAGAGCCTGTTAAGTGAATGTATTTGAATAATGAGGATACATTCGGCCATCACGAACGGAGCTTTGAGTGATAGCCTCACGCTAGCTCCCTTTATATATTCCTCCAGTTCTCGTCATGATTTGATCAGTGGGATCAATGGCACTCCCAATAATAACATTCAATTTTATGACTGCGATACTGTAGCGAATCTACACAGTGTTTCCGTAAGAGCGTGCAAAAATTTAACAGGACATAGAGGATGCTCCACTGTATAATATAAAACTAAGTAATATAAAATTAATTGGGAGAGTCCTTGGAAAATGTAGTCCTTCAACAAGGGAGGTGGCTCACAAAACACTCGTTCGACCTATACTTGAGTATTGCTCATCAGTGTGGGATCCGTACCAGGTCGATTGACATAGGAGATAGAGAAGATCCAAAGAAGAGCGGTACGTTTCGTCACAAGGTTATTTGGTATGCGTGATAGCGTTACGGAGATGTTTAGCAAATTCAAGTGGCAGACTCTGCAAAAGAGGCGCTCTGCATCGCGGTGTAGCTTGCTGCCCAGGTTTCGAGAGGGTGCGTTTCTGGATGAGGTATCGAATATATTGCTTCCCCCTACTTATACTTCCCGAGGAGATCACGAATGTAAAATTAGAGAGATTCGAGCGCGCACGAAGGCTTTCCGGCAGTCGTTCTTCCCGCGAACCATACGCAACTTGAGCAGGAAAGGGAGGTAATGACAGTGGCACGTAAAGTGCCCTCCGCCACACACCGTTGGGTGGCTTGCGGAGTATAAATGTAGATATAGGTGTAGATGTATAATGTGAGGTAGGGAACCTGGTGTGGGAGAAGCCAGCTTAAGGAGTTATGAAAATAAACTTGTCTGCCGCTTTGTCTAGCATTACTGTTTTCCAGCTTATTTACAACTAACATGTTTATATGTTTCCACGTACTGTGCTGTTCTTTACATGTACATTCTTTATTTCCCGCAAGGAAACAAGGAGCCATATCTTCTACCTGGCCGTCTGAATGGCCACCTGCACTTGATGATCGTGCGAAGAGTGGTGCCTGCGTTGTTGAAGAACGTAGCCTTGGCAACTCGAGGAGTGGAATACAACATGAGGGTGCAAATGGCTCTGAGCACTATGGGACTTAACATCGGAGGTTTTCAGTCCCCTAGACTTAGAACTACGTAAACCTAACTACACTAAGGACATCACACACATCCGTGCCCGAGGCAGGATTCGAACCTGCGAACGTAGCAGCATCGCGGTTCCGGACTGAAGCGCCTAGAACCGCTCGGCCACAGCGTACAGCCATGGCGGTGCACCCTGTCACTTCATGTGCATGTCCGCTGTATTTGATGATCGCTGGACTGGAAGGGGAGGTCCTATTTCAAGGCCTGCGAGGTCAGTTGAACTGAATCCCCTTCATTATTTCCGATGGGGACATGTAAAGTCACTTGCGTATGAGACCCCAGTGGATAAGGAGTTGTAATTAGTTGCCAGAAATGTAGTTGCTGTGGTGTGTTTCGCCTGCACATGTGGCCGAGCGGCACTAGGCGCTTCAGTCCGGAACCGCGCTGCTGCTACCGTCGCAGGTTCGAATCCTGCCTCGGACGTGGATGTGTGTGATATCCTTTGGTTAGTTAGGTTTAAGTAGTTCTAAGTCTAGGGGACCGATGTCCTCAGATGTTAAGTCCCATAGTGCTTAGAGCCATTTGAACTATTTGTGGTATGATTCGTAACACACTGGGGATATTTGTCAAGGTGCGTCAGAATCTTGTTCGTCGATGTCATGCTTACATTGTGGTTGATGGTCGTCAGTTTCAGCAAATTTTGTAAGTTAAGTACAAATGGTAAGTTCATTACGTCAATAGTATTTCTAGCGAATTCTCGCTAATGCCAAAAAAAGTACACAGTGATGAGGTTTTATTCATATTATCTCCGTAACCTATCTTCTCCGACACTGGTTCCCTACCTCAAACTATTCACTACAACATCTTCCCTGGTTCCCTACCTCAAATTATTCAGTGGGACATCTTCTATGTCATGTTCAATTTTTGAACTCTCTTAAACACCTTGTATCTCCTAGATTCTACAGCACAGCCTGTGAACTACCCAAGTTCACCTTCACCTGATGAACTTCGTGCTCCTCGCCGCTTACCATCTGCTGACGGAGAAACTGACTGTCTTCCGACAACACTAGGTTGCACAGTGCTGCCAATACCGGTCTTCAACGCGGAAGCCAGCATCAGGGCCTATTGGGGTTCACGTTTCTGTTCAGTACTCAGGCAATCGTAGAATTTGTAGTGGGATAGCCAGCCCGAAATGTACGCACCTGTTCGCCGTCAGTCTGCCGCGGCGCTAGGGTCGCTGATATTTTCACCTGGGCGCGCAACCACTGAGCTGACTCGAGGCCTACGAGAAAGACAGGCCGCGGCGGGTTCGTCACGAAGGTAATCCTGCGCTCGCTCCCTCAAATCAGCAGACAAACGACGTTTCTACACCTGTTAACTCGTAACTAGGCGTGTCTGTACAAACGAAAACTGAATCTTCTACTGGAATCCCCTATTATGGAATCTTACTGTCATTAGTCCTATAACGACATGGGCCAACTTATAATTTGTTACGGCTCTACTGGCGTACAATAAAATAAAATCATACTAAAATGATTATCAGTTCCGTAAGGCACCACTTCCACCATGTAATGAGTACTGTTAAGCAGAAAAGACTATAAACTATAAACAAGCTGTTATACCATTTATATCGAGTATTGACCTTAAATTAAATTTTGCTGTAGAACTGTTAATCAGTAAGACTTCATAATAGCATATTCCAGTGGAAGATGCAATTCACATTAGTACTTACACGCCCAGCTGCGAGTTAACAGGTTTAGAAACGCATTTTGTCTGCTGAGCTGAGCGAGCGAGTTCAGGACTACCTTGGTGACGTACGCGCCGCGGCCTGTCTTTCTCGTGGGCCTCGAGCTGACTCTATGGACTTCAGCTGGAACACACCACGCAGTTGCATGAGCAACAGTCGAGGCTGGTGAGGAAGAACGACGACTTTTAAACACTGTGAATAACTAACTAAACTCTGACAAGTTTTACTAGCGCGAAGACGCTTCACAGGTTCCCAACAGCTATCCTTATTTCACGCACAGGTGTCTCCGCTCTACCCTCTGTAGCCCTCTCAATTCGTGAGTGGAAAGGTCGTCACACCCTACTCTACGTGTCTAGCTTCATGTGAGTCTCTGATAGACGTCCTCCACCATGGCAACGACGTGGTGCAGATGTCATCGTATTTCTTGTCTTCGCTCTTTGCCTGTACTGAAAGCCTCCTCTGAATCTTTGAATGGAACTGAGTTCACGAAATACGTGACTTATTAAAATACCGAGTAAATGTGCTCCTTTATACGAAATATTGCCCCAAAAATACACTTCACAACACAATTAAAGATAGTTTCTCGAGAGACAGTGACTGTATCTTATTGCGACGTAAAAATGGAAATTTGGCTCCATGGTGCCTACAACTTTCCCTTGTAAAACTCCAAACTCTCGGGCTCGGCGACGCATCGGATACCAAGATGGGGCAACGCAAGCGAAACAAAAGGCCAGATCTCTGAAGTTCCACTGAAGTGTTAGGCACCAAATTTCACCACAATTCTGCCCAAATTTACCGCCGACGTGTTACAGCATGCGAAAGTCGTCATGCGCCCTCTTACCCAAATTCAACCCCTACTTCAAACGACACTGCTGTGGGGATCAGAACACGTGACGCCCAGCTCCGAAATCGCACTGGTTCCTTCGGGCGGGCGAGCAAAACATTTTGACATATCACCACTCAGAATCTACACGAAAATTCCTTACGGGTTGGCATAAAGGGCATCAGTGAAACCACTTCTTCTCCTGGGGCGTTGTTTCCCACACATTTCGCGGTCGGAAACGACAGCTCGCAGTGCGCTGAGCAGTAGGTCGACGTTCCTGACAATGTTTGACACTGCTGACATCTCCCGGACTTTTCAACCTTTCTCTGAGAACTTCGTGGTATAGCAACCACACTGAAAGTGATCGAATCCCTTTGAAGTGCACTGCGACAGCGATTTTTGCACTGGTGTGTAGGGAAGAAGCATTAGGGGCCCTTCAAAACCATTCGACCAAATCTGAACGTAGTGCGAAGCAGCAACTGGTATTTATGCTTTTTCAGCCCTCCTTCTAAGATCAGAGCATAAACTGCAGTCCTACTGCAGTTCAAAGGTGTACAATCACGTTTGTTGGGGTTGTTGGCGACGAAGTCCTTCGAGAACGGTTGAAACATCCGGGAAGTGTCAGCAGTGTTAAAGGTTTTCAAGTACGTCTTCCTGTTCTTCGTCGCAGTGCGAACTCTCGTTTTTGACCGCGAAATGTGCAGGAATCGACGCTTCAAGGAAAGGGGAGGTTTCATTGACGCCATTTATGCTACCCCCTAAAATCTTTTCGTGACAGTTCTTAGCGGCGGTATGTCCGAAACGTTTTCCACGGACATACATAAGATATCTGTGTGAGTTCAACGTTGGGCGTCACGGTTCTGATCTCCAGCGCACTGTCGTCAAAAGAAGGGATGATGTGTGGGTAAGACGGGGTGCGACGACTTTCCCATCGTGTGACAATCGCATGGTACCATTGTTCAGAATTGTGGTGAGATTTGGTGCCAATGGGACATCATTAATCCACCTTACACTACATTCTACCTTCTGAGCTCCGGCCTTCATTTCGCGAGAGTGTACGCCTTGATGTCTGAAGGACGACGTGACCGAGGGTGACGTCGCAGAGCGCCACTATTTCCCTCCATTACTGGGGAATATCGTAAGCACCTTTGAGCAAAATTTCAAACGTATACTTAATAATGGACGACATTTACAGTGTTTCGAAAAAAATGATCCTTTAATTGTCTTCCGCATCGTAATTACTAACGCAGCCAGACCACGGCATGAAGGAAATATTCGACTGTTGGAGATGCTTTCATTAACAATGGGAAAGGAACGAGGGCATGAACCAATGTGTGAAAGGCCAAAATCACGATTATACATGGTACTGACCAGCTTGACTGAAAAGTGTAGAAGTGACCCGCCTTAAAGTGAGTTACCTTACAAGCTGTAAAGCACAAGCACTCCGTCTTCTGGCCACAAGTGGCCCATCGGGACCATCCGACCGCCGTGTCATCCTCAGATGAGGATGCGGATAGGAAATGGCTTGTGGTCAGCACACCGCTCTCCCGGTTGTTATGATGCTATTCTTTGACCGGAACCGCTACTATTCGGTCAAGTAGCTCCTCATTTGGCATCTGTAGGCTGAGTGAAACTCGAAAAATGGCAACAGCGCACGGCGGCCCGGATGGTCATCATCCAAGCCTGGCAGCACTTAACTTCGGTGATCTGACGGGAATCGGTGTATTCACTGCGGCAAGGCCGTTCCCAACAAGTTGTGAAGGCGTACAAATAATTCGAAGTATTCCTGACATACGATTGCTTTTATTTTCACTAATAATTTCGCGATTTCAAAAATGAGTCGGGGTGGAGAATAATTAAAAAATGCTTTAGTGAAATTTCTGATTATTAATAACCAAATCAATGACCAATGAGCATCAACGATTGTCCCATGCTAGACCATGTGGTACAAAAGTCTGATGTGTGAAAATCAGAACAAAAGAAAACTCCCTACACACTAGAATGCTGTAAGCAATATTAAATCACAGGGCGTGGCAATAGTGAGTACCCTAACGTCACAGATGTACAAGTGATGTAGGATTACTATAACACGAACGTGGAACACGATCTATCTCTTTGAATAACGGAAACTCAACTGAAGGTTCATCTGTTACTAAAAAGCGTTGCAAACAAATATTACAAAAACACTAAACGTCCATAGCAAGGTGAAAACAGAATGAACCAGCGGAAACACTCTCCTGTTGGAACACAAGAAAGACGTACACACTCCTCTTTATTAAAAAACTCTAGCTGCAAAGTGGGGTGTCAGATGCCTCATTCTTCCTTTCTCTGCACCTTTAAAATTTTTCCAAAAAGTTTTGGCATGCGAACATATTCATGCTTTTTTTCAACATGCAGCTCACCTCTTACTCCCCTAACCGTAACTCTCTCATGCCAACTAGTCCATCTCTAAGAGTCGCTCATACCCATCCACTCCCACTTGCCCATTCTCACTCACTCATTCAACCCATGTCATTCTCACTATCGTTTTGTGTCTCTCACGCTGTCACTGTTCCCTGTCTTACAGCCACAGTCCTCAACGTTCACTGTCTCCCTCTTGCGCCTCTTGCTGTTAATATCTCGTTATCTCATTCCTTCCTTCCTACTGCTGCTATCTCTTCTCATTGTTTCTATCTTTCTCTTCCTCGTTGTCACTGTCATAGACTCTTTCTCTCATTATCGCTGGCTCTCACGCATTTCCTCATTTTCTTATTCTTTATCCCTCCCCTCCACCCCCCAAGCTGCCACTGTTTCCTTATCTCACGGCATAAAAAAGCACAAATATGTTCGCATGCCAAATCTTTTGAGATATGTTTTAAAGTTTCTGAGCAAGGTGGAATGATGTACGACGATTTACAGTCACAGTCGTATAATAAACATAAGCATATTCGCCTTGTTTGTACCCTGATAGGGGCATTTTTCGTTGGTCCCCTTCTTTTCCGTCCTACAGCAGGACATGTCGCTCATACGATAACAACTTCATGAGTCAGTAAAATTGTATAACTGCACACTTCAGACCGGATTTTATGTGCACGAAAATTCTGTGCATAGGTGTCTTGGGATGAAAGGCTCGATTTTGGAACCAAGAAACAATGTTTTTGATTTTGCTTAGGAACTACCCAAAAATAAATGGCGCCTCCACAAGCCACTGAAGGTGCACCGTAGACAACAACTAACGCCAAAAGATGCAACCAATTTGCTACATTTGCCTAAGCTGGAGGAAGCGTGTAATATTCAGACTTTGACTCCATTCTGTACTATAGCTATAATAATGCAATTCTTCTGCTCAGGATAAAAATGGTCCCTAGACCAAGGGCTATCCAAAACACTTGACACTATCTTTCCATCGCCTATACAACCCGAGGTACGAGCTCCGGAAAAATCTCGTTTCAGTTCACGGCGTTTTGGAACGTATTAAGTAGCGCATGCTGTCACATGCGTACTGATAAAGCTTTATGTCCTGTTGAAAAGAACATGCTAACATGCAACTCTGTCCATGCAGGCCCCATACTGACCAGTTCGCTCTAGTTCCAAAGTACCGCCTAGAGACATCCCTTCACTTTACCAAGCAAAAACTGTGGAATGTTTAGAAATCGATAGCCTGGCCGCAGAATACTTCGCAAGACCTTAGCGAAGCAGAAGTTACGTAAAATGGATAATTTGATTGATGACTATAAAATCAACGTCTTTCAACATGAAAGGAACACCGAAAGAACAAGAATTCCTTACCCCGGGAAAGGGGACATTAATTACGGTATTTCGTATAAGTGGCACGTAATAAGGTTAGGAAGTGGTAGGTGGTAATGTAATGTTTGCGAATCGTGATTTACAATCAGTTCAGAGTTTTATTTACTGCTATGGCTGTATGTGTCAGGAGACGGGCAGGTTCCCTCGTCCACTATTACAGATGGTCAAGGCAACTGGACTCCGGTGGTTGGAAAGATTCAGTCGGTAGGAGACTTTGTTCTTGAGGTACAGCAGACCGTAAAAATACACTATCTAATTTTAGAGGGAATATGTATAGCTTATGAGGATGATAATAATAAAAAAGACTTATTAAAATACTAGGCAAACGACACTGGAAACCTTACTCATGCTGATGTTTCACACTTGCCACTTTATTTATTAAGAATAACTTTCGGGAGATAAACAAATGGTTCAGATTAGAGCTGCGTTAATCGAGGCACCGACGACGATCGTCAGTCGTCTTCGCCAGAAGTCGCACGACAACATCGGCTGACACCTTAGCCACATTGTGTCCGATGTGGCTCGTCAATTTTTGGTAGGTTCAAAGAGGTTAGGTAACGTTAGAAATTATTGGATGTATGCAGCGATTTTAGCCCCCCAAGCTGAGATGTATACCACGACGCCTTTGAGCTTGGAGATGAGTTCTGCATTCAGCTTTTGCCATTAAGAAGATGACGAATGCTGTACCTGTCTCGAAAAGAACGTCGCGAGTACTGGACACTTTCGTCAGTATTGGAATAATCACACATGTCTAGGAAGATATGAGAAGAAGAAGGAAATGTTATGTTATACGTACTATACATACTCGAGATGATTCGTTAATGACATTGGATAGCAAAATTAAAAACACACTGTTTTGCTCTATTTATTTGAAGTGTGTAGACATACTTGAATTAACATACAATGTGATTCAGAACACGTATGAAAGACAAGCATAAAGTTTAGAATAAGGCGCTCTGAACACCCAAAGCATTGAAAAGTGGAAGCACATTCACCACTTTTTCAAACCACTACCTACAACTGAATCATCACACTACTGGCGTAAAAACACAAGTAACAATAACAATGATTTGGAGACATGTACTACCCTCCTACCAAAATCCAAAAAAGTTCAACTACAGTAAACCCAAGCGTAAGATACGCCACCATTCTCAGTTGAACAAATTATTTTTTGAGGTCATAATTTACGCCTAATATTTGTGTTCTCCAATAAACCTGCGATTTCAGTACATAGGTTCCGAACTATTTCATTCGCAGGACGACACTAACTAACTCTTCTTCGACCAAACTTGGCAGCTTCTTACGGTCCATATTCCGTGTTTGAGAACATCGGCCGAATCGGCTGAAGAAAACAAACTGATCTGAATTTCACCAGTTGTTGGCCGAAGTTCGTGCGTTCGGACGATGAGATTGGTTACAGAACGACCACGCACGTAATAACGTACTGACCCGAAAAGATGAGCCGTCTTCCGCATATGTCGGCAGCCAGAATGCCTTACCTGAGCTGCTCGAGTTGGCCGTCATGGGTGCGTAAGGAGAGCTTACTTGTGTGTGTTAACGGTGTGTGTTTCTCTGTTTGTCTTTTGCTGGTGAAGGTTGTTGCCGAAAGCTTTATGTAAGTGTCTTTTAATTGTGCCTGTCTGCAACTTAGAGTGTCTTCTTTACTGTAAGCATCAATCTGTCTTTTCCTACATTGTTAAAAATACCGTGATATTACATATAATAGCTGCGTTACTCGAGATTCTGTTTAGACATCGTGATTGTAACATTACTTATGAGTTTCTACTGGCTTTCACGCGTCGGCGATTTTATCATATTTTCAGAGATAACTGTTTCACTTATTTAACACAACTGGGTAAATAAATAGGGTTGTATCCACTTTTATCAAATCAAAAACTGTGAACATTATTGTAACGACATTAGTAGTGATGTCAATGGCTACACTTATTTTCACTCTTAAAAAAATGTGTTAGAAGCCGCGATCAGCGTCGAATAATTTCAGTGAGAGTAACACGACAAATTTAGAAGACATGAGGTAAGCAAACCTCTAATCTAACACCCAGACTGTTAAGGACTTACTCCTGGAGTTATGCAATGTAGCGCTCCACAGTGTTGCAGCAGAAAGATTCCCTGCACTTTCTCTTTCTTTCATTTTCTTTCTTTTTTAGTCCAACAGGGAATCGGTACAGTAGTGTCCTGGAGGACGGCAGTTCAAACTGCCGGCCACAACTCTTCATTCAGTTCTTCCAGAGTTCTCCAATGTCCGTTAATTCAAACTCCGGGACACCTTCTTTGAACTGGACATTGCTGATTTCCTTCTCTATTTTTCCACCTTTCCGAGCTTGTACTTTATCTGTAGTGATCTGATCGTTGATGAGACATTAAAAACTAATTTTTATGCCTGACTGACAGGTAAGCGTCTGTGGTACACATTGTTACTGACCTGCTGATTACTAGTTGAAAGTGGTATGCACAACAGGTAGGCCTATCTATCTTCCGTGTAGTGCCGTCAGTGAGATCGCGGTGCTCGTTTCCATAAACTCAGTTTCACGTATCTGTTATGTTATAGTTGGAACTGAAGGCCTACGAGGAGCAAGGCTGCTTCATGACTACAACCGATGGAAGCATCGTAATTGAGAAATCACTAGAATACAATGTTCGGTGTTTTCTTTCTTTTTTTATCAAACTTAAACGGGGTAATCTACCACGAACCAGTTCCCTGCAGTGCCACCATTAAAAAACATTAGTACCTTCGAATGCTAAAATAATTAGAACATTTTTTCAGGTAACTATTAACAGCATCGATGTACTCGTAAAAATTTATGATGAGCACAGTGCTGTCTTTAAAATTATTTGTTCATTAGCGGTTTTGGTCATAGAACATCTTCGGCAACATCACATGACATTCATCTACATGGACATCTACATCTACATGGATACCTTGCAAATCACACTTAAGTGCCTGGCAGAGGGCTCATAGAGCCACCGTCACAATAATTCTCTATTATTCCAATCTCGAACAGTGCGCGGAAGAAACGAACACCTATAACTTTCCGTGCGAGCTCTCATATCTGTTATTTTATTATGATGATCGTTTTTCCCTATATAGGTCGGCGTCATCAAAGATTTTCTCATTCGGAGGAGAAAGTTGGTGACTGAAATTACGTAAAAAGATCCCGGCGCTACAAAAAACGCCTTTGTTTTAATGATGTCTACCACAAATCCTGTATCATGTCGGTGACACTCTCTCCCCTATTTCTCCATAATACAAAACGTACTGTTCTTTTTTTAACTTCCTCGATGTACTCCGTTAATCCTATATGATAAGGATCCCAGACCGCGCAGCAGTACTCCAAAAGAGGGTGAGCAACCGTAGTGTAGGCAGTCTCTTTAGTTGATCTGTTGCATCTTCTATGTGTTTTGCCAATAAATTGTAGTCTTTTGTTCGCCTTCCCCACTACATTTTCTGCGTCTTCTTTATAGTTTAAATTGTTCATAATTGTAATTTCTAGGTATTTACTTGCATTTGTAGCCTTTAGATTTGACCAATTTATAGTGTAACCTTAGTTTAACGAATTCCTTTTGGCACTCATGTAGATGATCTCAGACTTTCCAATATTTAGGGTCAAGTGCCAATTTTTGAACTATACAGATATCTTTTCTAAACTGTTTGCAATTTGGTTTCATCTTCCGATGACTACCAGACGATAAACGAGATAATCATCTGCAAACAACCTAAGATGACTTCTCAGATTGTCTCCTAAATCGTTTATATAGTTAAGGAACAGCAGAGGGCCCATGACACTTCCTTGGGAAATTCCAGAAATCACTTCTGTTTTACTCTATGACTTTTCTTCATTTACTACAGACTGTGACCTCTCTGACAGAAAATCACGAATCCACTCACACAACTGAGACGGTATTTGATATGCAAGCAATTTGATTACAAGCCAGTTGTGAAGTACAGTGTCAAAAGGCTTCTTGAAATTGTCTTGCCAAGTATACTGGAAAAATTCGTTTGGCTTGCTTTTGACTGGCCTGCTTGACTTTGAGATCGTGCCAATTGAATTATTTTCTATTAATATTCGTTGCCCTTGACTATCGCCACCTTCTCTACTATGCTAAAAATATGTTCACTCTGAAAGAGTAGTATCTAGTTTGCCGATATCTCTCTCAGGGTCTAAAATCTTCTTCCTTTCATTGCTGTCACCTTCTCCACTGATGTAGTAATGCCCGGATGATCGATATCTCTCCCAGATTCTCAAATCTTCTGATGGTTTTAATGTTTTATGACCACTGGTCAGAGCTCTGGTACTTCTATCCCGCACTTTCGCTACATTGCAGATCAACAAGTGTGAGATCACTTCAGTATTTGCAATTTACACCAGAGCGTCTAGGGTATCATTGTCTGATGGGATGTTTTCTTCACTGTCTTTGAGTCCTCCTGTTAGGGGCATACCACAGAATTTACTTCGCGCGATATCAGTACGAAGACAAACATTCAATGCAGTCATACAAATTGTGCATCAATACAGTTCATCTAACATGTACTGAGATCTGAGATGATCTGAAGGGCAAATCAAGTTGAATACGTTGTCTTTGGGTGGAGAAATGGTGATAATCGGTTTCCCTTCTAGGTTTCATGTAAGAAAAGTCAGCCGATGTATGAATGTTTGACGCTCCAGCACAATTTCACCGCACACCTAGCAAAGATAGTAAACGGAGGTCGTGTCGATACCAGGCCATAAAGTCTTTCCGAGTTTCATTCCGTGTACTCAGTTGGACAGTAATTACGCCTCGCAGACAGCCGCGTGAACATTATACGCTCATGTCAGTTTTTGAGAGGACGTGTCGCTGGGCTCAGAAAAACCAGTTGTAGTAGTCCGTGAATCGCTCGACATTTGAATAGGAGGGACGCCACTATTCAATGATGTTGGCAGGAGTGGGTGAACTATGGCCGAACACAGTATCAAGAAGGAAGTGCTTGATCTAGAGAGACGACAAAAATGAGGACCAATTAGTCGTCAGAGAGGCACTCAGAGCCGCGAATTCCTCATTATCATCGGTCCGACATGAAACTGGTGCTTCAGTGACCACAAAGACCATTAATAGGTGGCTCACAGAAAGGGTATAGAGCTGACAGCGCCCCTGGAGCCGACTACTATTGACTTCTAAACACCAACAGGACCGTCTGCAATGGTGTCGGCCACATTCGATATGGAATCTCACTGATTGGAGTAGAACTGTCTCCAGTGATGAGTCCTGCTTCGAACTCAATCCCGATGACCGGCGAAGAAGTGTCTGGGGACGCCCCGGAGAGCGATGGGATACCAGACCTGACTACCGCCCGCCATACAGCCCGACGACCAAGAATGATGATCTGTGATGTCATTTCGTTCCTACAGACATAGAAAAGTTGGAAATAATGGATAAATACATTCCTCACAGTCATATTATACGGTACTGAGCATCTCCTTATAGTTACTCTAACTTGTCTGCATCGATGACAGTAATTCGTGACACTGAATTGGGTTTCTATGCTGGACATTCTTTCCTCATTTATTGTTATTGTTTCAGTATTTCGTTATATCATCAGTGCACTGAATGGAATAATTGGGAAGAATGCGTGTGTATTTGACTGCACTACTCGCCATTAAAATTGCTACATCACGAAGATGACGTGCAACAGACGCGAAATTTAACCGACAGGAAGAAGATGCTGTGATATGCAAATGATTAGCTTCTCAGAGAATTCATACAAAGTTGGCGCCGGTGGCGACACCTACAACGTGCTGACATGAGGAAAATTTCCAACCGATTTCTCATACACAAACAGCAGTTGACCGGCGTTCACTGGAGAAACGTTGTTGTGATGCCTCGTGTAAGGAGGAGAAATGCGTACCATCACGTTTCCGACTTTGATAAAGATCGGATTGCAGCCTATCGCGATTGCGGTTTATTGTATCGCGACATTGCTGCTCGCGTTGGCCGAGATTCAATGACCGTTAGCAGAATATGGAATCGGTGGGTTCAGGAGGGTAATACGGAACGCCGTGCAGGATCACAACGGCCTCGTATCACTAGCAGTCGAGATGACAGTCATCTTATCCGCATGGCTGTAACGGAATGTGTAGCCACGTCTCGATCCCTGAGTCAACACATGGGGACGTTTGCAAGACAACAACCAACTGGACGAACAGTTCGACGACGTTTGCAGCAGCATGGACTACCAGTTCGGAGACCATGGATGCGGTTTCCCTTGACCCCGCACCACAGACAGGAGCGCCAGCGATGGTGTACTCAACGACGAACCTGGTTGCACGAATGGCAAAACGTCTTTTTTACCGATGAATCCAGGTTCTGTTTACAGCGTCATGATGGTCGCATCCGTATTTAGCGACATCGCGGTGAACGCACATTGGAAGCGTGCATTCGTCATCACCGTACTGGCGTATCACCCGGGCTGATGGTATGCAGTGCCGTTGGTTACACGTCTCGGTCACCTCTTGTTCGCATTGACGGCACTTTGAACAGTGGACGTTACATTTGAGATGTGTTACGACCCGTGGCTCTACACTTCATTCGATCCCTCCGAAACCCGACATGTCAGCAGGATAATGCGCGACCGCATGTTGCAGGTCCTGTACGGATCCTGCCCTGACCAGAACATTATCCAGATCTCTCACCAATTGAGAACGTCTGGTCAATGTTGGCCGAGCAACTGGCTCGTCACAATATGCCAGTCACTACTCTTGATGAAGTGTGGTATCGTGTTGAAGCTGCATGGACAGCTGTACCTGTACACGCCATCCAAGCTCTGTTTGACTCAATGACCAGGCGTATCAAGGCCGTTATTACGGCCAGAGGTGGTTGTTCTGGGTACAGATTTCTCAAGATCTATAAACCCAAACTGCGTGAAAATGTAATCACATGTCACTTCTTAGTATAATATATTTGTCCAATGAATATCCGTTTATAATCTGCATTTCTTCTTGGTGTAGCAAGTTTAATGGCCAGTAGTGTAGTTTTCTCGCTAGGCTCTTGCTTGTGCCTGGTGCACATAGTCCCTAGATAACATCTACATAGCAAAGGCTCTGTTCATTGAACGTATTGTTGGTTCACAATGTACGAAGAGCTTCAGCTTCATATGGCCTCCGATCGTAGTGCGTCGTTTTGTAGTGTCATGCACAACACGAGTTTGGCTTCTAAGGACCCGTGAAAGCCACTATCATGTATACAGAATAAATTCAGGTATAATTTTGGATCGTGCCAATCGAATTATTTTTTACTAACTTTCGTTTCCCTCTATTACCTTCTTTCCTACGCTAAAAAAATGTTTTCTCTCAAGAGTAATGTCTTGTTTGCAGATATCTCTCCCTGTCTCTCTAATCTTATTTTTCTCTTTGTTCGTCCTCGCCTTCTCCCATTAATCGAGGTCAGCTTTCGTAATCATGCGCCATCCTCTGTCGCTAAGCCCTAGCTTCTTCTTATCACTTTGGATGTTCGCCAACCAGTTGGTTTGAGATCATCCTCTCCCTCTCCTCTTTGTAGTGGGTCAAAGGCAATTTTAACGACATGATCTTTAGGTCGTCTTGTTATGTGACCGTACCACCTGAGCACGGATACTGTAAGTTTATAGTGGCGTGTGCGTATGAGGAAGCGGACACCAACTACATCTTCTTTAGTTACAGAAATAAGCGTGAACTCTTAAATAGGCTTGAAAGGTCAGATATAACTGAATTGAATCCTGTCGACCTCAGCAGCATCTTTCTTGTTGTTGTTGTTGTTGTGGTCTTCAGTCCTGAGACTGGTTTGATGCAGCTCTCCATGCTACTCTATCCTGTGCAAGCTTCTTCATCTCCCAGTACCTACCGCAACCTACATCCTTCTGAATCTGCTTAGTGTATTCATCTCTTGGTCTCCCTCTGCGATTTTTACCCTCCACGCTGCCCTCCAATACTAAATTGGTGATCCCTTGATGCCTCAGAACATGTCCCACCAACCGATCCCTTCTTCTAGTCAAGTTGTGCCACAAACTTCTCTTTTCCCCAATCCTATTCGATACCTCCACATTATTTATGTGATCTACCCACCTAATCTTCAGCATTCTTCTGTAGCACCACATTTCAAAAGCTTCTATTCTCTTCTTGTCCAAACTATTTATCGTCCATGTTTCACTTCCTTCCACCTTTCTGCTTTCCCTTCATTGCTTAGAACTGGATTTTCATCTGAGTTCTTGATATTCATACAAGTGGTTCTCTTTTCCCCAAAGGTCTCTTTTAATTTTCCTGTAGGCAGTATCTATCTTACCCCTAGTGAGATAAGCCTCTACATCCTTTCATTTGTCGTCCAGCCACCCCTGCTTAGCCATTTTGCACTTGCTGTCGATGTCATTTTTGAGACGTTTGTATTCCTTTTTGCTCCACTCCATACAAATACTTTCAGAAACGACTTCCTGACACTTAAATCTATACTCGATGTTAACAAATTTCTCTTCTTCAGAAACGCTTTCCTTGCCATTGCCAGTCTACGTTTAATATCCTCTCTACTTCGACCATCATCAGTTATTTTGCTCCCCAAATAGCAAAACTCATTACTTTTTTAAGTGTCTCATTTCCTGACCTAATTCTCTCAGCATCACCCGATTTAATTCGACTACATTCCATTATCTTCGTTTTGCTTTTGTTGATGTTCATCTTATATCCTCCTTTCAACTGCTGTTCCATATCCTTTGCTGCCTCTGACAGAAATACAATGTCACCGGCGAACCTCAAAGTTTTTATTTGTTCTCCACGGATTTTAATACCTACTCCGAATTTTTCTTTTGTTTCCTTTACTGCTTGCTCAATATACAGATTGAATAACAGCGGGGAGAGGCTATCACCCTGTCTCACTCCCTTCCCAACCACTGCCTCCCTTTCATGTCCCACGACTCTTATAACTGCCATCTGGTTTCTGAACAAATTGTAAATAGCCTTTCGCTCCCTGTATTTTACCCCTGCCACCTTCAGAATTTGAAAGAGAGTATTCCAGTCAACATTACCAAAAGCTTTCTCTCAGTCTACAAATGCTAGAAACGTAGGTTTGCCTTTTCTTGATCTAGCTTCTAAGATAAGTCGTAGGGTCAGTATTGCCTCAAGTGTTCCAACATTTCTACGGATTCCAAACTGATCTTCCCCGAGGTCGACTTCTACCAGTATTTCCATTCGTCTGTAAAGAATTTGCGTTAGTGTTTTGCAGCCCTGACTTATTAAACTGATAGTTCGGTAATTTTCACATCTGTCAACACCTGCTTTCTTTGGGATTGGAATTATTATATTCTTCTTGAAGTCTGAGGGTATTTCACCTGTCTCATACATCTTGCTCATCAGATGATAGAGTTTTGTCAGGACTGGCTCTACCAAGGCTGTCGGTAGTTCTAATGGAATGTTGTCTACTCCCGGGACCTTGTTTCGACTTAGGTCTTTCAGTGCTCTGTCAAACTCTTCACGAAGTATCATATTTCCCATTTCATCTTCATCTACATCCTCTTCCATTTGCATAATATTGTCCTCAAGTTCATCTCCCTTGTATAGACCCACTATATACTCCTTCCACCTTTCTGCTTTCCCTTCTTTGCTTAGAACTGGATTTTCATCTGAGTTCTTGATATTCATACAAGTGGTTCTCTTTTCCCCAAAGGTCTCTTTTAATTTTCCTGTAGGCAGTATCTATCTTACCCCTAGTGAGATAAGCCTCTACATCCTTTCATTTGTCGTCCAGCCACCCCTGCTTAGCCATTTTGCACTTGCTGTCGATGTCATTTTTGAGACGTTTGTATTGCTTTTTGCCTGCTTAATTTACTGCATTATTATATTTTCTCCTTTCATCAATTAAATTCAATATTTCTTCTGTTACCCAAGTATTTCTACTAGCCCTCGTCTTTTTACATACTTGATCCTCTGCTGCCTTCACTGTTTCATCTCTCAGAGCTACCCATTCATCTTCTACTGTATTTCTTTCCCCTGTTCTTGTCAGTCGTTCCCTAATGCTCTCCCTGAAGCTCTCTACAACCTCTGGTTCTTTCAATTTATCCAGGTCACATCTCCTTAAATTCCCACCTTTTTGCAGTTTCTTTTGTTGTAGTCTACAGTTCATAACCAACAGATTGTGGTCAGAGTCCGCATCTGCCCCTAGAAATGTCTTATAATTTAAAACCTGTTTCCTAAATCTCTGTCTTACCATTATATAATCTATCTGAAACCTGTCAGTATCTCCGGACTTCTTCGATGTATACAACCTCCTTTTATGATTCTTGAACCAAGTGTTAGCTATTATTAAGTTTTGCTCTGTGCAAAATTCTACCAGGCGGCTTCCTTTTTCATTTCTTAGTCCCAATCCATATTCACCTACTACGTTTCCTTCTCTCTCTTTTCCAACTGCCGAATTCAAGTCACCCATGACTATTGAATTTTCGTCTCCCTTCACTATCTGAATAATTTCTTTTATTTCATCATACATTTCTTCAGTTTCTTCGTTATCTGCAGAGGTAGTTGGCATATAAACTTGTACTACTGTGGTAGGCGTGGGCTTCGTATCTATCTTCGCCACAATAATGCATTCACTATGATGTTTGTAGTAGCTTACCCGCATTCCTATTTTCCTATTCGTTATTAAACCTTCTCGTGCATTACCCCTATTTGATTTAGTGTATATAACCCTGTAGTCACCTGACCAGAAGTTTTGTTTCTCCTGCCACCGAACTTCACTAATTCCCACTATATCTAACTTTAACCTATCCATTTCCCTTTTTAAATTTTCTAACCTACCTGCTCGATTAAGGGATCTGACATTCCACGCTCCGATCCGTAGAACGCCAGTTTTCTTTCTCCTGATAACGACATCCTCCAGAGTAGTCCCCGCTCGGAGACCCGAATGGGGGACTATTTTACCTCCGGAATATTTTACCCAGGAGGATGCCATCATCGTTTAACCATACAGTAAAGTTGCATGCCCTCGGGAAAAATTACAGCTGTAGTTTCCCCTTGCTTTCAGCCGTTCGCAGTACCAGCACAGCAAGGCTGTTTTCGTTAGTGTTACAAGGCCAGATCAGTCAATCATCACAGGAGAACTACAACGTACTCTTGGTGAGACTAGTCAATCTGGTCATACGCCATTAGCAGGGAAACGTGTTAAACATTTGTAGAATTGCTAATGCAAGAGTAAGTCAATTATTAACAGCAAGTTGTTATAAAATTTTACTGTAATTAAATAGGAAACTTACAAGAACATCATTTCTCGACATAGTCTCCTTGCGTTTCAGCGCACTTGGTCCGTCGGTGTACAAGTTTTCTGATGCCCTCATAAAAGAAGGTTCTCGGTTGAGCTGCTAGCCAGGAATACATCGCTTCTTTCACTGCTTCTTCCCGAGGCAAATCGGCGGCCCTCAATGCCTGTTTGAGTGGACCAAACAAGCGATAGTCAGAAGGGGCAAGGTCGGGACTATATGGAGGATGATCCTGTATTTCAAATTTGAGTTTCTGGAGCGTTTCAACAGTGTGAGCAGGAGTATGCGGACGGGTATCGTCGTGCAACAACACAGCACATTTGACAACAATCCTCGGCGTTTGCTTCGAATTGCAGGCTTCTCACTGTAATGTACACTGTTTATTGTTGTGCCCCTTTCCCTATAAAGCTCCAGTAATGGACCTTGTGCATCCCAAAAAACCGTAAGCATCAGTTTTCCTGCGGACGGCTGGGTCTTGAACTTTTTCTTGCACAGCGAATTTGGATGTTTCCATTCCATACTCTCCGGCTCGTAATGATGGATCCATGTTTCATCGCCAGTAATGATCTTGTCTTAGAAGTTGTCCCCTTCGTTACCATAACGACCGAAATGTGTTTTGCAGATGTCCAAGCGCATATGTTTATGCAACTGTGCGAGTTGTTTTGGGAACCATCTTGCACAAACTTTATGAAACCCAAGACTGCTGTGGATGATTACGTAGGCAGAACAGTGACAAATTTGTAGACTATGTGCCACTTCCTCAGTAGTTAATCGTCTGTTTAAGAGAATCATATCACGTGAAGGCTCAGTGGTTTCTTCATTTGTGGCGGTAAACGGTTGTCCGGCTCCTTCATCGTGCGAAAAACATGTGCTATCATGTTGGAATTTTTCAATCCATTCCTAGACACTCCCTTGTGGCAAAACACTGTTCACGTACTGTACCGAAAGTCTTCGATGAATTTCGGCAGCTGATACGCCTTCCGACCACAAAAAACTGATCACTGAATGTTGCTCTTCTTTGGTGCATATAGACAGCGGCGTAGCCATGATTAACAGCACGGCAGTGATGACGAAACTAACATAGCAGCTTGAAAAGTGCAAAGATATAACAACAAACAAACGAAGAATGCGTCATCAACGTAGAGCGACAGTACTAACAAAATAGACCAAAATATAACTAAATTGCAGGTAATAATTCACTTACCCTCATAAGTTGTCTGTTTGATCGTATTTTACTATTCGGTACCAATGTGCAGTAATAGCGCTGACTGTAAGAGACGTTCTCAGATACAACTGAAACAGACATACGATGATAGATACTGGATGTTGGCACAGTGGCAGAGCGTTGCATGATCTGATGAATCCTGGTGCTCCTTCATCATGCCGGTCTTCCAGGGGAACAGCTCCTTGATACCTGTAGTGCAGGACAGAGACAAGCTGGCGGCGGCTCCATTATGCTCTGGTGAACATTCACATGGGTATCCATGAATCCAGTGCTGCTCGTGCAAGGAACCATGACGGCCAAGGAGTATTTTACACTGGTTGCAGACAATATACACTCCTTCACGACGATCACGTTGTCGACGGCAGTGGCATTTTTCAACAAGATATGCGTCATGTTACAAGGCTGGGAGTGTGTTTCGAGGAGGAAAACTGTGCCGAATTCCAATTGATTTGCTGCCCCTTCCGCAACCTCTCCACCCCCCCCACCCCCAGTTCGCCATATCTGTACCCTATCGAACAAATGGTTCAAATGGCTCTGAGCACTATGGGACTCAACTGCTGAGGTCATTAGTCCCCTAGAACTTAGAACTAGTTAAACCTAACTAACCTAAGGACATCACAAACATCCATGCCCGAGGCAGGATTCGAACCGGCGACCATAGCGGTCTTGCGGTTCCAGACTGCAGCGCCTTTAACCGCACGGCCACTTCGGCCGGCCCCAATCGAACACATATGGGATGTGATTGAACCTAACGTCATAGCTTACCGACCCCTTCCCCGGAATTTACGGAAATTAGGTGAGTTGTGTGTGCAGATTCGCTGTTGTCCGTGACAAAGGTGTACATACCGGCTATTAGGCGAGTGGTCACGATGTTCTGGCTAATCGGTGTATATGTAAACGTGTTCTTTCATTGCCTTACTGTAATATTATTGATTTCCAGTATTGTTGCTTGTAATGGTTCATCCAAGAGAACCGATTTTGAAAGTGGGAAGGCTGATAGACTTTTTACTGAGTTGATATACTGTCTCAAGTTTAGTAAACAGGAGTCACTTTAGTTACGCGTCGTCTTGTTTATTTTCATTTCCCTGGAAAAATGGCGAGGGGAAGCTGTTTCATATCCAGCCTACGTGGAAATTTCGGTTTTGTTGAGTCGAAACCCAGCTATCTGTGAATGAAGTAAGAATACTGAGGACAGAATGATAGTGAATAGCGTACTTATTACAATTACTAGCAACATCTCGGAAAGCAACAAGCGATATCAAATAGTTTTTTGAAGTTCCCAGGTAGCACTCGATAGAAAATGAGTGCTTTCTTATGCAGTTTACGTGAACTTTCTGTTCTGCCCCCTTTGTTCAGAGAATTTTATGTTTCGAGTTTTAAATATTGCTACATAGAGTAATAAATGACATTGTTGCATAACGATAATGAAAACTACTAACAAATCAGAAAAAAGAGTATATATTTCGGAACAGTCTGTTCTGAATCTCATTTATCGCAAATAAGAGTCCTCGCACTTTAAATACTTGGTTAAATTTTTTGCAGTTGCGGTTCGGCGGATAATATATATATATATATATATATATATATATATATATATATATATATATATATATATACTCGTATATACATATACGAAATATGTCGGGACATATACATATCGGCAACTGTCGCAATGAATACTAGGAAAGAAAGATGTGCACTGAGAAACGCGATGCAGGTAGCCAATAGGCTTCTAGTTTTTCGTTTGTTGCCCGCTGTAAACAAATTGCCTTCTGTCCGCAATTTCAGAAAAACAGATGCATCGAACACTGTCAGTCTTGTTTGACACGAATGTGATTGCTGTTAGTTTATTTCACAGTAATTTAAGCTGTCGTAATACGTTCCTGCCTAACCACAACCTCGAAAATCGGCGTACGTTATTTGAAAACAGTAAAGCAATTACGGCAAACAGTGCTATAAATATGATCGCTGTTCTTTTCACTAGCAGTTATGTGGAATATAACGACATACACGAGTATACGGAAATCGTCACATGTTACGAATTCTCATTTATTTCACACTGTAAACAAATCTGATTTCATGCCCACTGTTCAATAATGTAGTTGCATCGAACACTGTAAATGTACTTCCACGCAAGTACGACCGATATTCGTTTCACTCGCATAACGGAAGCTGTGCTATTAGGGTCCTTTTCAACCACAAACGCGAAAATAGTCAATAGTCATATATCCTTAGAACACGGCGAAGCATATTTTACAAGCAAGACTGCAAATACGATATCTGCTCGTTTCAGTGGCAATGAAGTACCACATCCTCGCAAATAATCTCATATTCTAAGCAAACAGTGAAGCTTTTGTAACAAACACGACTACAAGTGTGATAGTTGCTCGTTTCAGTCTAACTTAAGCTGTGCTGTTAGGGTACCTGTATATCCACATCCTCGAACATCGCCACATATTGTCAGAAAGCCAAGCAATTTTGATAAGCAAGCTGTACTATAGTGTTCCAACCTAACCGCAGACTCCGACTTCGTAACATAATCGTAAGAAATTGCGAAGTATTTGTACCCATGCTATTAGGTTGCATGTTAGATTAAATGCTGATTACATGTTCTTATAAGAATCTTACAATAATAATAAGAGACATCAAAATTATAAAATTAAAACAATTGCAGCCCTCGGTCGCGAAAATGAAGTCTTTTTGACCTAGGTTTCGGCCACTTCTTATAGTCGAGGAAAAAATTTACGTCACTTTAAAAATAAAAAAAAAGAACTTTCAGACGAACAAATCACTGAATTTATTAATTTGATTACAGCCGTAGTCAAATACAACTATTCTGAATTTATTGATCAATTGTATCAGCAACCTGATGGTCTCGCTATGGGAAATCCGTTAGCTGGTATCCTTGCTGACATTTTCATTAACTCTCTTGAATTAAAGTTCTTCAGCTGTTTCTCAGCTAAAGCGCTAAGCATTCTCTCTTATTTCAGATATGTCGACGATATTCTGGTCACCTACAAAGCACCTCTTGTTGGCATTGACCGTATTTTCAATCTCTTCAATGAACTTCACGAGAAACTATCCTTCACCTTCGAACTCGAGAACGAGGCCCGTCAATTGAATTTTCTTGATTTGACGCTTACAGTAGAAGAAAATAAAATCTCATTTAATGTTTTTCGTAAAGAAACATATACCGATCAGATCGTACCTGCATCTTCTATGCACCCACAATCTCATAAGACCGCTTTCTTTCACTTTGCTATTCACCGAGCTACTTCTATTCCACTCTCTGCAGAAAAATTCGAGGGAGAAATTAATGTAATGAAAACGATGGCAGTTAATAACGTATATGAACCTGCCATAGTGGATAACATCCTTAAAAAGAAAATTGTAAGAAGAGTTACTACATTCGGCACCTCTATCATTGAGTCCAGCTTGAAGAAGAAGTTTTATCCTGTTCCTTTCTTGCGGCCCATCTTCTATCAGATCCAACGCCTTCTTCGTAATAAATACAACTGTAATGTCGCCTTTTCAACCAATAATAGCTTGAAAACAGCATTTTATTCATAATTTAAAAACGACCCATTCCCCTTTGAAAAACTGTGGTGTCCGTAAGATTCTTAGCGACACCTGTTCTTCTTACTACATAAGACAAACAGGACGTGCCTTTACAGTCATATATACAGAACATCTTTTAAGAAAAAGTGGTACTAACACCCAAAATTCGTCTTTTGCTCACCACCTTCTAATTACAGGTCACGCGACTGAAGCTGTTCACGAAGTCAACATTTTGCACACTGAGAAGGAAGGGCGTAGATTAGATGTTCTAGAGGAATCATAAATTTTTAAATATCTTTTTCGAAATTATGGCCTCATTCTTAATGAGCAGTTACAATTACGAAATAAAAACTTCTTCAACGTTATAAAGCCGTTACTTATATTTGATTTCGTGTTCCTTCGTGCAGTTACCGAAATATTTCTTTTAAGTCGATTCATAAGTGTTTGTTCACTAAAATTTCTACATTTCGTGTTATACCGTTTTTCTATTCGCTGAGTTATTCAGCTGCTTTTGTAATTCTGTAATGGCGTTTTCCTGCCTTTAAACTGTACTTCTGAGCCCTTATGTAAGCAAATTGTTAGCATGTCTGCTGCAGTCAGATAAAATATTGCCTCTTACTTCATGTATTACACATTTCACCTGTCTATTTGGAATGTTAAGTAGCCGGTGTACGTTTGCGACTACTAGATGACACTTTTGGTATAACGTTCACCTGCCCGCAATTGCTAGCGCTGGCGCCTCAGTCTGATGCTACCTCGTCTCGACATGTGGTGCAGCCCTTAGCGGCCTGCCTCTGTGTTCTATTTAAATATTTTGTGACTAAAGCTTTATGGCTTCATAGTTATTTTATACGTAACATGCGAGTTTTAAATGTTTTATTCCTTATGAAGAGACTCTCAGTAGTGGCCAAACCCTAGGTCGAAAGGACTTCATTTTCGCGACGGAGGTCTGCAATTATTTAATTTTACCTTGTAACGTCGCTGACAACGCAGCCACGTTCAAAGCTTTAACATTAAATTATGTTTGACAAGTAGTAGTAAAATTGGAAGCTGTGGTATTAGGTTCCTGCTTGATGACATACTGCTAACAGTAGAAAAAACATGATTTTTATATAGATCAAGTAAGAAATTTGTCACAGAGGAGTGGACCAAACATCACAACATTATTTCATACTCATAACACTTTCCCATTGTTTCAAATGTAATTAGTAACATATTTATCTCCTAATAGAAATAGAATATGAAATAACAATGAACAAAACGACGAGATATCTTTTGTTGACGGACCACGTGCCCTCAGTGCTATTAGTGTGTGCACCTGTCTATGAGTCTTCGAGATGGAGGCTATGATTCACCGGCTGATGAGCGAAACCTTCATCACCAAGGCACCTGTATGAAGAGAAACAGTCGGAAATTATAGTACTTCCTGGAAATACGTACTTTTTCAGAAACCGGAGAAGAATACTGTTCGTTCTCCTCGAAAGTACTTGAAAGAAGCACTTATTCAAGCCTCTTTCCACTCCATCGAAGACCCGTCTTCCGACAACTTGCTTTCCTCTATGAAATTTCCTCTTTCCAAATTTGGATTCATCATTCTTAACAGACAAGAAGGCCTCCATGACGAACACAATCTAAAACACACATCTCTCAACAGAACTCCTGACTACCAGTGTGTGTTTCACCAAATTTAGTTCTGAAGCTTATGAAAGTAACGGAACACTTGCTGACCCAGATAAATGTCAGTTTCAAAATATCAAGAATTGATAGTCGAATACCAGAAAATCAACTGCATTCCCGTATACTGAGACGAAAGAGATGTGAACCTTCATTTCGACAACACCGTTGAGCACCATACGAACGATCATTTCTACTAACGAGTAGCATTTCAGATGAACATTGTTTGCGTGATATTTTCGTACCCACTCTCCGCAAGCTACATTGACTCAATATGAGTTACCATCAATCACAAAAGTTCCTAAAATAGGCCCACACATACACATCATACCGACATACATGATATATCTAGCCAATCTTAGAGTCCATAATAACCAACATTTCTTACGTTATTAGGAAAACTTCCAAGTATACAGACATTAAAAGATACTCTAATAATCTTCCGCCTTTAAAAAAAAATTATATTCAGACTGTCGCGTCAGAATAAATCACGGAATATACAACCATCCAAAATATTTTCGGTAGTATGGTACCTAACAGCACATCGCTAACGGCGCATAATATAAATTCTAAATTCCTTCGTGAAAAACAAAATTATTGGCTAACTTCATTTACGAAAGGTAAAAATTAAAAAAAAAAAATCTGGGTCACCACGACAACAATTAAATAAAAGGTAACTTCATTTACGAAAAGAAAAAATTGAAGAAATACATTCTCATTCGCTACCTGAATATGACTCATAATCGGCCGCTTCATCGCCGCACTGTTACCAACATCCAAGCATGTCGTAGAGAGTCCAGGAACCTTAACTGCACTTTAACCAGAAAATGAAAACTCTTTCTGTAGTTTGCGCGAACTTTCTTTCCTGGGCCTTCTGTTTAGAGTCTTTTTGTTTCAATTTTTAAATATTGCTATATGAAGTAATAAATTACGTTGTTGTCTAATGTTAATAATAAAGCCACAAAAAGAACATATATTTCGTAATAATCTGTTTAGAACGCCATTTCTCACATATATGAGCCCTGCCATTTCAAATATTGCATCGTGCCACTCGGTGCTGGGTTCTGAGTGTGTAACGGAGAGTTCACGGACTTTAGATGTAGAAAGTTTCTGTTACTCACTTATTTGTGTATTTTATGTGTTTTACGAAGTTCTATGCATAACACTAAGTATTTTCACAGAAAGCGTAATATCTAAAGTGTGGGAGGGGTGCCGATAACGGCAGACGGCGTAAATTGTGCAACACTGTGTACGTCGCATGTTGCGAAAACTATCTGTTCTGTCTTGTCCCTAACACTTGGACTCTTACTGTTTCCTTTTGATCTGCAATTAATCTTGATTACATTTTCATTGCTCTGCTGACTCCACCGATAGACACATTGAGACGTCTCGGCTATACTGCCAAAGTTTCAATCTCTCATATAACCTTCCGCTTACCTAATCGAGTATTCTCAGAACAATTGTTTTGGAATTTGGTACACTTGATGTAGATGGAACGAAGAGCACAAATACCATTTGCCACTTCAGTCCGCAGTCCGGAGAGATCCAAAGAGCACGTTATTTACAAAATACTGAAATAGCGTTCTAGACAGCAATGATCGCACGCTAATATGAAAACTGTTTGCATTGTACAAGCACATTTATTCTTATTACATTGAACCCTATTTTTAATATTTGTTTACTTATTTATTGAATTTGCTGTTTGGGCCTCATTCTCCTCAACTCTGTAGTTACATTTTTGCTGCTTTCGAAACTTCTGCAGGAAGTCTTATACCCATTGTACGTCTTGTAATACTTCGCAGCCCAGTGCTCCGAACGAAAGGATCTCACTTTGTGTGCACCTTGTTGTGAGACCTTCCACGGAGTCACAGAAGACGTACACGTGTCCTGAGTCGCCCTTTTTTGGTTAAAACTCCTTTTGCACATACGTGAAAAATAAGAGCTCAAAAATTGTCTTCCGTTATGATCAATACTACGCGTACACCAACCAAAAAAATAAAACGATAATATGATTTTGAATATCGTTGAGATGTGTGACCCACGAACCTACCGCGCGGGGTAGTTAGTTTAAGTCAGGTTATGTAGTGTGTCAGCTTAGGGACTGATGAACTCAGCAGTTTGGGCCCATAAGATCTTACCACGAATTCCAATTTCCCACGAACCTTGGTAGGTCCATATTATCGTTTGAACGTAGGCTTTTCAGCGTTAATTCTTTGTATATACTGGGGTTTTATTAGAATGAAAAATATGGAAGAAAATATAACGAATCAGTAAAAAAATAGGAGTGTCAGCCTAACAAAGGTATGCAGAAGAAATTCTGCGGAGTTTTGGAGGTAGCAGATGAGCTAATAGAGGAAGTAAAGCTGTGAGAACGTGTCTTTAGTCAAAATGGTTCAAATGGCTCTGAGCACTATGGGACTCAACTGCTGAGGTCATTAGTCCCCTAGAACTTAGAACTAGTTAAACCTAACTAACCTAAGGACATCACAAACATCCAGGCCCGAGGCAGGATTCGAACCTGCGACCGTAGCGGTCGCGCGGTTCCAGACTGCAGCGCCTTTAACCGCACAGCCACTTCGGCCGGCTGTCTTTAGTCGCGCCTGTGTAGCCCTCGATCGTTCACTTGCTCATGAAAGTACAATGAAGCGCCAAACAAACTGGCGTAGGCATGGGTATTCAAATACAGAAATATGTAAACAGGCAGAATACGACGCTGCTGGCGGCAACGCCTGTATAAGGTAACAAATGTCTGGCGCAGTTGTTGGATCAGTTATTGCTGCTACAATGGCAGGTTATTAAGATTTAATTGACTTTGAATGTGGCGCTATAGTCGGCGAACGAGCTATGGGGCAGAGCATCTCCGAGGTAGCGGTGAAGTGGGGATTTCATGCGTGTACAGTGAATATCAGGAATCGTGTAATATGTCTGATCTTCGACATTGCTGCGACCGGAAAAAGATCCTGCAAGAACGGGACCAACGGCGACTGAAGAGAATCGTACAACGTGACAGAAGTGCAACCCTTCCACAAATTGCTGCAGATTTCAACGCAGGACCGTCAACAAGTATCAGCGTGCGAATCATTCAACGAAACGTTATCGATATGGGCTTTCCGAGCCGAAGGCCCACTCGCGTACCCTTAATGACTACGCCGGCCGCTGTGGCCGTGCGGTTCTAGGCGCTTCAGTCTGGAACCGCGTGACCGCTACGATCGCAGGTTCGAATCCTGCCTCGGGCATTGATGTGTGTGATGTCCTTAGGTTGGTTAGGTTTAAGTAGTTCTAAGTTCTAGGGGACTGATGACCACCGATGATAAGTCCCATAGTGCTCAGAGCCTTAATGATTACAAGATACAAAGCCTTACGCCTCGGATGAGACCGTCAGCACCGACATTGGAATCTTGTTGCCTGGTCGGACGAGTCTCGTTTCATGTTGTATCCAGCAGATGTACGTGCACGGGCGTGAAGACAACCTCATGAATCCATGGACCCTACATGTCTCAGGGGACTGTTCAAGCTGATGGAGGCTCTTAATGGTGTGGGGCGCGTGCAGTTGGAGTGATATGGGACCCGTGACGCGTCTGGATACGACTCTGACAGGTGACACGTACGTAAGCATCCTGTCTAATCACCTGGATCCATTCATGTCCATAGTGTATTCCGATCGACTTGGGCAATTCCAGCAGGACAATGCGACACCCCACACGTCCAGAATTGCTACAGAGTGGATCCAGGAACACACTGACGAGTTTAAACACTTCCGCTGGCCACCACACTTCCCAGAAATAAATATTATTAAGCATATCTGGAATGCCTTGCAATGTCTTTTTTAGAGGAGATCTCTACCCCGACATACTTTTGCGGATTTATGGACAGTCCTGCAGGATTCATGGTGTCTGTCCCCTCCAGCACTACTTCATACGGGTCGATGCCACTTCATATTGCGGCACTTCTGCGTTCTCACGGGAACCCTACAAGGTATTAGGCGGGTGTACCAGTTACTTTAGCTCTTCAGTGTAAATACCCCAGGTTTGAGCAACGGATCGGCACACAAAGTTTCAAATCTGCGCACTTTCCACTGCAACGTGAACATTCTTTCTGGAAGCAGATTTCTTCTCATGACAATGAAAAACATGACATGTTCCACACAGATCTGCAACATTAGACTTGAAGATGGCTTTGATGGAGCACTTACCACTTGTATTCTTTTTTCACATTGCGTTAAGTTTGATGGGATATACACATCCCACTTACTTCAAATGATGTACAAACCAATAAAATTATTGAGGAAAACAGTAATGATTCAAAAAAATGTCTTGAGGTATAAGCGAACACAGTTAGTAATTTCGGACATTCTACGAAAGGAGGAGACGGTTTTTTATTTAATTTTTGTGGAACAGATGCATTGTGAGATTTAGCAACGCACTGCATCCCATTTGATAGCTCCCAGCTTTCTATATAACCAGCACATGAACCGTAGAATTTCCCTCCAAGTTCGAAAAGCTTGTCGGTATACACTGATAAACGACATAGACGTCTCAGCTACAAAAACTGCGCATTTCATTAATGTGATACGTGTATTCACCAATCACGAAAGGGTTAAAGACTGATTGACAACTGACGGATGTCACCAAGTTCTAGATGCCTTATAACACATGAGCTTAAAGGACTTCCTGGGACGAAAGAACGAACCTACTGTTAAGCTGGAGTCTTCTTGGTGACTAAGGGAGGCAGGAA
This sequence comes from Schistocerca americana, assembly GCF_021461395.2. NCBI lineage: Eukaryota > Metazoa > Arthropoda > Insecta > Orthoptera > Acrididae > Schistocerca > Schistocerca americana. The sequence goes on from NC_060126.1 coordinate 361,323,101, forward strand.
ACATCTGATGCACTCATTAACGTTTCTCAATAAGATTCGATGTGTAAGCTGGGTGCTTGGAGATGACATGAGCTAACGTGGAAACGCCACCTAAGTCCACACCATCCACTCTGGCAGCCACCCTGGGACTTTTTGAAGTGAGATCGAAAAGGTTGTCACCTTGTAATTGAGACTGACACGATGGAGTAACCCAACGTCGATTATTCATTATGGGACACAGCAGATTCAGCCCACAAATGACAAGGTGATACGACAAGAAATTCGGTGCCCCAGAGGACGAGAGTAGCAGAAGAAGAGCGAGACTAGTAAGCAGATACATTTTAGGGGGCTATTGAGAGAGTCATTCAGAATAGCTTTTAGATGATGAGCCTGAGACTCATTCTGGATATTCTTTTGGAAGATTTTCATGTGACGTCATGCTATGTGATTTGCATTCTGTTTTGCGTAGAGCTGCTGGGGCAATGTGCCGAACTCAGCAGTGATGGAGGAAATGGCTGTACATAAATCAGGATGAGGCATCAGTTCCTCCGTCTGTATCTGGGTTGAAAATGATAGTGATGACTGGAAGAGAGCGACTGACCACTAGTAATAGACCCCACATTGAATTGGACCTTTATAGAATTTCGGTATAGTGATGTGGTCACCGTTGGAGGGATGGTTGTTGGTCCCGAGATAACATAGTCGGCCATAGAGTTCGGCGAGCCGTCGTCAGCGGTGCGCCTGGGCAGCTGCGTGGCTCGACAACGTCGCCTGCTGACGTCAGCATGACGTCATGGCAGTTGGGTCCAGGCTGCCGGACGTCTCAGGGCAAGTTGGCACTCAAACCATAACCCTCAGCAGTATCTACGTCGAAGGTGTCTGATCGCTATGGGTGATTATCAGCGACAATGTGGTCCACAGAAACCATAAGGTAGCGACAAGATAGACAGGCAGCTACCGGTCTAGATTCAAACACGCGTCGCACCAGGGAGGTGGGAGCCTTCAAGGGTCAGTAATCGACAACCTGACTGAACAGTATGTAGACTAGGTATTCTGTACACAATCTTCTGCTCAGGCGAATGCCTGCAGCTTCTGGAGCCTAAGTGCACAGAAGGCGACTGGCTTCACAATCGTTGACTGTGAATAGCCTCCATATTGGAGTTAGACGCTGGTGGTGATGGCGTAGCTCACTGTCATATACACAACTGGACATGTGTGTTAGCATCTGATCTTGTCACAGGAGGGCGGAAAACAGGATGGTTGAGAAAACATAGTACGCTTTGATGCTTCGGATGACGTTCAAATTTCGTCGAACGGTTTTGAACGATCCCTAGTGGTTATAACCTGTACAAGAGAGCCAAAATTGCCGTCACGCTACACACCAAAAGGTTGCGGTCACGTTCAGTGTGGATGTACACCCACAGCGTTCTAAGAGAACGGTTGAAACGTCCGAAGGTATCAAAAGTGCCAAAGGTTATCAAGAATTTCTTCCTGTTGCTCATCGCACTGCGAACTGCCATTTTCGACCATGAAATGTTTGGAAATCAACACCCAAGGGAAAGGGGTGATTTCATTGACGCCCTTTATACTACCCTTAAGGCTTTTCGAGTTGGCTCTGAGCAGCGGTGTGTCTGAAATGTTTCTCTGGACCACTCACACAAAACAGCATGATATCGTGGTTCTGACCTCCATCACAGAGACGTCGAAAGAAGGGGTTAAATGTTGGGTTGTGACGACCTTTTCATCGTGTAACACATCCATGGTGGTGTTGGGCACAATTTTGGTGAAATTTGTTGCCACTGTGACATTGTAAACCCACGTTACAGCTCACACGGACTTTTGAGCTGTGCCGACATCTTGCCGTTTGAAGCGTCGCTGAGCCCGAGAGTGTAGTCGCAGACCATCTCGCTTTTGCATTCTTACGAAGGATGGTTGTAGGCGCCTTTGAGCCAAATTTCAAACTTGTTCGTCGCAGTCGGGGGCAATTAAGGGGCTTAGAAAAAGTGATTCTTTGATTTTGTTGTGCAGTGTAGTAGCTTGAGGTCGAGACAAGGCTGACTGACACAAGAAAACAAATTTTAAATAACAAACTACAGAAAATTAACGTCTAAATTAGGTAGCGTGTCCTGTAATTGGCTTCCGCCTCTCATGAAGTGATTTATAGCAGGATTCACTTCCACTACCAGCGGTGACGTTGTAAAGCTTACTTTTTCCGCAGGTTTGATGATGTTCGCTTCTAGTGGAGACTTAATGGAGTGCGGATAAGAGATTTCGTATTGGTAACCGTTAGCAGTGTTGGTACTCGTTTCAGCCTGAAAAGATTAACCCACATTTACATGTCAGTAACAGTTGTGACAGTTTTGTGTATGGTCTTACCGTAAGACAATTGTTTTGTAAATAGCAATGTGTTAAATATGTGGACGTTAGTAATATTATTCTAACCAATATTACTAAACAGTTACTGCTTCATCTAGTCCCATTTACAGTCTGATCATCTAATTGCTTCCCGGTAAAACACAAATTAGGCTTTCGGTATTCTATATACATTGATAAGCCAAAACATTATGAACACTGCCCACAGCGAGGTTGGACGGCGCCTGGTGATGTTGCGGACACGTAACGCGATATGAAAAGTATTTAAGCGCAGCAGACACGGATGGGGATCACTCTAGCGAAGATATGAATTGTTAATGGGGAAATCCACTGAGATAAGCGACTTTGTGAAGAGACAGATTATTATTAAGCAAAGCCTTCGAACGAGCATCTCGGAAACGTCGAAGATGGTCGAATGTTCACGTGCTAATGTCGCGAGCAGCTACGAAAAAACATAGAAGGACAATGAAACTACTACTGGCGCTAAATGGTTGGGCATTCACGACTCTTCACAAAACGTGGGATTCAGAGGCTTGTCTGCTCTGCAAAAGAGGATAGATGGTGATCTGTGGCATCTCTGTCGAAAGGGCACAACGCTGGTGTGTGCACAGGTGTTTCGGAGCACACGATTCATCGTACTTTGTTGAACATGAAGCTCCGCAGTGGACCAACCCTACGTGTTCACATGTTGACCCAACGACATCATCAGTTAAGATCTGTGGCCTAGGGACCGTCGGGATTCTACATCTACTACATCTACATCCATACTCCGCAAGCCACCTGACGGTGTGTGGCGGAGAGTACCTTGAGTACCTCTATCGGTTCTCTCTTCTATTCCAGTCTCGTATTGTTTGTGGAAAGAAGGATTGTCGGTATGAATCTGTGTGGGCTCTAATTTCTCTGATTTTATCCTCATGGTCTCTTCGCGAGATATACGTAGGAGGGAGTAATATATTGCTTGACTCCTCGGTGAAGGTATGTTCTTGAAACTTCAACAAAAGTCCGTACCGAGCTACTGAGCGTCTCTCCTGCAGAGTCTTCCACTGGAGTTTATCTATCATCTCCGTAACGCTTTCGCGATTACTAAATGATCCTGTAACGAAGCGCGCTGCTCTCCGTTGGATCTTCTCTCTCTTCGATCAACCCTATATGGTACGGATCCCACACTGCTGAGCAGTATTCAAGCAGTGGGCGAGCAAGCGTACTGTAACCTACTTCCTTTGTTTTCGGATTGCATTTCCTTAGGATTCTTCCAATGAATCTCAGTCTGGCATCAACTTTATATGATCATTCCATTTTAAATCACTCCTAATGCGTACTCCCAGATAATTTATGGAATTAACTGCTTCCAGTTGCTGACCTGCTATGTTGTAGCTAAATGATAAGGGATCTTTCTTTCTATGTATTCGCAGCACATTACACTTGTCAACATTGACATTCAATTGCCATTCCCTGCACCATGTGACAATTCGCTGTAGATCCTCCTGCATTTCAGTACAATTTTCCATTGTTACAACCTCTCGACATACCACAGCATCATTCGCAAAAAGCCTCAGTGAACTTCCGATGTCATCCACAAGGTCATTTATGTATATTGTGAATAGCAACGGTCCTACGACAGTCCCCTGCGGCACTCCTGAAATCACTCTTACTTCGGAAGACTTCTCTCCATTGAGAATGAGATGCTACGTTCTGTTGTCTAGGAACTCTTCAATCCAATCAAACAATTGGTCTGATAGTCCATATGCTCTTACTTTGTTCATTAAACGACTGTGGGGAACTGTATCGAACGCCTTGCGGAAGTCAAGAAACACGGTATCTATCTGGGAACCCGTGCCTATGGCCCTCTGAGTCTCGTGGACGAATAGCGCGAGCTGGGTTTCACACGATCGTCTTTTTCGAAACCCATGCTGATTCCTACAGAGTATATTTCTAGTCTCCAGAAAAGTCATTATACTCGAACATAATACGTGTTCCAAAATTCTACAACTGATCGACGTTAGAGATATAGGTCTATAGTTGTGCACATCTGTTCGACGTCCATTCTTGAAAACGGGGATGACCTGTGCCCTTTTCCAATCCTTTGGAACGCTACGCTCTTCTAGAGACCTACGGTACACCGCTGCAAGAAGGAGGCAAGTTCCTTCGCCTACTATGTCTAAAATCGAACTGGTATCCCATCAGGTCCAGCGGCCTTTCCTCTTTTGAGCGATTTTAATTGTTTCTCTATCCCTCTGTCGTCCATTTCCATATCTACCATTTTGTCATCTGTGCGACAATCTAGAGAAGGAACTACAGTGCAGTCTTCCTCTGTGAAACAGCTTTGGAAAAATACATTTAGTATTTCGGCCTTTAGTCTGTCATCCTCTGTTTCAGTACCATTTTGATCACAGAGTGTCTGGACATTTTGTTTTGATCCACCTACCACTGTGACATAAGACCAAAATTTCTTAGGATTTTCTGCCAAGTCAGTACATAGAACTTTACTTTCGAATTCATTGAACGCCTCTCGCATAGCCCTCCTCAAACTACATTTCGCATCGTGTAATTTTTGTTTGTCTGCAAGGCTTTGGCTATGTTTATGTTTTCCGTGAAGTTCCCTTTGCTTCCGCAGCAGTTTTCTAACTCGGTTGTTGTACCACGGTGGCTCTTTTCCATCTCTTACGATCTTGCTTTGCACATACTCATCTAACGCATATTGTACGATGGTTTTGAACTTTGTCCAGTGATCCTCAACACTATCTGTACTTGAGACAAATCTTTTGTGTTGAGCCGTCAGGTACTCTGAAATCTGCTTTTTGTCACTTTTGCTAAACAGAAAAATCTTCCTACCTTTTTTAATGTTTCTATTTACGGCTGAAATCACCGATGCAGTAACCGCTTTATGATCGCTGATTCCCTGTTCTGCCTTAACTGTTTCAAATAGTTCGGGTCTGTTTGTCACCAGAAGGTCTAATATGTCATCGCCACGAGTCGGTTCTCTGTTTAACTGCTCAAGGTAGTTTTCAGATAAAGCACTTAAAAAAATTTCACTGGATTCTTTGTCCCTGCCACCCGTTATGAACGTTTGAGTCTCCCAGTCTATATCCGGCAAATTAAAATCTCCACCCAGAACTATAACATGATGGGGAAATCTACACGAAATATTTTCCAAATTATCCTTCAGGTGCTCAGCCACAACAGTTGCTGAGCCAGGGGGCCTATAGAGACATCCAACTACCATGTCTGAGCCTGCTTTAACCGTGACCTTCACCCAAATTATTTCACATTTCGGATCTCCGTCAATTTCCTTCGATGCAATTGCACTTCTTATCGCTATAAACGCCTCCCCCTTCACTGTCCAGCCTGCCTGTGCGGTATACATTCCAATCTGAGTTTAAAATTTCATTACTGTTTACATCTGGTTTCAGCCAACTTTCTGTCCCTAGTACTATATGGGCATTGTGACCGTTTATTAATGAGAGCAGTTCTGGGACCTTTTTATAGACGCTCCTGCAGTTTACAATTAGCACATACTCGAACATAATACGTTATTCCCTGTTGCATTTTGCCTACTCCTACCTTGCCGCGTCTCAGGAGGCGTCTTGTCGGGCCTAAGGAGGGAACTCTCTAACCTAAAAAACCCGCATGTGCACTCCACACGTACTTCGCTACCCTTGTAGCCGCTTCCTGCGTGTAGTGCACGACTGACCTATTCAGGAGGACCCTATATTTTTCCACCCGATAGCGGAGGTCGAGAAATTTGCACCCCATATCTTCGCAGAATCGTCTGAGCCGCTGGTTTAAGCCTTCCACTCGGCTCCAAACCAGAGGACCGCGATCGGTTCTGGGAACGATACTACAAATAGTTAGCTCAGATTCCACCCCGCGAGCGAGGCTTTCCGCCTTCAGCAACTCCGCCAACCGCCTGTATGAACTGGGGATGACCTCTGAACCCAGACGGCAGGAGTCATTGGTGCCGACATGAGCAACAATTAGAAGTCGGGTGCACCCAGTGCTCTCTATCGCCGCCGGCAGGGCCTCCTCCACATCTCGGATGAGACCCCCCGGCAAGCAGACAGAGTGAACTTCTTCCCCGACCTTTCTGCTATTTCCCTAAGGTGCTCCATCACCCGCCTAACGTTGGAGCTCCCAATCACTAATAAACCCTTCCCCTCGTGTGCCCGCTCGGACCTTGCTGAAGGAGCGGCTGAAGGAGCGGCCACATGTCCACTCACAGGCAGAGCGGGCGATGCCACACGGCCAGCCTCCACACTGACCCTCCGCCTCGTGCGCCGCGAACGCCGCTGAACCCGCCATTCCCCTTGGGGAGAGGGTGGCCCAACCACGCCCGGTACCCGCGAAGATGTCTCCACAGCAGGGACATTGGGTGAAGCATGTAACACCTGATCGACCGCCGATCAATGGAATCGTGTCGGCTCATCGAGTGAACCAAGTTTTTGCTCGGCTCATCGGGTGAACCAAGTTTTTGCTATACTAAGTCGATGGTCGTCTCCACAATCGCCGTCATCGAGGTGGACGGCGGCTCGAAACGTACAGCGCACCATGGACGCAGGCTGGTTGGAATAGTATTACGCTATGGGAGACATTCTCCTCCGCTTGGCCGGCCGGAGTGGCCGAGCTGTTCTAGGCGCTTCAGTCTGGAACCGCGCGACCGCTACGGTCGCAGGTTCGAATCCTGGCTTGGGGATGGATGTGTGTGATGTCCTTAGGTTTGTTAGGTTTAAGTGTAGTTCTAAGTTCTATGGGACTGATGACCTCAGATGTTAAGTCCCATAGTGCTCAGAGCCGGTTTTTTTTTTTCCTCCGCTTGCATGAGACTTGTGGTAGTAATCGAATACATGCTGACAGCTCTGAACCACGTAGATCCCTTCATATTTCATATCTTCCTCGACGGCGATGTCATCTTTCATTACAGTGAACTCATGTTTATGTCTCGGCAAGCAAATTCGCCTGGTGTAAATCCTATCGTCTGGGTCACTATCGGGTGGCATCATCACGTACGAAAAGCAGCGGCTGTTTATTTACGCGAATTATATGACCTGTGTATATGGTATGTATGCCACATACCTCCACAAACTTAACAACGAACCGTCGGATCCGTGATACGTAAATCAGTAATATATTCCCTTCCAAAGACGGACAAACAAGCTATTAAGCAGGTGGTCATAATGTTTCGGTTCATCAGTGTACTCTACGGAAAAGAATTAAAGAGTCACTATTTTGGAAACCCCATATTTTTTCCCAGCTGCATTGCTGAGGTGCGGAAATTGGCACAAATGTGTCTACCACTTTCTTCTATAACGACCTAAAATCGTGGCACCTGAAACGTCATCCTCGGGCTCGGGGACATTTCAAAATAGCGAGATGTCGACACACACGAAAAGATGGTCAGTGCTACGAAGCTCACGTGAGAAGTAAGATGGGTTAGTGATATCACGTTAGCACTAAATTTCACCACAGTTTTGCCTAACGCGACCATGGACGTGTCACATGGTTGAAAGATCCCACTTGCTGCCCTGCCCCCTCTTCCCCTCCCACACTCACATCTTGTCCTGTATCTTGACGCCTAAGCGTTGGAGGTCAGAACCGCGACGCCCAGAGTTGAAATCACGCAGTTTACTTAATCGTGGCCAAGGAAAACTCGGCCGCTCGGTATCGAAATGTAAAGACCTCATGAGATATTGTTTGTGGCAATGAAACCACCCCTTTTCTTTAGGCCTTCATTTTCACCATTTCGCGGTCGAAAATGACAGTTTGCAGTACGATGTGTAACAGAACGACGTTTCTGACACCTTCTCTATGGACGTAGTCAGGCTACAAACCAACTGAACATTATTTGGCCTCTCTGGAGTGTAACCATTACAGAGGAACTTGTAGGTTGCTCTGAGCCACCTTTCACTTTCCTGCGTCGCAACGGGGGAAATGATGGTGTTTCAAGCAAGTGACCCTTAAATACTTTTGCACACTGTCGACAGGTGTGAAAATTACCGAACTATCTGTTTAATAAGTCATGGCTGCAAAATACTAACATGAATTCTTTACAGACGAATTGGAAAAACTTGTAGAAGCCGACCTCGGGAAAGATCAGTTTGGATTACGTGGAAATGTTGGAACACGCGAAGCAATACTGACCCTACGACTGATCTTAGAAGATAGAGGAAGGAAAGACAACCCTACGTTTCTAGCATTTGTAGACTTAGAGAAAGCTTTTAGACTATGTTGACTGGAATACTCTCTTTCGAATTCTGAAGGTGGCAGGGGTAAAATACAGGGAGCGAAAGGCCATTTACAATTTGTACAGTAATCAGATGGCAGTTATAAGAGTCGAAGGGCACGAAACGGAAGCAGTGGTTGAGAAGGGATCAAGACAGATTGAATAACGTTATTCAATCTGTATATTGAGCAAGTAGTAAAGAAGACAAAAGAAAAATTTGGAGGAGGAATTAAAATCCATGCAGAAGAAATAAAAACTCTGAAATTCGGCGATGACATTTTAATTCTGTCATAGACAGCAAAGAACCTGGAAGACCAGTTGAATGAAATAGACGGTGTCTTGAAAGGAGGATATAATATGAACTTCAACAAAAGCAAAATGAGAATGATAAAATGTAGTCGTATTAAATCAGGTGATACTGAGGGAATTAGATTAGGAAATGAGACACTTACAGTAGTAGACGAGTATTGCTATTTGTGGAGCAAAAAACTGATGATGGTCGAAGTAGAGACGATATAAAATGTAGACTGGCAATGGCAAGGAAAGCGTTCCTGAAGAACAGAAATTTGTTAACATCGAGTATAGATTTAAGTGTCAGTGAAAGTATTTGCATGGAGCCTAGCCCAGTATGGAAGTGAAACACGGGCGATAAATAATTTCGACAGGAAGAGAATAGAAGCTTTCGAAATGTTGTGCTGCATAAAATCAAGGGATCATCAATTTAGTATCGGAGGAAAGCGGATAGGGAGACCAAGAGATGAATACACTAAGCAGATGCAGAAGGATTTAGGTTGCAATAGTTACTCAGAAATGAAGAGGCTCGCACAGGATAGGGTAGCGTGGAGAGCTACATCAAACCAGTCTTTGGACTGAAGACAACAACAACCTTTAAAAAAATTAAATCCTGTCATAATCTTCTTTTTAAGGGGTAAAATCTTTTGCTAAGGTTTCCACTCAGTAACTATCAGAGTTACAGACTGTGTATATGTGTTCAGGCAGTGTAATTCATAGCGCACATATTGCCCATAGTATATTCACCCAATGTATGGGAATGGTAGCAGTTAGCGACTTCCCACAAACGTTACACGTAATTATAAACATTTTCGAAATTTTACTCGCTTACACACCCCACGAAATATTGAAAGAAAATTATCGCTTACTGCTTTTTCGTTGTTAATGCAGGAAAATTGCATCATTAGGTATGAAGATTTCATTTATTACTTTTCTACTACTAAGTCTATCCGCAACACATACTGAATACAGTATACACATAGACCGCTGAATGTACCTGCATAATTATATCAAAGTACGTCACATGGCTCAGGAGATGCAACGTCATACACATTGAGATGCATGAAAACCTAGCTGTTAAGCTGACACCCAATTACCCAGACTATCGTTTAATAATCCGAAACTAAGAACTCCAGCATAAACGGGATTTTACTTCTCCAACTGTAAAGATTTTATATGCTTAACGTCAAATCCTTAATACATTAACTCATTTGTAGGGTAATAAGATATTAGAAGCTATTTTGTACATGGAGTTCAATTCATTAAAAATTGAGGTTTTGATGGTTAATGTTATTTGTCTGGAAGCGTTAGAAACGATTGATTGTTAAAAGTGAGTATACCTAATAATATGTATTGTTGGTGTGCTCACTTTCCTGTGGACCGCTCAGAATATATTCCATATCAATGAAATTCTGTTTGCCGTATTTTACCCTCGCACTCTCGCTGTTGACATAGATTTTGGCACATATAATCAGGCAGCAGACATTGTTTTCCAGAGCTATGGTGGCTTGTGTAGACCACCGCCCCTCCCAAAGTCACACAATACGCACTTTCTGAAATTCAGCTGACTGCACTAATTGTGCTCCTCGGTGCAGTGCTGGAGAGAGAGAATATGTGTGTGTGTGTGTGTGTGTGTGTGTGTGTGTGTGTGTGTATGTATGTTTGTGTGTGTGTACGTGTATCTGTGTAATACTTGAAAATCCAGTACGGTGCGTTAACAAAAGACCATCCTTAAAGCAAGAGAAATATAACTCTTCCCTATTCCTTAAAAAAACCTATACAGATATCCTCTTTTAGTTCATACTGACAAATCTTATATTCAAGGTAATACTCATACATTATTAAAAATTATTATGTGGCAGAAATATATAGTTTCAAAACTATTTCCATAAATTTTTTTCGCAGAGTCCTATTAGGTATTAACTTGTCATTTGGTTATCGATGAGACTCGTCACTGTAGCGTAACTACTTGTGAGTTGCCAGCAACATAATGGTTTCTGTAACATTGCGGCAGGAGAGGTGGCTCTACGTGTTTCTGGTTCCCATACACTCTTTGTTGATTCACCATACGATTGATGCGCTCCAGCCAGTAATAACAAACCAGTATAGGCTTAAAGTGTAATTTGGTTTTATTCTTCCCAGCAGTCAACATAAGCTTTTTGCACGTACTTCGGATATATCCTTATTATCCGTCTCTACACATTCGCAGCCCGCTGCTTCTAGAGGGCTCCAAATTTTAGCTTACTGTAATCGAGTTTCGAATACGGAGAGTTCATCTACACATGGAACTCCTTATCCTTCAGCATGACAGGGCCAGGCCACAAACGAGCGCAGCGACATCTGCAACAATCCGAGTCCTTGGTTCACTGTCATCGATCAGTCTCCATGCAGTTCCGACTTGGCTTCATCTTATTTTCAACTGTTTCTAAAACTTCATCAAACACTGTACAGAGACGGTATCGACAAAATGGCCTCTCGTTGGCAGATACACTACTGGCGATTAAAATTGCTACACCACGAAGATGACGTGCTACAGACGCGAAATTTAACCAACTGGAAGAAGATGCTGTGATATGCAAATGATTAGCTTTACAGAGCATTCACACAAGGTTGGCGCCGGCGGCGACACCTACAACGTGCTGACATGAGGAAAGTTTCCAACCAATTTCTCATGCACAAACAGCAGTTGACCGGCGTTGCCTGGTGAAACGTTGTTGTGATGCCTCGTGTAAGGAGGAGAAAAGCGTACCATCACGTTTCCGACTTTGATAAAGATCGGATTGTAGCCTATCGCGATTACGGTTTATCGTATCGCGACATTGCTGCTCGCGTTGGTTGAAATCCAATGACTGTTAGCAGAGTATAGAATCGGTGAGTTCAGGGCGGTAATACGGAACGCCGTGCTGGATCCCAACGGCCTCGTATCACTAGCAGTCGAGATGACAGGCATCTTATCCGTATGGCTGTAACGGATCGTGCAGCCACGTCTCGATCCGTGAGTCAACAGATGGGGACGTCTGCAAGACAACAACCATCTGCACGAACAGTTCGACGACGATTGCAGCAGCATGGACTATCAGCTCGGAGACCATGGCTGCGGTTACCCTTGACGCTGCATCACAGACAGGAGGGCTTGCGATGGTCTACTCAACGACGAACCTGGGTGCACGAATGGCAAAACGTCATTTTTTCGGATTAATCCAGGTTCTGTTTTCAGCATCATGATGGTCGCATCCGTGTTTGGCGACATCGCGGTTAACGCACACCGGAAGCGTGTATTCGTCATCGCCATACTGGCGTATCACCCGGCGTGATGGTATGGGGTGCTATTGGTTACACGTCTCGGTCACCTCTTGTTCGCATTGACGGCACTTTGAACAGTGGACGTTACATTTGAGATGTGTTAAGACCCATGGCTCTATCCTTCATTCGATCCCTACGAAACCCCACATTTCAGCAGGATAATGCACGACCGCATGTTGCAAGTCCTGTTCGACTGCTGCCCTGGCCAGCACATTCTCCAGATCTCTCACCAATTGAAAACGTCTGGTCAGTGATGGCCGAGCAACTGGCTCGTCACAACACGCCAGTCACTACTCTTGATGAACTGTGGTATCGTGTTGAAGCTGCATGGGCAGATGCACATGTACACGCCATCCAAGCTGTATTTGACTCAATGCCCAGGCATATCAAGTACATTATTACGGCTAGAGGTGGTTGTTCTGGGTACTGATTTCTCAGGATCTATGCACCCAAATTTCGTGAAAATGTAATCACATGTCATTCTAGTGTAATATATTTGTCCATTGAATACCCGTTTATCATTTGCATTTCTTCTTGGTGTAGCAGTTTTAATGGCCAGTAGTGTATGTGATCGCCGCTAGTGTGTCTATGTTGAGAAATAACTGTTTAAAAATTAAGAAAAAAGATGTAGAATGTTAGTAAAGTTGTTTTATTTAAAAAGCTTTAATTCAGAGGCATAAGTCTTAGCTCTCCATCGTCGCATATATTGTTGGCCCAGGAGTGAGTTTTATGACATTTATACTTGGATGCTTTTCCAATGTGCAGGAATGGTTCTTTGTTTTTTGACTGAGCCACTTGCACGTTTCCACGTGAGATATGAAAGTCTGAAATGTTTTCTGGTTCAGGTGTAGTATGAATTCTGTCGTCACAGGCAAATTTTATTCTTCGGAAGAACTACCTTCACAGGCAGAAGCGCCTAGAAATTCTTCCAGCTGCTCGTCGGAATGAAGTCGTTTCGTTAGATGCATCAACTGCGTCCACATCAAACAGTTGATGATGGATTACTGGTAACGAAACGCTTTGATAATTTAAACGTAATAAGCGACTGAATTGTTGTGTAACTTCACACACTTCAACAATAAGCAGGAAAAGCCTCCGATGTTATCAAACGCTGTTACTCATGTGTCTCAGATACGCATTAATGAAACTTTACTACTGATATTGGTACAAGTTGTGAATTTTAGTCGTACCGACTAAATGAGACACAGATGCAGTAAATGAAGCTGCAACAAGGGAGAGAAACCTTTTTTTTTTTTAGAGGCTTAAGCTATGTAGACTCGACTGAAAAATAAAATCAGTAAGTTTCGACCACTAACGCACAAATTTAGAAACGTTACTGAAGAACAAACTCCTTTCCGGATCGTATTGATCCGAAAATAACATATGATATCTCCTTCCCCATGCAACATGGAGCTTCAAAGCCCTGTGTCAAAATAAGTTAATTCATCACTATTTTAGATGTGTTCATTTTTCGTCTTCGACTATTGACTATTGTATTCTTTCAAACTCGACTTTGAACATGTCAATGTACGAGGTGCATCCAAGTTCTAAGGCCTACGATTTTTTTTCTCCAGACTGGAAAGAGATAGAAACATGCGCATTGTTTTAAAATGAGGCCGCGTTCATTGTCAATACGTCCCAGAGATGGCAGCACCGTACGGCAGATGGAATTTTACCGCCAGCAGCGAGAATGAGAACTGTTTTAAATACTTAAAATGGCGACGTTTTCCTTACTTGAACAGCGTGCAATCATTCGTTTTCTGAATTTGCCTGGTGTGAAACCAATTGAAATTCATCGACAGTTGAAGGAGACATGTGGTGATGGAGTTATGGATTTGTCGAAAGTGCTTTCGTGGGTGTGACAGTTTAATGAAGGTAGAACATCATGTGACAACAAACCGAAACAACCTCGGGCTCGCACAAGCTGGTCTGACGACATGATCGAGAAAGTGGAGAGAATTGTTTTGGGGGATCGCTGCATGACTGTTGAACAGATCGCCTCCAGAGTTGGCATTTCTGTGGGTTCTGTGAACACAATCCTGCATGACGACCTGAAAATGCGAAAAGTGTCATCCAGGTGGGTGCCACGAATGCTGACGGACGACCACATGGCTGCCCGTGCGGCACGTTGCCAAGCAATGTTGACGCACAACGACAGCATGAATGGGACCTTCTTTTCGTCGGTTGTGACAATGGATGAGACGTGGATGCCATTTTTCAATCCAGAAACAAAGCGCCAGTCAGCTTAATGGAAGCACACAGATTCACCGCCACCAAAAAAATTTCGGGTAAGCGCCAATGCTGAAAAAATGAAATGATAGTGTCCATGTTCTGGGACAGCGAGGGCGTAATCCTTACCCATTGCGTTCCAAAGGGCACTACGGTAACAGGTGCATCCTACGAAAATGTTTTTAAGAACAAATTCCTTCCTGCACTACAACAAAAACGTACGGGAAGGGCTGCGCGTGTGCTGTTTCACCAAGACAACGCACCCGCACATCGAGGTAACGTTACGCAACAGTTTCTTCGTGATAACAGCTTTGAAGTGATTCCTCATGCTCCCTACTCACCCGACCTGGCTCCTAGTCACTTTTGGCTTTTTCCAACAATGAAAGACAGTCTCCGTGGCCGCACATTCACCAGCCGTGCTGCTATTGCCTCAGCGATTTTCCAGCGGTCAAAACAGACTCCTAAAGTAGCCTTCGCCGCTGCCATGGACTCATGGCGTCAGCGTTGTGAAAAATATGTACGTCTGCAGGGCGATTACGTCGAGAAGTAACGTCAGTTTCATCGATTTCGGGTGAGTAGTTAATTAGAAAAATAATCGGAGGCCTTAGAACTTGAATGCACCTCGTATGTTGCACTAACGGAAAGTAATATATCTCAACGGCACCGGGGTACATCGATTGCACGTAACAACTGATCAGAAGGAGATAACATGCAAAGTGCCTACCAGCCCTTGGCACTGAATGTCTTTGTGTGTGTGTATGTATGTATATGTATGTGTGTGTGTGTGTGGGGAGGGGGGGGGGGGCTTCGCACGCCACGGAGTGTCGGCCGGAAGCCGACATTCACGTGCAGCGTATCGCTCCGTCCATGAAAATAATTTATTCCCTCACGGCGCCATAATCACACAAACATTTCTCAGTAATTATGCCACGGCAGCTCACTGTTCCACATGCTTCCGCTCAGGATAAATCTTTCGCGAAAGCGGGCATGGCTGAGATGTATTTGACATCAGATACCCTCTCGTTACCGCACACCTCTGGCACTCACGCAACACCCTCTGTTCTGCCATACATACTCGTTTGTGTCCGCATACACGTTGACTAACGTCTAAAGCTATTGCAGCACAGTTCGCAGCCCATAGTGAGGTATGTTATACCCGTCAGTCCAAAATGTTTCAAGACTGGATAAACACAAAATAGAGAAACATTAAGATAGCGGCTGTAATGTTTCAGGTAATCTACGAGGGTCTTTCGGAAAGTAAAGAATATTTTGTTTCGACAAGTGTATGAATGAATGGTGTATGTTCTTTCGGACATGTCCGAAAGAACATAAAACACAAGCTTGCCGTGAAACAAGCTAACGTTACCATCTCGGAGGATTTTTAAGATTTTGACCGCACGTACGTCTAATGGACGAAGGTATTGGACTATGATTTTGAGTATTGTGATATTAACAGAAAAACTAAATGCACTTTAACCTTGAGAGTTAATGAAAGTGGTAAAATCATAAGTGAATGAAAAAAGATGAACGGTCGCCAGCCCAATTAGGCAAATTAATTTGGAAATATACGTTTAAGAAAATTGAATATTGGTTATTGAGGTTACTTTCATTAATATTTCCCTTTGAATAGCACACAGGATACAAATTGATGCAGTGCACTCTGCACTGTGTGTAGCACCAATAATGCACACACCAGTGAATTATAGGAAGCAAATCTGCACTAGCCTCATATTAATGACAGCTACACTCAAGATCATCACTTAATCGAATACTGAAATGGTACTACATGAAGTGTAGAACCACATTTGGACATGAGGGGGCTTTTATCTCAACAGATATGAAAAAAAAAACAAATAAAGGTGAATAATATCATAAATACACTGTCTAAATTCTTCTACATGTATCGGTTTTCCTCAGAACCAGTAATAGTTCAATTTTTCTCTAATAAGTGTAGAATATGATGGGGACTCCATAAACTAGTATGGTTTCTCTATTCAACGCTCTCTGATTATTACAGTAGGAAATACTAATTCAAAAAGCTAATCATTCACTTCACTTAAGTAGTTCATAATTTACATTGCAAGACACTAATTGCAACACTGGGCTTAATTAACTTCAAAAAAGAAACCATTCACGTTATAAATGAAAACCACACTGTTTTTAAAATGAGCATAACTTATTTGCCTTTTTATGACCTGTGAATCAGGTATTCTAGACAATTATATCCATACAATCTTGCACTATATTTCTGCAGAACTATACTTGTAATAAACTAAGGATACTTTAGCAAAATCCTATCTAACTTCACTTTTGTGGATTTAACTTTAACTTTCACTACTCATTTACATTTGACAAAATAAAATCACTTTTAAACACTTGAATGCAAGAATTGTTCATTTAAATCAGGATACTCGGGTTTAGTAGCACTTAGTTTAGGACCCTGCACAGGTTCGTGATCAGGATAGAAAATATGTTTCTGGAAAAAAATTTGTTTCTGTGCTTATTATTAAAAACACACACAAATTAACTGGCCCATGACCATATACATTACTGAATGTATAAAGATAGTGAAGCAGTAACGAGGATTGGTGGGAAGCGATATGGCGGCTGAATGCACTCACGGCTCATGATGCTCGAATGCTCTATAAATCCTTCTTGCTGTCGGATTTTCAACATGTTAGAGCCATTCCTTTATGCCGAGAATACCATATAATAGCCAGATCCACATCCGAGGCAAATCCTTTTCAAAACAGCTTCCAGTTGCCTCTCTTGGCACCGTCGAAATGTACTGTGTTATGGCTAGTCACATACTGAGTACCGTTCACACTAAGGAGCCGCTCAGCCCGACCTCAAAAACCACCTTTTACATCGCGCCATGCCACTTCCATTGCGGAGGGACTTCCCTACATCTTTTGTATATTACAAATACGAGTACTCTTAGCATGACCCAGCTTTCATTAAACATTATCTTTCTATGAACATACACATATTATAATAATTTATCTATTTAACAAATCATTTTCTTTTTTTCATATATACACTACAAAACCCTAATTTTCCTGTCACTAAGCAAGGACTTTAAATAACAAAGAATACATACTCCATAATCACAGATACACAGTTACATAACATAAACCTACTTCTAATCGATATAAGTGTTACAAACAGACACCACGCATTCATATAATTGTTTCTGCTAGATGGACAATAAATCCACCATCTTCAGTGCGGATACGCAAGTACGTCCAACATCCTGCGGGAATTTGAGTGGCGAGTATGAAGGTGACGCTCGATGGGAATGTGAGTCGGCCGTGTGGCGAGCCGAGATACACTCATGCTCATAAATTAAGGATAATGCTGATACATGGTGAAACAACGTGGACGGTTTGCGTTTTTAATTCACCTCAGTGTATGACCATGCGGTGCATTTGACCTGCGGTCGTCGCACGGTGGCGCTGGCAGCAGTCCACATACGCAAAGGTGTGTTGGTGCATGTCAGATTACAGTGCATTGAGTAACTGTGAAGATGTTTCCATACGTGCTTACGGTGACTGTGTGTAGAAAATGGCTCATAGAACACATATTGATGACGTTGTGAGGGGTAGAATACTAGGGCCGCTGGAGGCTGGTCAAACACAGCAGGTCGCAGCACGGGCCCTCCATGTTCCACGAAGTGTTGTCTCAAGATTATGGCAACGATTCCAGCAGACAGGAAACGTGTCTAGGCGCTACAGTACGGGACGTCCATAGTAGAACACTAGAAGGAGATCGATATCTCCCCATCAGTGGTCGCATATGGTCACGGAGTACTGCAGGCAGCCTTGCTCGGGACCTTGCCGCAGCCACCTGAACAGCTGTCTACAGACACACAGCCTACGGACGACTGAACAGACATGGTTTATACGCCCGGAGACCTGAAGGTGCATTCAACTGACCCCTGGTCACAGGAGTGGCCGTAAAACCTGGTGTCAATAACACAGTACATGGTCATTGGAACAGTGGTCCCAGGTTATGTTCACAGACGAGTCCAGGTATAGTCTGAACAGTGATTCTTTACGGGTTTTCATCTGGCGTGAACCAAGAACCAGATACCAACCCCTGAATGTCCTTGAAAGGGACCGAGCGAGGTGGCGCAGTGGTTAGCACACAGGACTCGCATTCGGGAGGACAACGGTTCAATCCTGCGTCCGGCCATCCTGACTTAGGTTTTCGGTGATTTCCCTATATCCTTCAAGGCAAATGCCGGGATTGTTCCTTTGAAAGGGCACGGCCGATTTCCTTCCCCGTCCTCCCCTAATCCGGTGAGACGGATGACCTCGCTGTCTGGTCTCCTCCCCCAAAACATCCCATCCAACCTTGAAAGGGACATGTATGGAGGTCGTGGTTTGATGGTGTGGGGTGGGATTATGACTGGTGCACGTACAGCCCTGCATGTCTTTGACAGATGAACTGTAACAGGTCAGGTGTATCGGAACGTCATTTTGCACCAGTATGTCCGCCTTTTCAGGGGTGCAGTAGGTCTCACCTTCCTCCTGATGGAAGATAACGCACGGCCCCGCCGAGCTGCCATCGTGGAGGAGGACCTTGAAACAGAAGATATCAGGCGAAAGCAGTGGCCTGCCTGTTCGCCAGACCTAAACCCCATCGAGCACGTCTGGGATGCTCTCGGTCGACGTGTCGCTGCACGTCTTCAAACCCCTACGACACTTTAGGAGCTCCGACAGGCAATGGTGCAAGAATGGGAGGCTATACTCCAGCAGCTGCTCGACCACCTGATCCAGAGTATGCCAACCAGTTGTGCGGCCTGTGCACGTGTGCATGATGATTATGCCCCATATTAATGTAGGGGTACATGCGCAGGAAACAGTGGAGTTTTGTAGCACATTTGTTTCGGGACGGTTTTCTCAACTTAGCACCAATACCGTGGACTTACAGATCTGAGTCGGGTGTATTCCCTATGTGCCTATGCTATTAGTGCCAGTTTTGTGTAGTGCCACACACATTCTGCAATTATCCTTAATTTATAAGCATGTGTGTAGTCTGCTTAGGGGCGATAACGCTGTGTTCTGGATAGGGCAGCGCTTAACGCTCCTGCCCAGTCAGCAGGAGATCACGGGTTCGAATCCTGCTCCGATACACATTTTCACTCGTTGCCGCTAATGTCGCGCAATGCCCCGATGTAGCTGACGTCAGTAATTCCTTCCCTCTCCTTTCGTTCCTCCCTCCCTCCACCTTCAATTTACATACTTTGACAAGCGACCGCGTCCCACTGCCACCACCACCACCAACACTGAACTTGGTACTCATTCGCTTCAGTTTGGCGGCAGCTACGATCCAATATGGTTTCATACTGCTTAGTTGTACGACAAAACTGAGGATCCAGCCAAGTATGAAACGCGCAGTGTTATCCGCTTTTTAAGCACGCGAAAAAGGCCAACACGCGGAAATTTACAGACAGGCAACTATACTTATGGTCATGTGATTAACGGAGCATCTGTTTGGAAGTGGTGTATCATATTTAATGGCGGGCTGAAAATGTTCACTACAGGTACACTGATGTACTCAAACCAAGGACTGAAACAATAGTCCAATATGATAGGCGTTTTACAATCAATGGACTGCACTCATTCCTTCGAGGTGCTTCAGGGCCTGTGTTGTACTAGATAGTTAGTGCAGATCTGTGCTATGAAACAGTGTATGCCAGATGAGTTCCTTAAATTTTGTCAGACGAACACAAAAACCAAACGAATGGCAGCTGGAGCGATATTTCTGAGCCGCTGTAGAAAGGATGCTGGCGACTTTTTAAATCACAGTGTCACTGGTGATGAGACTTGGATATCATATTTCGCACCAGACGTAAGGTGTCAGTCAATGGAGTGCCATCATTCGCAATACCCAAAGAAACCGAAAAAAGCGAAACAAATATTGAGCACAAGAATGATTATGGCTACAGTACTGTGGGATCGTAAGTGCGTCCTGTTAATCGACCACATGCCTAGAGATAAATCCATAAATACAGTAGCCTACGGTCAGACTATTCAACGACCTCGCTGCACCTTTCAAAAACAAGCGATGCGGAATGCTAATCAGTGGAGTCAACTTCTTTGACGATAATACACATCCGCATTCAGCGGTAGTGACGCAGAACTTTCTTCAGTACTTTCAGTGGGAAACGTTTCAACATCCACCACACAGTCCCGACTTAGCCCCAAGTGATTATCACTTACTTCCTAAATTGATAGATGTTTTTGTATAGACATCGCTACGGAAGTGGTGATGAACCAAAAGCAGCCGCTAATCGATGCTTCAACAACTTGACGGCAGAGGAGTATGCAGAAGGCATAGAAAAACAGGTACAACGTTATGACTAGCGGCTAAATTTGGTTGGTGACGACGTGGAAAAGTAGCTTGGGTATCGTATTCTATATATAGCTTCGTTTGATTGTATAAAATAAAAATCTCCGTAGGAATACAAAAGTTCTTTACTTTCCGACAGATCTTCGTACATAGACGCACTCCCAGAGTACAACGTCCATACAAGAATTTGAAACAGGAAAATGCTTCTTTGGGACGTTGGTCAACCCGCGTCGCGTTGGCTCGAATGTCAGTTATGTTGTTGAAGCATTCGCCCTTCATTTTAATTTCCGCACTTTGTCTTTTTGGGTTCGTTTGTACTGATAACACCAAGTTTCGTCATTAGTGGTGATTTTTTCCAGTTTGTGTTCGAGTTCAATAAAGCTGAGGCGCGTCGTTGTTTCTGTTCGGCGATCAGTGTGTGCGGGAAAAACTTTGCAAACGCATTTTTCTGTTTGAATATTTGTTCTAGAGTGGTCTGTCCATTGTGGTTTGACACAGAATAATTTTGACTCACTACGATCGCACGTTCTCTGCTTAACACCGCCTGCTCGCTACTTGCTTGTAGAACGCACATCTGTTCTTTACAGGTGTCAGTTCAAATCCCAATCGTAGCTACTGCGCTGAAGTCGGTCTTGAAACTTTCTGATCGGACGGAGTACTTTTTAAATACAGCAGTCCAAGAAAATCGTCCTAAATGTGGTTCGGGATGCCATTAAGTGGAAAGAAAACTATAGATTTCTATTTTTACTCACTACGAAAATAAATTGTTCAAATAGTGTAAAATAAAGTGATTCAAAATGTCTAAGATTATATTTCTACCCAACGGAAAAGGCAAAGGAGCTGAAATATATGAAGGAAACAACAGAAGAAAACTCTTTGTGATAATTTGCTATAGAGGGAAGGATGCAATACATAATGGAAAGAGAACTTACAGTGTAACTGACAATATCAATAAGGAAGAATGCTTATCTAAGAACCTTAAAATAAACGGCAACGTATTAGTAGAAACGGAATGCCTACATGCTAACAAAGACTTAGTACTGAAATAGAAGCTTGAGTAAACGTCAAGTATGAAAAACAAGAAATGCAAGTAAATTAGGTTCTTTACGAACTTCAGAGCTTCCATAATTCTTAGAACTGCAAAAAATGTATCAGGAACAATTCATAATAGGAGACAGCTGTTTTTTGGACAAGTACAGAGAGAATCGCGTGAAACTTGCACCCCATTTATTTCGCAGAAGTTTCACGATATAGAAGCGAGATTTTCGACCATTAAAAGTAGTCAGGGGGGCACTTCATTCTGTTTATGTGTAATACGCTTAAACTTCTATCAACCAAGATCTTACAACCAGCAAGTTTGTCTTATTAAGAGGAGCTATAAGCATTTTGCTAAATTTGAAAGGTGAGACTGCCGGACTCGACTGCTGCGATGTAAACTCTGCCTGTTGGGAATCTCATGGCAAGATTCGAACACTTCGTGTACTTTCCCCCGTCTGAATATCACCTGTTCTGAGCTATGAAGAAACCCCTGTGCGGACATCATTTTGCAAACTTCCAGGAACTGCGAGTAACGGCCCCACAGTGAATGCTACAGACTCCAGAAAAGTATATCGAGGAGGGCCTACAGCAGTTAAAGGGGTCAAGTGAGGTGAGTCGGTTGGTGGCCCAGCGAAGGCAGCCGGGGTTTTCCGACAACGGCGCTCAGGTTGACCGCTGTTCCTTGACTTCACGGAGGCATTTGACTCCACCCCGAAATGACGTTCAGTGAAAAAAATACGGGCTTATCGAGTATTGGAGCAGATTTTTGACTGGATTCAAGACTTCCTTGCCCTTAATGGAACAAAATCGACAGTAGTGTGATAGAACCCTTACTGTTCACAACATATACACTCCTGGAAATTGAAATAAGAACACCGTGAATTCATTGTCCCAGGAAGGGGAAACTTTATTGACACATTCCTGGGGTCAGATACATCACATGATCACACTGACAGAACCACAGGCACATAGACACAGGCAACAGAGCATGCACAATGTCGGCACTAGTACAGTGTATATCAACCTTTCGCAGCAATGCAGGCTGCTATTCTCCCATGGAGACGATCGTAGAGATGCTGGATGTAGTCCTGTGGAACGGCTTGCCATGCCATTTCCACTTGGCGCCTCAGTTGGACCAGCGTTCGTGCTGGACGTACAGACCGCGTGAGACGACGCTTCATCCAGTCCCAAACATGCTCAATGGGGGACAGATCCGGAGATCTTGCTGGCCAGGGTAGTTGACTTACACCTTCTAGAGCACGTTGGGTGGCACGGGATACATGCGGACGTGCATTGTCCTGTTGGAACAGCACGTTCCCTTGCCGGTCTAGGAATGGTAGAACGATGGGTTCGATGACGGTTTGGATGTACCGTGCACTATTCAGTGTCCCCTCGACGATCACCAGTGGTGTACGGCCAGTGTAGGAGATCGCTCCCCACACCATGATGCCGGGTGTTGGCCCTGTGTGCCTCGGTCGTATGCAGTCCTGATTGTGGCGCTCACCTGCACGGCGCCAAACACGCATACGACCATCATTGGCACCAAGGCAGAAGCGACTCTCATCGCTGAAGACGACACGTCTCAATTCGTCCCTCCATTCACGCCTGTAGCGACACCACTGGAGGCGGGCTGCACGATGTTGGGGCGTGAGCGGAAGACGGCCTAACGGTGTGCGGGACCGTAGCCCAGCTTCATGGAGACGGTTGCGAATGGTCCTCGCCGATACCCCAGGAGCAACAGTGTCCCTAATTTGCTGGGAAGCGGCGGTGCGGTCCCCTACGGCACTGCGTAGGATCCTACGGTCTTGGCGTGCATCCGTGCGTCGCTGCGGTCCGGTCCCAGGTCGACGGGCACGTGCACCTTCCGCCGACCACTGGCGACAACATCGATGTACTGTGGAGACCTCACGCTCCACGTGTTGAGCAATTCGGCGGTACGTCCACCCGGCCTCCCGCATGCCCACTATACGCCCTCGCTCAAAGTCCGTCAACTGCACATACGGGTCACGTCCACGCTGTCGCGGCATGCTACCAGTGTTAAAGACTGGGATGGAGCTCCGTATGCCACGGCAAACTGGCTGACACTGACGGCGGCGGTGCACAAATGCTGCGCAGCTAGCGCCATTCGACGGCCAACACCGCGGTTTCTGGTGTGTCCGCTGTGCCGTGCGTGTGATCATTGCTTGTACAGCCCTCTCGCAGTGTCCGGAGCAAGTATGGTGGGTCTGACACACCGGTGTCAATGTGTTCTTTTTTCCATTTCCAGGAGTGTATATAAATGATCTAGTAGAATGCGTCGGCTCTTTAACGCTGTTCTCAGACGATGGGTTGTCTATAACAAAGTAGCAACGCCAGAAAATAGCAACGATTTGCAGAATGACCTCGAGAGAATTACTGAATCGTGCAGGCAGTGGCAGTTGATCCTGCACGTAAATAAATGTGACATATTGTGCATACATAGGAAAAGAAATCCACTGCTGTACAGCTACACTACTGATAACAAACCGCGGGAACAGTATCTACCGTAAAATATCTAGAAGTAACTGTCCACAGTGACCTTAAGTGGAATGACCACAGAAAACAAATAGTGGAGAAAGCAGAGGACGGACTCAAATTCACAGGAAGAATCTTAAGGAAATGTAACTCATCCACGAACTAAGTGGATTTCAAGGCGCTTGCTCGACCGATTATTGAGTATTGTTAATCTACCTGTGATCCGTTCAAAAATGTTCAAACGTGTGTGAAATCTTATGGGACTTAACTACTAAGGTCATCAGTCCCTAAGCTTACACACTACTTAACCTAAATTATCCTAAGGACAAACACACGCACACCCATGCCCGAGGGAGGACTCGAACCTTCGCCGGGACCAGCCGCACAGTCCATGACTGCAGCGCATCAGACCGCTCGGTTAATCCCGCGCGGCCTGTGGTCCGTACCAGGTAGGACTGATACAAGCGATAGAGAAGACCCAACGAAGAGCAGCGCGTTTCGTCACGCGATCGTTTAACCGCCGCAAAAGAGTTATAGAGATGATGAACAAACTCCACTGACAGACGTTACAAGAGAGGCGTTGTGCATCACGGAGAGATTTCGAGAGATCACTTCCCGAGAAGACGGACAACATTTTACTCCCCCCCCCCCCTTCCCCGCATACGCCTCGCGTAATGACAGCAAGGAGAAAATTCTAGTAATTAGAGCCAATACAGAGGCTTACCGATAATCATTCTTCCCACAGGCTATTTGCGAGTGGAACATGGTTTGAAGGCTCAGTTAGTGGTATGAAAGGTACTCTCCGCCAAACTCCATTTAGTGGCTTGCGGAGTATGAAGTACACATCGACTCGTGTAGGGAGTTTCGAGACTACTTACCACGACGGTGTCCACCTTTCACACACTGCCACCAATCGCCGATGAATATCTACAGCGTCCACACCCTTCTTCCACAGAAGCCACGTCGTCCATTGTTGTCCAACATAGATGACAATCCACTCCACGTTGTCTGCTCACGTAAGAATAGTAGTTGGGTGATGTGTCGACAGAAGTGCCGACACATTGTGATTTGAGGGGACCGCAATGCACGCTATAAACACACGAAGGATGGCGCGAGGTCTGAAACAGGATACGTAATGAATGCTATGAAGAAAAGTACGTAGCTTTTGGAATACTTAAATTTAATCCATCCTTGTTGTATACATCGTTCTCGATGAGACATGTTTTATACGATAAGTATCAATTGCTATGTAAGGCTAATGGCGCCTTGCTAGGTCGTAGCCATGGACTTAGCTGAAGGCTTTTCTAACTATCTGCTCGGCAAAGGAGCGAGGCTTCGTCAGTGTAGTCGCTAGCAAAGTCGTCCGTACAACTGGGCGAGTGCTAGTCCGTCTCTCGAGACCTGCCGTGTGGTGGCGCACGGTCTGCGATCACACAGTGGCGACACGCGGGTCCGACATGTACTAATGGACCGCGGCCGATTTAAAACTACCACCTAGGTGGTATTCATTTACACATGGTAATGGATGGCTTACTGTAGCTATTGTACGAGGTAGTACAGGAGTTCCTAACGTTCCTGGACTCGAAAGTTTTGTAGACAGAGACATTATTGCTTACCGTACTTATCATATTGGTGAACTGGCAAATAAAAACTTTGGAAAATCTGTGTATATGTCCCCATCCCCATTTTCTTTGCATACTCGTAATAAGAGAAAAATATCTGTAAATGAGTCGGTATTTATTTGCATTAAAGGTAAAGGAGTATGTGAATATGTAAAGTTTGTTGGTGATGTTGGTGATGCCGAGGTACCGTCGACGCACAAGGAACACTGTGTATAAGACTATTGAAAACATCGAATTCACAACATCTGCTGCAGACAGGAAGAAGAACACAGTGAAGAACACTGCTGCTACTGCACTCGTCGACGGACCATGTGTTTTCTGTGGATGTCGACTGAATTTCAGCATTGACATTAACGATTCATTTACACATGGTAACGGATGGCTTACTGTAGCTATTGTACGAGGTGGTACAGGAGTTCGCCGGCCGAAGTGGCCGTGCGGTTAAAGGCGCTGCAGTCTGGAACCGCAAGACCGCTACGGTCGCAGATTCGAATCCTGTCTCGGGCATGGATGTTTGAGATGTCCTTAGGTTAGTTAGGTTTAACTAGTTCTAAGTTCTAGGGGACTAATGACCTCAGCAGTTGAGTCCCATAGTGCTCAGAGCCATTTTTTTGGTACAGGAGTTCCTAACGTTCCTGGCCTCGAAAGTTTTGTAGACAGAGACATTATTGCTTACCGTACTTATCATATTGGTGAACTGGCAAATAAAGACTTTGGAAAATCTGTGTCTGGCGGTGACACCACATTGGGAAATTGGCCAGTGCTGTGCTGGTATTTCAACTCCAATGATTGTCCTGCCATCTACCGTTATACCAAAGCGCAACACACATATCCTACCTACAGTAATGATGAATCGAAGGGCGCACCACGAACGATGGGAGAAAATGAAATATCTACATCTACGTCTACATCCATACTCCGCAAGCCACCTGACGGTGTCTGGCGGAGGGTACCTTGAGTACCTCTATCGGTTCTCCTATTCTAATCAATATGGAACGCCCCTCGTATGTGCAACATTTAAATTGAAGACAATTACAACAAAAGATGTACTTAATATTATCTTTTTCTCTATAATCACTCTCCGATATTTAATATTAGCTAATGGAAGAGAATTGTCTCTCTCCTTACTCCATTCACAGGTTCCAGCTCAATGATGCGCTTAACACATTGTTTATGTTGACGGGTTCCCTGCTAGCATGCTACCGACCTCACTACAGCGATTAGTTCCCAAATTTACCATCGACATCGCCGCTTTTCATCGATGTCCTGATTAGGTTTTTATATTATTTATTACGGTGCTTATGTACACTTAATTTGTTTTTGTTTATACCTTACGACAACTATAGTTGTGTACGGTTTTATTTTATCTCCACCCTGAAACCAACTTCAAGATATGCTTATCATTAGCCGATTTGCTCCAGTTTTGGCGCTATGTGTGCACTTGGCTTCCTTATACGGTTTTTGTACAGCCACTATGAACTACGCGTAAGCATTTATTAGCTCTTATTGTAGTAATTGATTCATTATCGTATTACTTATTGCTCTTGAATTTTTTTAGAACCGCAGCAACATACAGCATGCATCTTATTGCTAACACTCGCAAGTAATGAGATAGCTATAAGATGTACCATTTCTTATCTTTAAATTTTTAAAACTTTTCGTCCTTAATTTTGGTATTCTGAAATTCATCTTCTTTTTTCAACTGGTTTCCGAGTATTTCAATATAAAAAGATGTATTATTTTCAGCTAAAGAGAGGCTGTGCAAATATTCTGTCTGATTTGTCTTTCTTTGTATTGGTTAATAGGAGGTCCATGCTCCAGTGCAGTTCTTCGTTCCTGCCACACCACCTCGGATCGGCCGTTCTCGTGGTGCATGTGCGCTCGTCTGGCATAAAAAAAAGTACTAGCAGAATTTAGATTTTGACTCGGCTGACTATATGGGCACTGCCGTTTCCTTGAGAACTGTGAAAGTGCTATAGACGCTAACGTCAGTTGTTATCAAAAGAGTGGTAAAGTAGTGTGTGCCATTGTGCCCCATGGCAGTCGATCGATTTAGTGTCCCCTGTACCTTGTCCGTCTCTTCGGTGCACCCTAATATTTCACGATTCATCCCTCCTCCTGCTTCACATTTACAGAGACGACTGTCGATCCATGTCAGGCGTTTAAGCGTTTTAATAACTACTGGGACTAAATCTCATTCGTGTCGTCTGTTGTTTTAGAGTTATAATAAACAGTTTTTTGTGAAAAACGCCCGTGAGAAAGAAAATGATGCGTTGTGCTGTACTGTGAAAATGTGTGGTTTTCTTTTCTTTCTTACAGTCAGTTTTGACTAAGATAACCGGCATTTAAACCGTTAGACATATTGTTTGTACCGATATATTCTTTCTCATTATGAATATTTTTGTTTCCTTCTTGGCAGTTGCATTTCACAGAAAACAGGAAATTTGTATTAATGGCTTATCGAATTATGATTAGAATAGTGCTACGGAATCTTAATTTGTCATAAAGATGAACAAGGCTCAAGGTCAGTGAGAAGTGGGAAGGGGAGGTGAACAGAATGGAACTGGGGAAAGAAATGGACATAGAGAGGAGGAAAGAGGAAATGGACAGAGAGGGGAAGAAATGTACAAAGAGCGGGGGGGTCGAGATGAACAGAGAAATGGAGAACTAGGAAATTAGGATATATATGCAGTTTCCATACATATCTAGCAACTACGAAGCACTGATGGGTTCGCAGGAGGTTGAACAAAATCCTCTAGACACAGTGAGCTTCTTATACCAATACGTTGGCGGGATCAGAGGGTGTGTCACTCTGTAACATTTCCCTCTGTCATTGGTCCTCCTGCTCCATTCCTTGTCCACCTCATTCGCATACTGCTTTCAAGTCGTTAGATGAAGTCTGTGTGTGGTATCTTTGGATGACATGGCGTTCCGGAAGCTGCGCCTTGTTTAGCCGGTTGGTCGGCCGGTTCGTTACAGGGCATGCCACTGTGGTCATTTACTCGGATTAAAGTAACTTCTTTTTGCTACATTATTTATAAATGACTGGGAAATTGCGTCACTGTGTCAAACGGTTTTTTCGGTGTCATGCTGCTATTCGAGAGACGGTTAAGGTAATATGAGAGATGTTCAGTACAAGATGCAACTAGTTTCTCTTGGCCGTTTTCGGTTCAAAAACTACGCCATTTTTTGTAAGGACATTGTCGAATATTCCCGCTTCAGTCACTGTAGGTTCATGAAGTTCCGATTGGTGGCGGCGCTATACGTAACTTTCAGAATGGCATCTGTAAATGAGGTGCGTTCCGAGCAAAGAGCTGTCTCTGAAACTTTCTGGCAGATTAAAACTGTGTGCCGGACCGAGACTCGAACTCAGGACCTTTGCCTTTCGCGGGCAAGTGCTCTGCCAACTGAGCTACCCAAGCACGACTCACAGCTTTACTTCTGCCAGTACCTCGTCTCCTACCTTCCAAACTTTACAGAAGCTCTCCTCCAGTTGTCACTGAATTTCTTTTGGCGAAAAATCAGAGCATCGCAGATATTCAAAGGAGTTTGGAGAATGGCTACGGAGACCTGGCAGTGAACAAAAGCACGGTGAGTCATTGAGCGAGCCGTCTGATATCATCGCAACAATATAGCGAAAATCTGACCCTCCAAGTGGCTGGCTGCACACAGCTGTAACCCCTGCAGTGTTGGAACGTGCGGACCCTCTCATTCGTCATGATCGACGGGTCACAATCAAAGACCTCGCTGCTCAGCTGACTTCAGTGTTCTATACCCACCCTCATGGTTCAACGGCCTACTGTGAAGTGCATAGTGCAACCCTTAGGAAATTGAAGAAACTACTTCAGCGTGTTTGTCGACAAAAAAAAAAACTGCAAACGAACTTCTCCATCTCCATGACAACACGAGGTCTCAGACAAGTCAGCGCACCAGCGAGGAGCTTACAAATCTTAAGTGGTCTGCCCTTCCTCACCGACCCTGCAACCACATGTCGCACCTTC
This sequence comes from Schistocerca americana, assembly GCF_021461395.2. NCBI lineage: Eukaryota > Metazoa > Arthropoda > Insecta > Orthoptera > Acrididae > Schistocerca > Schistocerca americana. The sequence continues at coordinate 361,353,004 of NC_060126.1, forward strand.
CGACCTCCATCTGTTCGGCCCAATGAAGGCTGCACTGCGCGGAAAACAGTACATGGATCATGGAGAAATTATTGATGCAGAAATGTCGACCAGCAGAGTGGTATCATGTGATCATACTGCCCTCCCCTTCCCCCCCCCCCCCCCGCCCCCCCAGTAACGTGGCGTAGTGCCGTCGCATTGAACCAAGATTATGATGAAAAATAGGATTTTGTAACCAAAGGACTGCAGTATAATATGGTAAACTGGAATACTGAATAAAATACAAACTACTCTCAGAAGAAAATAAAAAAAATCCGTTACTTACTGAACGGCCTGCGTAATTTCGCCATCAAAGTAGTTTACCACTTGTTTGAGTGCACCTGACATACCTCATACCTACAGCTGGTTCAGCTTTATCATTTATTCTGTGTCAATTTTGCACAACGGTCTGTAAAGAATTTCTCGATATGTGTCTTTAATTTTAGTGGTAATAATTGATATATACAAGTACTACACTAATGGCCATTAAAATTGCTACACCATGAAGAAATGCAGATGATAAACGGGTATTCATTGGACAAATATATTGTACAAGAACTGCCATGTGATTATATTTTCACGCAATTTGGTTGCATAGATCCTGAGAACTCAGCACCCAGAACAACCACCTCTGGCTGTAATAACGGCCTTGAGGCCGGCCGCGGTGGCCGTGCGGTTCTAGGCGCTTCAGTCCGGAACCGCGAGACTGCTACGATCGCAGGTTCGAATCCTGCCTCGGGCATGGATGTGTGTCACGTCCTTAAGTTAGTCAGGTTTAAGTAGTTCTAAGTTCTAGGGGACTGATGACCTCAGATGTTAAGTCCCATAGTGCTCAGAGCCATTTGAACCATTTGAACGGCCTTGATACGCCTGGGCGTTGAGTCAAAAAGAGGTTGGATGGCGTGTAGAGGTACAGCTGCCCATGCAGCTTCAACACGATACCACAGTTCATCAAGCGTAGTGACTGGCGTATCGTGACGAGCCAGTTGCTCGACCACTTTTGACCAGACGTTTTCAATTGGTGAGAGATCTGGAGAATGTGCTGGCCAGGGCAGCAGTCGAACATTTTCTGTATCCAGAAAGACCCGTACAGGAGCTGCAACATGCGGTCGTGCATTATCCTGCTGAAATGTAGGGTTTCGCAGGGATCGAATGAAGTGTAGAGCCACGAGTCGTAACACATCTGAAATGTAACGTCCACTGTTCAAAGTGTCGTCAATGCGAACAAGAGGTGACCGAGACGTGTAACCAATGTGCGTTCACCGCGATGTCGCCAAACACGGATGCGACCATCATAATAGAACCTGGATTCATGCGAAAAAATGAAGTTTTGCCATTCGTGCAGACAGGTTCGTCGTTGAGGACAGCGTCGCAGGCGCTCCTGTCTGTGATGCAGCGTCAAGGGTAACCGCAACCATGGTCTCCGAGCTGATAGTCCATGCTGCTGCAAACGTCGTCGAACTGTTCGTGCAGATGGTTGTTGTCTTGCAAAAGTCGCCATCTGTTGACTCAGGGATCGAGACGTGGCTGCACGATCCGTTACAGCCATGCGGATAAGATGCCTGTCATCTCGACTGCTAGTGATACGAGACGAATCGTTAGCACCAGGATTTCACCCGGAAGAAGTCCCGCCCACTCACCCCCGGTTTTCCCGGTCTTTGTTCGGCGCCTGGGCATCGTTTCAGTTGACCCACATGGTTTACCGCCTTCGGCTGCACTTTAAGTGAGTGTTAAATTAATATCTTGTTAGGTCTTAAATTTTGCCACATTGTTAAAAGACACGTTACAAAAAACGTGCACAGTTGGCCTCAGCTGTGCCAGGTACTTCCACAGCAGACATAAGAGAAAACAATGTAGCACCGAATTCTTTAAATAGGAGAACTCAGTATTCAGATGAATAGCCTATGAAGAAACATACTTCTATGTGAGAAAAAGCACCCAAAGCTAAAACAGGAGAAACCTACCCTCAAAGAATAATATGCTCGGAGAAATAGGAACCACGGTATACTTGACACTGGAGTTTCAGAACTGAGACAGTATAAGCGAAACAGACACCAGTGTTCACTATTATTTCGGAGGGCATCAAAATTACCTTGTTGTTGCTAGATTGATCCAGGCTGTTTTTGCGTGTTATTCACTGAATAGTTTTGCTGAAACGTTTTAGGGGTGGAAGTAGAGCTAGCATAGCATGAAGGACGTTTTACAGCCGTGAAACACTGCAGCATTTATTTCCTCCATAACTGCTCTGTGGCAAACATACACATAATCATTATTTTTAAAAAATGGTTTGAATGACATTTATGAAATTAATAAATCTTTTGGTTAAAAATAGACAGGACAAAGAATAACGACAGATTATTTTCCTGAGACGTTTGCAAAAGCATATAGTACATTGATTACACAGAAACAGCAACAATTCTTTATAACCTTGTTTATAATGCGCAGGTATGGCATTGGAAGAATTTACAAGTTAAAATTCACCCATTACCCATGCAAATACTAACGAAATATGTCATATAAGCAAATATCTTACTGCTTTCATTAGGTATTTCTACTTTATGGCATTCTCATATTCTTTAATTTTCGTGAGTTACTATGAGGGCCTGCATAAACAAAACGACTTTCACTTATTTCTATATAGCGTTGATTTTAGACAACAGAGTTAGTCGACTGGCTTTACTACCGACATGACAGATTCAAGATCATTGTTTTCGCATTGTGTGTTTGCTCTGCTGTTTCCCTAAAATAAACGTATTATAATAAGTGAATTAGTTAATGAAAATTTTTCCTTATTGCCCTTAAATAACATCACGTTATTTTTTTTGTTTTGTTTTCTATTGCTGTCGATGCTTTCAATTCTCTATAAATATTTTTATTCCTTTAATAATGCAAATTCATGTTATATTACTATCCAGAAAAACTTAAATTTCTTATCATTACTGAATTTCATCACAGTGTAACATGTGTTGGACTGTGACGCTAACAACATTGTCGTAGCTTCCAGTTTGCGGAACTGGCGGCTGTTTAGGGGAGGACCTTACACTATGGATAGGTGTGGAGGGGGTGAAATCCTAGCGCTAAGGGCATGTTGATACGACGCCGTTGGGATCCAGCACGGCTTTCCGTATTACTCTCCTGAACCTACCGATTCATATTCTGCTAACAGTCATTGGAACTCGACCAACGCGAGCAGCAATGTCGCGATACGATAAACCGCAATCGCGATAGGCTACAATCCGACCTTTATCAAAGTCGGAAACGTGATGGTACGCATTTCTTCTCCTTACACGAGGCATCACAACAACGTTTCACTAGGCAACGCCGGTCAACTGCTGTTTGTGTACGAGAAATCTGTTGGAAACTTTCGTCATGTCGGCCCGTTGTAGGTGTCGCCACCGGCGCCAACCTCGTGTGAATACTGTGAAAAACCAGTCATTTGCTTATCACAGCAGCTTTTTCCTGTAGGTTAAATTTCGCGTCTGTAGCACGTCATCTTCGTGGTGTAGCAATTTTAATGGCCAGTAGTGTATTAACGCCAACTTATCGTTTGTTGGATGGCGCCTTCATAGGATTACGGTCTTGGTGACTAGTTGTGTAAATGTCACATCAGATGGTTGTAAATCTCTGAGACACGCCTTCAGCCGTCCCAGTACGCACAGACATCGGTTGCCGCCCCGCCCGTGTAGCAGCACTCGGGGTCGAGGGTTAAGACTCCGTCGGCGGCAGCTCGCTCCTGTTATGACGGCCCGCGCTGCAGCGGCCGCGACACGCAGATACGGCGCTAATCCGGGCAGCGAGCGGCCGCGCCGCCACAAAGGAAGCAACGCAACCCCTTCGCGCCACGCACGTGCGGGCGTGCCGGCGAATGCCGCGCGGCCATTAGGCCCGTCGCGGGCGTGTGATCGGAATACGCGGCGGCGGATCTGGCGCGGGAACTGGGTCGCGCCATCAGCTGCGCGCCGTCGGCGGCGGCGTCCGTGTCGGCGTCGGCATCGGCGTCGCTTCGTAGCGCCGCGGCGCGGGAACGTCCAGCACCAGCCCATAAAGGAAATACTTGCTGGCAGTTCTCAAGATTACCGAGAGGTGATATTCAGTGGCTACTGAGCTTCATAGTGCGCTGAGAAATTTCACCTCCGTTTCAAGTACCTAACCACGTGAGACACATTTTTTTATTTGTGTCACAAGCATCAGTAAAGTATACAGGGTGTTACAAAAAGGTACGGCCAAACTTTCAGGAAACATTCCTCACACACAATTAAAGAAAAGATGTTACGTGGACATGTGTCTGGAAACGCTTACTTTCCATGTTAGAGCTCATTTTAGTTTCTTCCACCTACGCTCAATGGAGCACGTTATCATGATTTCATACGGGATACTCTACCTGTGCTGCTCGAACATGTGCCTTTACAAGTACGACACAACATGTGGTTCATGCACGATGGAACTCCTGCACATTTCAGACGAAGTGTTCGTTCGCTTCTCAACAACAGATTCGGTAACCGATGGATTGGTAGAGGCGGACCAATTCCATGGCCTCCACGCTCTCCTGACCTCAACCCTCTTCACTTTTATTTATAGGGGCATTTGAAAGCTCTTGCCTACGTAACACCGATACGAAATGTAGAGACTCTTCGTGCTCATATTGGGGTCGGCTGTGATACAATACGCCATTCTCCAGGGCTGCATCAACGCATCAGGGATTCCATGCGACGGAGGGTGGATGAATGTATCCTCGCTAACGGACGACATTTTGAACATTTCCTGTAACAAAATGTTTCAAGTCACGCTGGTACGTTCTGTTTCTGTGTGTTTCCAGTCCATGATTAATGTGATTTGAAGAGAAGTAATAAAATGAGCTCTAAGATGGAAAGTAAGCGTTTCCGGACACATGTCTACATCTACATCTACATCCATACTCCGCAAGCCACCTGACGGTGTGTGGCGGAGGGTACCCTGAGTACCTCTATAGGTTCTCCCTTCTATTCCAGTCTCGTATTGTTCGTGGAAAGAAGGATTGTCGGTATGTTTCTGCGTGGGCTCTAATCTCTCTTATTTTATCCTCATGGTCTCTTCGCGAGATATACGTAGGAGGGAGCAATATACTGCTTGACTCTTCGGTGAAGGTATGTTCTCTAAACTTTAACAAAAGCCCGTACCGAGCTACTGAGCGTCTCTCCTGCAGAGTCTTCCACTGGAGTTTATCTATCACCTCCGTAATGCTTTCGCGATTACTAAATGATCCTGTAACGAAGCGCGCTGCTCTCCGTTGGATCTTCTCTATGTCTTATCATATTTTCTTTCTTTGTGTGTGAGGAATGTTTCCTGAAAGTTTGGCCATATCTTTTTGTAACACCCTGTATAAATGAATATACCGATTAGAAACCACAATAAACTCTGATCTATAAGACGTAAGGAAGAGATAGAGTTGCACAGGTCCCACCAATATTCGAGAAAGGCAATAGGAGTAATTCAGTAAATTTGAGCCGTGCTGCGGCTCGCGTTGGTGCTGTTTGTAGCTTTCTGCCCTCTGTTGGAGGGCAGACGGTATCGTTTAGTTGGCATGGTTGCGGTTGTTTGTCTTCTTCTCGTGTTGACTGGCGCCACTCGGTTTTGCAAGTGTTGCCTGTCCGCTGGTGGCAGCAGCCGTGGTTATCGATATGTAGTAACTGTTGCCCTATCTTTGGGGCGACGTCGTTGTTTTGCCAGGTTGTTTTGAGTGGCGAGTTCAGTTGGGGACTGAGGAGAAGCCAGGTCCGGTCAGTGCGAAACACGCTGGGACTGCTGGTGGCGCGCGTGGACTGCCGGATGGAAGGGCTGTGGTCACGAGGGTGCACGACATCGTCGTAAACCTGATCCAGAAACCCTTACGATGAGTGCATTTCAATCCAAGTAGAGAAATTTCCCCCATTGTCATATCATGCTATTCTCCAGTGACTTGGGTTCGTGTTGCTGCTCGTAGTGCCGCCAAGGCGAAGTGCAACGAGTGGAGTGCTTGTGCAAGGCGGATCTGATTAGCTTTCAAAAAATGGTTCAAATGGCTATGGGATTTAACGTCTGAGGTCATCAGTCCCCTAGAACTTAGAACTATTTAAACCTAACTAACCTAAGGACATCACACGCATCCATGCCCAAGGCAGGACTCGAACCAGCGACCGTAGCGGTCACGCGGTTCCAGATTGAAGCGCCTAGAACCGCACGGCCACACCGGCCGGCGTTGATTAGCTTTCCTCGGCTTCTTATTACTATTTACTGCGTTCAACTTGTTACAATTTGTTAAGTTCAACCAGCTGTAATTTTTCTTGCCTGGTGGGCGCTAACGGCCCAGTTGCCAGCGCTGGGGTTAGTGTATGTAACGGCAGTGTACATTTCCTCGCCTTGCCGCTGTAGTCCGGTCAGGCGTGTAGTTTTGACAGCTTTCTTGATTGTAGGCCGGCTGGTGATTCCTCTACTCTGGTGGTAATGATTCCTTTCTCGTTCCGGGCGCTCTAATCACAGTATTCTGGACGTAGTGCAGACCACCAGTTCCGGCTTTGGCGTATTGTTCCATCGTTGCATTTGGTTTATAGGACGTCAGGTAGCTTCGGCAAGATTATCATTAGTCATTCGTTGGACTGCCACTAGTCCGAGTTACAATTCTGTGAAGTGAATGCAACTCTTGGCTGCCTAACTCATCGCTCGCTAAAGTGTTTGTTAGCGGACCTTCTCAGAGGTCGATTCCTGGAGTACCATCTGGATCAGTTGCTTGTTTTTTAATTAACTTTTGCTACTGTATTTGATGTTTTACAGTAGATTTCAAAGTTTTTTTATATTGTTGCCGTTCCTGGCCTGTGAGTCCCTCAGCCGTGATTGTGGTCGCTTGCCTTAAAATTCTAATTTGGAATTTGTATCTACGCAGTAAGCCTTTAAAACATCATTTACTGCTATTCCTGACATCTGATGCCTTCTGCTGTGTTTGTGGCTACTTGTCTTTAATATTTCAATACCTGCAATTTGTAATTTGCAGTGAGTTTTAAACCGTTCTTAATGTATTGCCATTCTTGGCGCGTAAGGCCATCTGCCCAGATCACAGTGACTTGCTTTTAAAACATTATCTGTTGTATGTGTATTTAATGGTGATTTGCTAAATTTTAACTCACTGAAAACAATATTATTTACACTGTTGTTTATTCCTTCATTAATAACGTGTGGTATTTTTTATTTATTGTTGACCCTGGAATTACTGGTTTAAAATAAATTGTGTGTAATTGCAAAAGGCAACCACTAGTAACTGATTACGGCCCCTTTCACAATCGCAACCCAATCCTGCCTTCCCTTGACTACCAACAGGTCTCAAAATTACAGACCCATATCATTAACACTGAAATGCCGCAGGATTGTGGAACATATATTGTGTTCGTACATTATTAATTACCTCGAAGAGAATGGTCTACTGACACACAGTCAACACGGGTTTAGAAATCGTCGCTTCTTGTGAAACAGAACGATCTCTTTACTCACACGAAGTGTTGAGTGCTATTGACAAGGGATTTCGAATTGATTCAGTATTTATCGATTTCCAGAAGGCGTTCGATACTGTACCTCAGAAGTGGCCTTCAATCAAATTGCTTGCTTATACAATGCCGTCTCAGTTATGCGACCAGATTGGTGATTTTCTGTCAGAGATTTTTCAGTTCGTAGTAACTGATCGATAATCATCGAGTGATACGGAGGCGATTTCTGGCGTTGCACAAGGTAGTGTTGTGGGCCCTCCGCTGTTTCTTATCTATATAAACGATTTAGGAGACAATCTGAGCAGCCGTATTAGGTTGTTTGCAGTCGATGATGTCGTTTATCGTCTAGCAAAGTCATCAGAAGATTAAAAAAATTGATAAACCATTTGGTAAAGATATCTGTATGGTTCGGAAATAGCGACTGACCCTAAATAATGAAAGCGTGAGGTCTTCCACGTGAGCGATGAAAGGAATCCTTTACACTGCGGTTACGCGATAAAATCACATCTAAAGGGCATCAATTCAACTAAATGCCTAGGTATTACAATTACTGATAAATTAAATTGGAAACAACACATAGAAAATGTTGTGGGGGAACGCGAAAAAATGCAACACTTAACAGGATGCAACAGATCCGCTAAAGAGAGTGCCTACTCAACGCTTGTTCAAATGTTCAAATGTGTGTGAAGTCTTATGGGACTTAACTGCTAAGGTGATCAGTCCCTAATCTTACACACCACTTAACCTAAATTATTCTAAGGACAAACACACACACCCATGCCCGAGGGAGGACTCGAACCTCCGCCAGGATAAGCCGGACAGTCCATGACTGCAGCCCCTAGACCGCTCGGCTAATCCCACGCGGCTCAACGCTTGTCCGTCCTCTTTTGCGGTACTGGTACGCGGTGTGCGATCCTTGCCGCATAGGATTAACGGACTACATATACAATGTTGAAAGAAGTGAAGCACGTTTTGTATTATCGAGAAATAGAGGAGAGCGTGTCACGAACATGATACGGGATTTAGGATGGTCGTCATTAAAACAAAGGCGTTCCTCCTAGCGGCGGGATCTTCTCATGAAATTTCAATCACCAACTTTATCTGTCAAATGTGAAAACATTTTGTTGACGCTGACCTACATAGGGAGGAACTATCATCATAATAAAATATGGATATCAGAGCTGACACGGAAAAATATACATGTTCGTTTTTTCCGCACTCTGTTCGAGAGTGGAACAACAAAGAATTCTTGTGAAGGTGATTCACTGAACCGTCTGTCAAGCACTTAAGTGTGATTTGCAGTGTATCCTTACAGATGTAGATGTAGTTGTAGAAGTAAGGTAACATGCGTAGGTTGGAACTTAAATAGTGGCAATACTGCTGTGGAGACACTATGCAATGGAATCTACTATTGTCGCTGATAGCACACGTTGTTGACATACCTACCTTACCTCCGAGCAAATGGAATCGCCCGTCCCACGTCACCGGCGTGCCCACAATCGAGGGAAAATCTTGTGAATGAGCCGTCTAACGTAACGGTGTCACTACGTTTTCGAATCAGGAACAACAGAGTTGGATCAAGATTGAATGTGCCAGAGGTCGTACAGCACGACAGTGTCATCAAGGTCTTCAAAAGGCGTGCGGGGAATCGGGATTTCCGTACAGAACAGAGGCACGTTGGGTAAAATCCTTCAACGAAGGTCGACAAACTGTGGCATACATGCATCAGGTAGGTCTTCCTAGCGTTTCTGAAGAATCCGTGCATGCTGTTGCCGCGTTAGTGTACGGTGATGGACGCCATACGATTCGTGAACTGGCCCACGAGACAAGATTAGTGCATACGGCTGTGCTTCGGATCCTGAAGGAACATCTGGGCACGCGAAAAATTGAATCATGTTGGGTTCCGCATGACTTGACGGAAATGCAGAAGTGGATACGTTACGACGCTGTTCAGACGCACTTGGAGCGCTATGAGCGCGAAGGAGAGGCTTTCTTACGCCATATCGTAACACTGGATGAGACATGAGCCACATCGTACGAGCTAAAACTGAAACGCCAATCCAACGAATGACGTTATTATGCGTCGCCACGAAAGTCTAAAGTGCGTCAGAGCCCCAGTATGGTGAAAGTTACGGTGATTCTCGTGTACGACTTTGATGGTGTTATCCTAACGCATCACGTTCCTTCACGCCAGACCGTCAGTGCACGGTATTACTGTTCGTTTTTGGAGCATCACCTGCGATCAGCTTTGCGAAAGAAGCGGCGACACTTTCTGCGCAACCCACCCATCATTTTGCACGACAATACGCGAGCACATACAGCATAAGCTGTGGCTGCTCTGTTCGGTCGATGGGACTGGGAAGTACTGTATCAACAACCATACTCCCCGGACTTAAGTCCTTGTGACTTTGATTTGATAACGAAGACGAAGGAACCACATCGTGGCATTCGCTTCAGAACTCTTCCAGAGATTCGACAGGCAGTAGACCGCTTCATTCGCACCATCAACAGAACAGGCTCTGCTAACGGTACACTACGCCTCCCACATCGCTGGCAACGGGTTATACACAGCGCTAGTGACTACTTTGAAGGACAGGAACAGATGCAAGCATGTAACTCTTTTGTGTCGGTTGTGAATAAATAGTTGCCACTATTTAAGTTCCAACCCTCGTATTAGCTACTCGGTGGTAATGAATAAAATTGCGGGAACATGACGCCAGAAGTCTCCCAGCTGTGCACAGAAAGTTGGGCGTCACATGGCGTGAGGTCACCGTGCTATAGAGGCAAATGAGGCTGGCGACACAACACGAAGTAATTGAATTAACGGGAAAAGACTGTGTCAATAAGCGAGCAGTTACTCCGCACTGCAGTGGTGTTTTCATTACAACTTAACCCAGTGACATACACTCCTGGAAATGGAAAAAAGAACACATTGACACCGGTGTGCCGACCCACCATACTTGCTCCGGACACTGCGAGAGGGCTGTACAAGCAATGATCACACGCACGGCACAGCGGACACACCAGGAACCGCGGTGTTGGCCGTCGAATGGCGCTAGCTGCGCAGCATTTGTGCACCGCCGCCGTCATTGTCAGCCAGTTTGCCGTGGCATACGGAGCTCCATCGCAGTCTTTAACACTGGTAGCATGCCGCGACAGCGTGGACGTGAACCGTATGTGCAGTTGACGGACTTTGAGCGAGGGCGTATAGTGGGCATGCGGGAGGCCGGGTGGACGTACCGCCGAATTGCTCAACACGTGGGGCGTGAGGTCTCCACAATACATCGATGTTGTCGCCAGTGGTCGGCGGAAGGTGCACGTGCCCGTCGACCTGGGACCGGACCGCAGCGACGCACGGATGCACGCCAAGACCGTAGGATCCTACGCAGTGCCGTAGGGGACCGCACCGCCACTTCCCAGCAAATTAGGGACACTGTTGCTCCTGGGGTATCGGCGAGGACCATTCGCAACCGTCTCCATGAAGCTGGGCTACGGTCCCGTACACCGTTAGGCCGTCTTCCGCTCACGCCCCAACATCGTGCAGCCCGCCTCCAGTGGTGTCGCGACTGGCGTGAATGGAGGGACGAATGGAGACGTGTCGTCTTCAGCGATGAGAGTCGCTTCTGCCGTGGTGCCAATGATGGTCGTATGCGTGTTTGGCGCCGTGCAGGTGAGCGCCACAATCAGGACTGCATACGACCGAGGCACACAGGGCCAACACCCGGCATCATGGTGTGGGGAGCGATCTCCTACACTGGCCGTACACCACTGGTGATCGTCGAGGGGACACTGAATAGTGCACGGTACATCCAAACCGTCATCGAACCCATCGTTCTACCATTCCTAGACCGGCAAGGGAACTTGCTGTTCCAACAGGACAATGCACGTCCGCATGTATCCCGTGCCACCCAACGTGCTCTGGAAGGTGTAAGTCAACTACCCTGGCCAGCAAGATCTCCGGATCTGTCCCCCATTGAGCATGTTTGGGACTGGATGAAGCGTCGTCTCACGCGGTCTGCACGTCCAGCACGAACGCTGGTCCAACTGAGGCGCCAGGTGGAAATGGCATGGCAAGCCGTTCCACAGGACTACATCCAGCATCTCTACGATCGTCTCCATGGGAGAATAGCAGCCTGCATTGCTGCGAAAGGTGGATATACACTGTACTAGTGCCGACATTGTGCATGCTCTGTTGCCTGTGTCTATGTGCCTGTGGTTCTGTCAGTGTGATCATGTGATGTATCTGACCCCAGGAATGTGTCAATAAAGTTTCCCCTTCCTGGGACAATGAATTCACGGTGTTCTTATTTCAATTTCCAGGAGTGTAGTTGAATGACTTCACACGCGGAAGAATCATCAGGAAGAAGGATGAGGTATAACGAATGTAGCCCAGGAATTTGGCACTGCTCACAGCATTCTTTCGCGTGATTGTGGGGCATTCCGAACCAGAGGGACAGTTGGTCGAAGGAGAGGAGGTGATCGACTACGGTCAACTATAGCAGCAGACGACAGCTACATTGTGCATCAGGCAACAAGGAACCCACGTCGAAGAACGTGTGCAGTTGCAGTCACATTTAACTGAACTGCAACGCACAGAATCTCTGGATCCACGATAGCACGGCGACTGTCCGATGACTAATACGTTGTCTGCAACAGCGGCCACTGAGTGACCTTCATTTGGACCCCAGGACATGTCGGGATACCGGACAATGAACTTGCTGACCGCCTGGTCAAATGGACCACTAGTAAACCATCTCTGGATATTGGCCTGCCGGAGACAGATTTGCGATCGGTCTTCCGCCGCAAAGTTTTCGCGATCTGGGATACTGAATGGCACACCCTTACTACACCAAACAAACTCCTTGCTGTCAAGGAGACAACGAATGTGTGGCGGTGAGCCACTCGCAGGGAACCTACTGTCCTTTGCCGGCTCCGCATTGGCCATACGAGGCTAACACACGGTCACCTCCTCCGTCGCGATGACCCACCTCGGTGTCGCTGTGGCTCCGATATGACTTTGTTCACATCTAGCTCGACTGCCCAATTTTAGCCGCTCTTCGGCGAATTTTTACCTTTCCAGCAACCTACCTTCGGTTTTAGGCGACAATGCCTGAACAGCAGATTTAGTTTTACGTTTTATTCGTGAGTTTTGTTTTATCATACCATTTAAGGGTGGACATTTGGCTTTCTCTCTGAGGTCTCCACCCGCCCTCCATTTTAAGTCACTGTCACCCCTTTCTTTACATTTTTTAGTCTTGGTATTCGTCCTTTCCCTTCATGTGTTCATCTCGCCTTGTCTTTTTGGGGTGGACATTTAAGTGTGTTGCAGAGTGGCTGGCTCATCCTATTCTAGTGATCAGCGAGCCCCGACTATCTGATCTATGGTTTTAATACCTTCTCCTACTTTACCTTGTGTTGTCTGTCTAAATGTTTTTTGTTCGTTCCTTTCGTTTTCTCTTTCGGTGTGGTTCCCCATTCCTTTTCCCCCTTTTACTTTTCCACACGTACTTTGGGTGTTGTTTTACCTTGACCCTTGTTTAAGTCAGGAAAAAGGGACTGATGACCCTGTAGTTTGGTCCCTTTATACCCCAAGCCAACCAATCAATCCGTTGACACTCTCATATTCGGCAACGTTTCTGATGGTGGCAAGAGCGTAGGGAGTGGCCAACGACGATTGGGCTTGTGTGCACTTTTTGGAAGAGAGAAGACTCTGCCAGAGTAGTGACTTGGAATGGACCCTAACATGGTGAGAGGTGGCAACACACAATGCACCCAAGAACAATGTCAAACATGATCGTTTTCGTGGTCCAGGTGCTACGGCGTAAGGGAGACATAATGTTGCATGGGAGGACCTCCAAATATTTGAACACGAGACACTCAGCAGTCAGTGTTATTGTGACACTGTGCTCTTCCCCATGTGCGTCTTTTTGGCGGATGCTTTCGGCCCTGACTTCATTTTTGTGGATGACAGTGGACGACCGAATCGAATAACGCAGGTAAATGAGTCCAGACAACGAGAGTATATTCGTCTAAAGGATTGGCCTGCCCACTCTCCCGTCTTAATTCCCATCGAACACCTGTGGGATGCGTTGGGATGACGTACTGCAGCGAATCCAGATGCACCAAAGACCATCCAGCAGTTGTCAACCGCACAGGTGCAGGGCTGGAACGCCCTATCACAAGAAGTCGTTTACGACATTGTGGCCAGCATGGGGGTACCGTTCAGTGCACGCATTTCTGTCCGCAGTGATCACACACCCTATTAAGAACCGAGTCCCGTCATCTGTAATGTCTACAGGAGCTTCATGAATCACGCTGATTACTTTGTAATTGTTGTCTTTGAATAAAAGTATCGTTTCTGTTCTTCTCATTGCGTATTTCACTCCGTTACCTTGTATACTATAAGCCGCAGTTCTTTCCATGTACAGAATGAGTATCATCGAACTGTGTTACTTGGCAGAGACTCTTCATGCGAAAGTTACTTTCGTCCTTAACCTTATAGTCCCAGCTATATCAAAAAATATGTTTTTAAAATTTTTCACTAACTAAATTTTAGTCTCTTCTCAACCAACTTTTGCACTACTAAACTGCTAAAACAGTCATCCTACCGCCAAATTCCCAGTATCAGGTAGACTATCTAATCGCTTCCAGAGGCAACAAACATTTGGATTTCCGTATTTCATATAGTTATTGAACGAACTTAAACATTTAAAACCCTTGCCATGATATTGTCATTAAGAGATTTAATCTTTTGTTAAACGTTTAAGACAGCAAGTCGAGTACTGAAGTTAGAAAAATAAGTGTGTGTCTTGAGGGAATGTACCTCACGGCAAGCAAACTACCCTGCACAAATTCATACAGTATTTGAGCATGAGAACACTTAACAACTTCGAACATTCCATACACATAATCTTGAACCTTTTAGAAACTTATTCTCTCTGACACCATCCGCGAAATAATGAAGGAAATAATAGTTTCTCTCACTACATTTTCACTGTCCGAGCAATAAAAGTTCAGCATCAGAAATGGCATTCAAATCTACCACTTCTTTACTATTAATCCTATTTGCGACACATTTTGTAGGCAAAATCCATATACACCACGAAATGTCTAAGGGGCATCCAAATGAAAAGGAGACAGATGGAATAGAACTAAATAAACTGTACATTGTTTCAGAAGTAATAGCCGTAACTGCTAATGCATTTATTGTGAGACAGGACGGTCAGTGCCTTCATGGAGAAACGTTTTTATGATTGTATCCAGGCGTGTTCGAAGCAAGTGGACGGCCACAAATGTCTTTCTTTAGGGTTCCAAAAATATGAGAGGGGGTCGGGACTATATGTGTAAGGGCCTTCCAGCGAAACTTCTGCAGCTTAGTGGAAACAGCCGTGGTAATGTGGGGAGGGCATTATCCTGCAACAGAATGATGACGTCCCTCCATATCCTGTGCGTTTGGACTTCATGGCGCGCTTTAATATTCGCGATGTGTACACGTCATGCTAGGTGTTAATTGTTCCGTAACCCACCGTAAATACTTTTCCATGAGGGCTTTAACGATTTTGTCTCACAGTGATCACTGCCGTATGCATGCATCTGTGAACAGGCCTTTACACTGGCGGGAAAGGAACAGAAAACTTTGCAACGAACGAGGCCTGTAAACATTGTGTTGTAGTTTTCTGGTGCTAGTAATCTCTACACAAGGTCCAACACTATAGTGTTAGAGCCACGGCGCCAAACGTTGATGTACACAGAGGATTATTTTGCACGGAGAGCTCACTGTTTTTGACGAATTATGTAAAACGCCAAAGAAAAAGAATAATTTACGTAAGTGTTCAAATCTGTAAGTAAAGCATGAAATATATGAAGATATCACACTGAACAATAATTTGCAGCCCCGATTTTTCTTTAACGTTATTTCAGAACTTCGCAGGTATATCGGTAGAGGCTTACATTTCACTCTCAATCTAAAATAAATAAATTAAAATACACTAATTCCTGAGGAATGACATAACCTGAAGAAAGGTTAACATTCTGGGCATTAGCAACTGGAGGCATTTATGTTAGTCATTATTCATATTTTGGTAACAGCTACACTGAGGTGACAAAATTTATGGGATATCGATATCCACATATACAAATGGCGCTGGTATCGTGTCCACAAGGCATAAAAGAGCAATTCATTGGCGGAGCTGTCATTTGTACTCAGGTGATTCCTGTGAAAAAGGTTTCCGACGTGATTACGGCCGCGCGAAAGGAATTAACAGATATTGAGTGCGGATTGGTAGTTGGAGATAGACGCATGGGACATTCCATTTCGGATATCGTTAGGAAATTCGATAGTCTGTTCTCCACAGTGTCAAGAGTGTGCCGAGAATACCAGATTTCAGACATTACCTCTCACCAGCGACGACGCAGTGGCCGACGGCCTACACTTAACGACCAAGGGTAGCGGCGTTTGCGTAGAGATGTCAGTCTTATTAGACAAGCAACACTGCGCGAAGTAACCGCAGAAATCAATGTGAGGCGTACGACGAATGTATGAGTTAGGGCAATGCGGGGATATTTGGCGGTAATGGGCTATGACAGGAGCCGACTGACGCGAGTGTCTTTGATATCAGCGCGACATCGCCTGCATTACATCTCCTGGACTCGTGAACATATTGGTTGGACCCCAGACGACTGGAGAACCGTGGCGTGGTCAGATGAGTCCCGATTCAGAGATAATAATAGGGCTTCCAGTGTGGCCCAGACTCTACGAAGCCATGAACCAAATCGACAACAAGGCATCGTGCAAACTGGTGCGGGCTACATCGTGGTGAACCCGTGTTTACGTGGAATGGACTAGGTCTTCTGGTCCAACTGAGCCAATCATTGACTAAAATGGTTGTGTTAGGCTAGTTGGAGACCATTTCCAGCCATTAATGGGCTCGATGTTCCCAAACAACGATGGAAGTGTCACCGGGTCACAGCTGTTCACGATTCATTTGATGAACTTTCTGAAACTTCCACGATTTCGCCACCTGAACCGCCCGACATGAATTTCATCGAGCATTTACAGGACGTAATCAAATGTTCAAATGTGTGTGAACCCGTAAGGGACCAAACTGCTTAGGTCACCGGCCCGTAGACTTACACACTACTTAAACTAACTTAAACTAACTTATGCTAAGAACAACACACACACCCATGCCCGAGCGAGGACTCAAACCTCTGGCGGGAGGGGCCGCGCAGTCCGAGGCATGACGTCTCAAACCTCGCGGTCACTCCGCTCTGCAGAACGTAATCGATAGGTCAGTTCGTGTACAAAATCCTGCCCCATAACACTTTTACAATTGTGGACGGCTACAGGGGCAATATGGCTCAATACTTCTGCTGACGACTTCCAACGATTTGTCGAGTCCTTTCCACGCACAACGGCGGGCAGAAGGGGGTCTGACACGATATTACGATGTATCCCATAACTTTTGTCTCGTCAGTGTATATCCCAGATAGTTTCTGATGTCTGCAGTAATACATGCGAAGCACTTGAAGAATTTTATTAAATTACGTAGCACGAGTATGAAATCTAAATGAAGTCCCATGCTTCTTGACAGACCCAGTCATTTCGGGGCAGGTGAAAATACCTGACCCCGCTGGGAATCGAACCTCATTCTCGGCAAGAGAGAAAGCTACCGCGAGACCACGAGTTGCGGACTAGCAAGAGGTTAATGTAAATAAAATATAATTAAAGAAATCTGAGATATACGACCGCCCTGCCATTCAAGCTACTTGATAAGACCTACGGTAGAGGTTATTACAAGGCCGATAGCCTGATCCCGTATAAACCATTTTTATATATTATCAAAAATCCGCTAACATAAAGTGATAAATCAGACATGTAATTACAGCTACCGAGAACGTAAGCAACGTGAATGAAAAGGTTTCTCGTGTATTTTAAATTACAGTTAGCATAACAGATACATACACTACTGGCCATTAAAACTGCTACACCGAGAAGAAATGCAGACGATAAACGGGTATTTATTGGACAAATATATTATACTAGAACTGACATGTGATTACATTTTCAGGCAATTTGGGTGCATAGATACAGAGAAATCAGTATCCAGAACAACCATCTCTGGCCGTTATAACGGCCTTGATACGCCTGGGCATTGAGTCAAACAGAACTAGGATGGCGTGTAGAGGTACAGCTGCCCATGCAGCTTCAGCACGATTCCACAGTTCATCAAGAGTAGTGACTGGCGTATTGTGACGAGCCAGTTGCTCGGCCACCATTGACCAGACGTTTTGAATTGGTGAGAGATCTGGAGAATGTGCTGGCCAGGGCAGCAGTCGAACATTTCCTGTATCCAGAAAGGCCCGTACAGGACCTACAACATGCGGTCGTGCGCATTATCCTGCTGAAATGTAGGATTTCGCAGGGATCGAGTGAAGGGTAGAGCCACGGGTCGTAACACATCTGAAATGTAACGTCCACTGTTCAAAGTGCCGTCAATGCGAACAAGAGGTGACCGAGACGTGTAACCAATGGTACCCCATACCATCACGCTGGGTCATACGGCAGTATGTGCGATGACGAATACACGCTTATGATGTGCGTTCACAGCGATGTCGCCAAACATGGATGCGACCGCCATGATGCTGTAAACAGAACCTGGATTCATCCGAAAAAGTGACGTTACGCCATTCGTGCACCCAGGTGCATCGTTAAGTACACCATCGCAGGCGCTCCTGTCTGTGATGCAGCGTCAAGGGTAACCGCAGCCATGGTCTCCGAACTGATAGTCCGTGTTGCTGCAAACGTCGTCGGACTGTTCGTGCAGATGGATGTTGTCTTGCAATCGTCCCCATCTGTTGACTCAGGGATCGAGACGTGGCTGCACGATCCGTTACAGCCATGCGGATAAGATGCCTGTCATCTCGACTGCTAGTGATACGAGGCCGTTGGGATCCAGCACGGCGTTCCGTATTACCCTCCTGAACCCACCGATTCCATATTCTGCTAACAGTCATTGAAACTCGACCAACGTGAGCAGCAATGTCGTGATACGATAAACCGCAATCGCGATAGGCTACAATCGGACCTCCAGCAAAGTCGGAAACGTGATGGTACGCATTTCTCCTCCCTACACGAGGCACCACAACAACGTTTCACCAGGCAATGATGGTCAACTGCTGTTTGTGTATGAGAAATCGGTTGGAAACTTTCCTCACGTTGTAGGTGTCGCCAACGGCGCCAACCTTGTGTGAATGCTCTGAAAAGCTAATCATTTGCGTATCACAGCATCTTCTTCCTGTCGGTTAAATTTCGCGTCTGTAGCACGTCATCTTCGTGGTGTAGCAATTTTAATGGCCAATAGTGTGTCTGTACTTGCTTACGTTCAAAGAAATTTATTGTGCTTTGCCTTTTTAATAAAAATAAGTACAAAGCTTGTGACTAATCACTCCATTCTCTCCTGATCCAAGCATCTAATGAATTTATCTTTTGCCATACGTCTCCAGTTAGATCTATTATACTAGTCGTATTTCTTTTCCATTGACATTTGTTCTGCAGTCCTCTTGGATACCAGAAGCACGTATGATACCATTACTCTTTTATCAGCAACATTAAATTCTCTTCAGACAATTCGATCGCTCACGCAACTCACGTCAACAGCCACAAAATTAGACGAGATGACAGACAAAAATTATCTGTACTGATATGGTTGAAGCAGAGAGGTCGCAAACTTCCTATGATGGACCGATAACTAGCAGAACTGGAGCGAATGTTAGCAAATGCGAACCGAACACGACCGAATGCAGTTTACTCGCAGTCGCCTATCATTTACAACACGGAGAATTTTCGTCCGACCGTGACTGTTCCGGTGTGAACCGGGCTTTACACATACCTGACACACGTTGCTCATTGGGGAGAGTTGTCGGCTCCGGGTTTGTATCACTACTATAAAATTCGAACCCCTAAAATAGAGGTCAGCGTGAACTACCTGCTTCTTTGAGCCAATTATCAGCTACCAGTACTTTGTGTGAGGAACAGGTCGTCTGAAGATAGCGTTTATTTTCCTGGAGTTCTCATCTAAATTTCTTGAGTACGTTGCGATGAGAATTGCTGTTATAAGGCGAGTGGCAACATAATGTTTAATTATCTACGAGTAGACATGAAATAACGTTAGTTTTTAGATAGTAATTAATCTGTATTGATTATGGTTCATCTGTGGGAAATCAATAAGACGAAAATGGCTACATTGTCTACAACGTACTGTTTAAGACACGTGCTCGTATAATGACCTATAATAGAGACATTTAGCATTATTAATGCATCATAATGTTTGGAGATGGTATGACGAATTTTCTCTTGCATTCGTTATCGTAAGTTTTTAATTCAATAATAAGTAAGGTAGCGTTTCGGAAAGAGGAGCACAGATCAAATACATCAACAGTAACAGTATACATGGGAACATGGATTAAATGAATGCGCACGTACTCGTATATAAAATGTGCCTAAGCAAACAATTAAGAGGGAAGCTCATAATACACACAAAATGAAACCGGAAGAGTAAAAATTGTTGGCTATAGTAAAGAGTTTACAGTGCAGTTGAAAACGAACTGGAGGAGCATATTCTTTCATTTGAGGACATAATGGTCGCTTTAAGCATGTCGGATATAGAAGAATATCGACAGTGCAGAATGAAACGGATTTCCCCTTAATTGCAGTGCAGTAGAAGCCAAGGCAGACAAAATGGGATGAAGGTGTCCATACACGAAATATAACCGAAACCGAGGAAAATGATGAAAGTTACAAACATAACTTCCAAGTCATAACCAAGGAGCCTTTGAGCTGAGGAGCGACCCATGCGAAAAATGATAATAGGAGAAAAGCAGAAGAAATCTAGAAATGCAGCTCCATTACATTGTCTGCGAGTTAACCGTGGAATATTGGTAAACAGGAATAGAGGAGAATCAAAGCGTTCGAAATTTCGTTCTAGAGAAGGATGCTGAGCATTGAGTGGACTTACAAGATAACACACACATAAAAAAAAGCTTTGTATCACCTCGATTCCGAGAATTCCGGAACCTGTACAGAAAATTGGAATAGAGATCAACATAAACATCATTTCCGCCCCTTTTATTGCTCATGAAAACCACACATTGCATGTTGTACCACCATACAGCGAGACCATCAGAGGAAGTGGTCCAGACTGCTGTACACACCGGTACCTCTAATACCCAGTAGCACGTCCTCTAGCATTGATGCATTCTTGTATTCGTCGTGGCATATTATCCACTAGTTCATCAAGACGCTGTTGGTCCTGGTTGTCCCTCTCCTCAACAACGGTTCGGCGCAGATCCCTCAAAGTGGTTGGTGGGTCACGTCGTCCATAAACCGCCCTTTTCAATCTATCCCAGGCATGTTCGATAGCGTTCATGTCTAGAGAAAACGCTGGCCACTCTAGTCGAGCGATGTCTTTATCCTGAAGGAAGTCATTCACAAGATGTGCACGTCGGGGGCGCGAACCGTCGTCCATGAAGACGAATGCCTCGCCAATATGCTGCCGATACGGTTGCACTATCGGTGGGAGGATGACATTAACATATCGTACAGCCGTTACGGCGCCTTCCATGACCACAAGCGGCGTACGTCGGCCCCACATAATATCACCCCAAAACAGCAGGGAACGTCCACCCCGCTACGCACACTGGCCAGTGTGTCTAAGGCGTTCAGCCTGACCGGGTTGCTTCCATCCACGGCCCCGACGATTGTCTGGTTGAAGGCATATGCGACACTCATCGATGAAGAGAACGTGATTCCAATCTTGAGCGGTCCTTCCGGCATGTTGTTGGGTCCATCTGTATAGCGCTGCGTGGTTGCAAAGATGGACCGCGCCATGGACGTTGGGAGTGAAGTTGGATATAGTTTGAGTCGTAACATGACGTCCTGTTGCTGCACGAAAAGCATTATTCAACATGTTGGACTTACTGTCAGGATTCCTCCGAACCATAATCCATAGGTAGTGGTCATAGCAGTAGTAGCCCTTGGGCGGTGTGAGCGAGGCACGTCATCCGACAGTTTCTGTCTCTCTGTACCTCCTACATGTCCGAAAAACATCGCTTTGATTCACTCCGAGACGCCTGGACACTTTTACACTTTTCTTGTTGAGTGCCTTTCCTGGCAGAAAGTAACAATGTGGATGTGATGGAACCGGGTATTGACCGTTTAGGCATGGTTGAACTACAGACAACTCGAGCCGTGTACCTCCTTCCCGGTGAAATGACTGGAACTGATCGGCTGTCGGACCCCCGCTGCTCAAGCATGGTTGTTTGCATCTTTGGGCGGATTTAGTGACATCTACGAACAGTCAAAGGGACTGTGTCCGTGATAAAGCATCCACAGGCAACATCTGTCTTCAGGAATTCTAGGAACCAGGGTGATGCAAAACTGGTTTTGATGTGTGTAGATAAGGGAGTCATTGGCAGAATCGACGAGGACATAAATTTTGATTTGTAGAGGGAAAACATTGTGGCTGAAGTACAGATTGGAATATATACATCAAACAATCTAGGACGTTGGGTGTAAGTGTTACTCCTAGAGGAAGACGTTAGCAGATGCGAGGATGCCTTACCTGGCCACATTAACCCAAGCAGGAAATTGGTGGAAAAATAATTATTTAAATCAAAAACGTTTTTAATATAACAGGTTTTTAAAAAAGAGTAATAATCCTAAACTAATGTTTCCTAGGTCAACACAAATCTCTAATATCATACAGACAACCCTGAAAATGTATGCTTGTGTATTTTTAATAGCCATGACAATACTCGTAAAAATTGAAACTAAAAACTTGTGGTTCATTCATGAATATTTCACTTACAAAAATTACCAATGTTATTGGACTGCAAATGATATGAAGTGTTTTGTGATATTTCCCAAGTGACAGCTATGCTCTACGCTCTTCACAGTTATCTATCGGATGCGCTCCACTTTTTTGGTTCTAACATTTACAAGTATTGTCAAATCATTAAAAACCCACAATCACTATTTTACAGGACTGGCTGTATTGGTTTAGAAATCTATGCGGTGCTAGGAGGAATTACTTTATTTTTTATTCCTTGTTATAAAAGTATTATATTAAAAATATTATTTAAATAATTATTTTCTGTTTTTCAGTCGTTTTCAATCGATATGAAACATTTTGATGAGATAACAGCTGAGACATGTGGTGTATTTAAGGTTTATTTCAGTTGCATTTGACTTTAATCAATGAATATATTGTTTATTCCTACGTACACTGCGTGGGGGCTTAATTAAATATAATGAAAATAATTTTTATTTTTCGTAGCTGTAAGTCCGATTACGCAGTCTCGTAAACGGTTGGCCCTGACTAGTTTTAGTACGCAATCTGACTGCATAGAATAACAACAAAGAATGAAAGAAAATTTCCGTTACACAATTAATTAATTAAGTCCCCAGCAACTATAAAACGTACGAAACCAAAGCACAAGTGTAACTGTTCTGTGTGTGGAAGTGTGATTCAACGTACACATCTTTCACGGTTCTTCTTCAATAAGACAAGAAATTTTAAATACCATTTATACTGAAGTAATTAAAAAAAATAGAAATACTAGAATTGCGCAAGAAAACCAGAATTACACTCTAATACAAGAACACAAGCCAGGTGCTTTGTTGACTGAACCTGTAATGACGCATTATTTAAGACACTGAAATAATAAAAAGAATAGGGATTTTTTTTTTACCTTCATATATATTGACGAAAAGCACTCTGATCATTACAGTATCTCCATTCGAACAACATCTGCTGTCTAGCCCATCAAACAACTGCATAAAACATGGAACAAGCACTCCCTACTACAACATCTCAACACCGACTCACTCCTACTATTCCACAAGCACTGACTACTGCCACATCTCGACAAGCACTCTCCACCACGACTTCTCGACAAGAACTTTTCACTACGACATCTCAGCAAGCACTCTACTACGAGTTCTCGACAAGCACTGCCAGTGGAGGCGACGGAATAAAACTCTTTGGCGCAATCTCTGGCGCTGTGGCTCAGTGTAGCCACCTTTCAACACCTCACGAAAGGACCGTGAAAGATTAGACAGAATTGAGCTTACGTGGTGGCTTACTAGTAATCATTCTTACCGCGGAACATTCGCGACTGAAACAGGAAAAGCGGTAAACAGAGGTAGAGAAAGTACGCTCCACTACACACCAGACAAAAAGTGAGCTGTTGTTGAACGTTTCAAGTCTCTAGCACACTGGGAAGTTAGTTTAAAATCAGTTGCAAAATTTTTGCCAAACATACAGAGATAAGAATGCGTCCTAATAAAAAGGTGTTAAAAATAGATCCTGAAATA
The DNA here is from genome assembly GCF_021461395.2 of Schistocerca americana. Lineage (NCBI taxonomy): Eukaryota > Metazoa > Arthropoda > Insecta > Orthoptera > Acrididae > Schistocerca > Schistocerca americana. The sequence continues at coordinate 361,376,887 of NC_060126.1, forward strand.
CTCATTGCCAACGACTGTTTTCATTCAAGGAACCAATCAGTTTAGTGTCCTCCACCGACCGAATAGTTTTAATAAAACATGGCGCCCTTTATCGTCGAAGAAACTGCCACACAGGATTAAAGTTATTATATTTTCCCCTCGACTCAGGTGTGTTAAAGACTATATGTATGTGCCTGTACTTTGTTCGCACGTGTGGGAAAATTTCCGTCCGCGGTGAGAAATAACATTCCCAGAACCGCAACCGTGATCCTGACGTGGGCACTAAACACCCAGGAATTTCCTCGCGACTGCTGATGTAGTCCTCCGCTCAACCACACCACATCACGCGCTCTTCTTTTATTCTGCACTTTACGCGGCATTTCAGAGTCCATAAAAGGAATAAATTCAAACGAGCTGGAGAGAAGGGCGGTTTTGAAGGAAGCTCTTCCAGTACACTTAGGCCACACATTCAGATGCAGATTGGTGTTATTTCACTTGGTGGGTGCTTTCACCAAACCTCTCTCACGGTGTAGCCTTCCACAGTTCTCAGTGTTGATGCCACATTCTCTAATCTAATAAGATCTCTCGTTTTCTTTTTCGTTCGTCATCTGCTTCGTGACTTATTCAAAGTGCTACCGGATGGCACTGCATTAATATCTTCATTATGGAAGTGGTAGCTTTATTTTCAAAGCCATTTTACGTTTTATTATGGCAATTTAGAGACACACACCAGATTCGCTTAATATCGCAGATTAACGCTAAGTAAGAATGCTGTTTATTTCGATGAAACTTCTGATTCTTACACACTTGGCTGGACGACAGCGTTAGATAATTTTAGACCTATTTCTATGCCATCAGTGTTTGCGAAAGTTATTGAAAAGGCTCTGTGTGTAAGGATAATTGATCATTTTATATCACACGATTTACTATCAAATGTACAGTTCGGCTTTAGAAATCGTTTAACAACTGAAAATGCTATATTCTCTTTTCTCTGTGAGGTACTGGGTAGGTTAAGCAAAAGATTTTGAACGCTTGGCTTATTTTTTGATTTAACTAAGGCATTTGATTGGTTGATCACAAAATATTGCTCCAGAAGTTGGACGATTACGGGATACTGGGAGTAGGTCACAACTGGTTCACCTCTTACATTAGCAACAGACAGAAAAGTTCGTTATTCACAGTGTTGATAACGGCTCTGAACTGGGGTCAGAGTGGGGGATATCCCAGGGATCAGTGTTGGGGCCACTCCTGTTCCTTATTTTTATAAATGATATGCCCTCTAGTATCAGGTGTAACTCTAAAATATTTCTGTTTGCTGATGACACTAGCTTAGTAGTAAAGGATGTTGTATGCAACATTGGCTCGGTTTCACGTAGAGCAGTATGTGTCCGAAGTTCATGGCTTGTAAAAAATAAACTAACGCTAAATCACAGTAAGACTCAATTTTTACAGTTTCTAACACACAATTCAACAAAACCTGACGATTTAATTTCACAGAACGGGCATGTGATTAGTGAAACTGAACAGTTCAAATTTCTAGGTGTTCAGATTAAACAGCAAGCTGTCGTGGAATGCCCACGTTCAGGATCTTGTTCAAAGACTTGATCATGCCATATTTACTGTTCGAACGGTATCTGAAGTGAGTGATCGTTCGACACGAAAATTAGTTTACTTTGCTTATTTTCATTCACTTCTGCCGTATGGTATTATATTTTGAGGTAACTCTTCCCAATCTAAAAGGATATTTTTGACTCAGAAACGGGCGGTTCCGGCAATAAGGGGTGCAAGTTCACGAACCTCTTGTCGACCCCTATTCACGAGTCTGGGTATTCTGACGTTGGCCTCACAATGTATATATTCCTTACTGTCATTTCTTGTTAACAATATTAGCTTATTCCCAAGAATAAGCAGCTTTCACTCGGTTAATACTCGGCAGAAATTAAACCTGCACTTGAATCGGACTTCCTTAACTCTTGTTCAGAAAGGTGTGAAATATACTGCTGCAGCCATTTTCAATAAGCTACCACTCGAATTCAAAAATATTAGCAGTAATCCGCACGATTTCAAATCGAAACTGAAGAGTTTCCTCATGGGTCACTCCCTCTATTCTGTCGAGAAGTTCCTTGAAAAATTAAGCTAGATATCATTGTATTGTTGATTGCGTTTACTTAAACTTATGGACCGTCTTTTTTCGGTTCATAAACATTTATTTTTATCTCTTAATACTTTTATGTTGTAATTTCACGTACTGACACCTTCCATGACCTTGGAGATTTGCTCCTCAATTTGGTCCTACGGAACTTGACACGTAAAAAAAAAAAAAAAAAAGCGCCACCTGGCGGGGCACGAGGAGGCGGGTCGGCCTCTGTTCGAATCCACGAGGGAAAGGGAACAAACTGAAGGGTCCGGTGTGCTCGTCAGCCTTGATATGGTTTTTAGGCGGTTTTCCACATCCACCGAGGAAAATATCAGGCTTGTTCCGAAGATCCACCTCAGATACATTTGCCCACACCATGTGTACTAGAGGGAGACAAAAGCAATAGGTAGACACCTCCAAGGGGTGGAAGGGCGTGACAGTATTTGGGGGTGAGGTCTCAGCGTAATAATAGCCGACATGCAGGTACACTATGTGATCAAAAGTATCCGGACACCCAGAAAAACATACGTTTTTCATATTAGGTGCATTTTCTCTGCGGAACTTCGAACGTGGCCAGGTGATTGGGTGTCACTTGTGTTACACGTTTGTATGCGAGATTTCCACACTCTTAAACATCCCTAGGCCCACTGTTTCCCATGTGATAGTGAATTGGAAACGCGAAGGGACACGTACAGCATAAAAGCGCACAGGCCGACCTCGTCTATTGACTGACAGAGACCGCCGACAGCTGAAGAGGGTCGTGATGTGTAATAGGCAAACATCTATCCAGACCATCACACATGAATTCCAAACTGCATCAGGATCCACTGCAAGCATTATGACAGTAATGCGGGAGGTGAGAAAACTTGGATTTCATGGTCCAGCGGTTGCTCATAAGCCACATATGACGCCGGTAAATGCCGAACAACGCCTCGCTGGCTGTAAGTAACGCAAACATTGGCCGATTGATAGTGGACAAACGTTGTGTGGAGTGACGAATCACGGTACACAATGCGGCGATCCGATGGTAGGATGTGGGTATCGCGAATGCCCGGTAAATGTCATCTGCCAGCGTGTGTAGTGCCAACAGCAAAATACGGTGGCGGTGGTTTTATGGTGTGGTCGTATTTTTTATGGAGGGGGCTTGCACCCCTTGTTGTTTTGCGTTGCACTATCACAGTAAAGGCCTACATTGATGTTTTAAGCACAATTGTTCTGCCCACTGTTGAAGGGCGATTCAGGGATGGTGACTGCATCTTCCAACACGATCGAGCACCTGTTCATAGCCGGCCGGGGTGGCCGAGCGGTTCTAGGCGCTACAATTTGGAACCACGCGACCGCTACGGTCGCAGGTTCGAATCCTGCCTCGGGCATGGATGTGTGTGATGTCCTTAGGTTAGTTAGGTTTAAGTAGTTGTAAGTTATATGGGACAGATGACCTCAGAAGTTAAGTCACACAGTGCTCACTGCCATTTGAACAATTTTTGAACCTGTTCATAATGCAATGCCTGTGGCGGAGTGCTTACATGACAATAACATCACTATAATGGACTGGCCTACGCAGAGTCCTGACCTGAATCCTACAGAACACCTTTGGGATGTTTTGGAACGCCGACTTCGTGCCAGGCCTCACCGACCGACATCGATACCTCTTCTCAGCGTTGCACTCCGTGAAGAATGGGCTGCCATTCCCCAAGAAACCTTCCAGCACCTGATTGAACATATGAACATTGCCTGCGAGAGTGGAATCTGTCATCAAGTCTAAGCGTGGGCCAGCACCATACTGATTTCCGTCATTACCGATGAAAGGCGCCACGAAATTGTAAGTCATTTTCAGCCAGGTGTCCGGATACTTCTGATCACATAGAATATGTTTGGTCCTCGCAGTATTTGAAGAAGTACCATAACAGTCTCGAACCGGCGTTGGCTGGAGAAAGGGCACCGGAATGGTTGGATGGATAGAACACCGGATTGTACCTCATATCCACTGAAGAGTTCTCAAGTAAGGAAACTTGACACTGGTGAAAAAGAGCCTTATCAGTTCACTCTCAGAAACACAAGATTCATGTACCGAAAATCAAACGTGTCCTTACGAAGATACCAAAGTGATTATGAAACTGATAACCAAATTCGCAAAATTCGCCAGAAAGAACAATTGTATCTATGAGGGAACTGAAGAAATTTTGAAGAGCTATTTTCCGCCTTTCGTCACGAAAATATGGAAAAAACGTTACAAGGGTTGCATTTCACTTTGATTTTAAGTACGAATCATTGAAAAAATGAGAATCACATAACTGAACAGCAAATGGTGGAGATACGTAGGAAAACTAAACACAGTTATTATGAACTCCCCCATATAAACTATTGTCTAGAAAAGAAGAGGAAATATAGTATTGAGAAAAGATATTCGACAGATTCCACACTGCCTCACAGAAAAAGTGAAGAACCCAGAAGAGGAGGAGACAGCAAAATGAAATTTCACTGGTTGAAAGAGTATATCATACAATTTCAGTGATTACAATATCGAGTAAAATTTACAAAGAACTTGTCAGTATGAGCCCTCTTATGAATGTGATGTTGCACTCCCGCTGGACTGGATACATGCACTAATTCAGGTGGTAAGATCGTCATAAAGCCGTTATATCCTCTGTTGAGCAAGCTGGCCCATAACCGTTGTAGCTGCTCATTGATATTCTGAATTGGGACAGCCTAAACTTCTGGACTGATCAAACACATGTTCCACTGTGGACTGGACTAGGGATTTTTCTGACCACGAGATCGCCTCAAAATCACACAAGCAGCTCGTAGATACACATGCCATATGTGGACGAGCATTTTCCTGTCGAAAAGTCGCACCACGATACTGCCACATCAGATGTAACACATCAGGATACAAGATGTCAGCAAGTTACCGCTGTTCCTTCAGTGTTCCCTCAACCAATAAGAGCCACGAACTGAACTCATACCTGATGGCTTCCTATATTATGATGCAGTAGTAACACTGCTGTGTCTCTCCTAAATATTAGAGGAATGGGACTTCTCCTCAGGTTGCCGCCACACTCGTCAACTATGGTCATTGCTGAAGACAACGGGATGCCATCCTTAGTAGTCCATGCTTCCAACTCACGATATCACTCCAAATGGAGCCGTTTGTATTGTGGTGCTAACAGCAACCTGCGCAAGGGACGATAACTCCCCATTCCGGCTCCTACCAGCCTCCGACATATGGTGCGGCGTGACACACACTCTTGCATTGAGTCCATTATTTGTTCTCTGACGGTAGATGCAGATATGGTCAAGTTACGATGTGTTACATTTAAATGGAACAGAACTGTAAACAGCTGTTAATTGATGATATATTCACGTCCAGTTTCACTGCATTAAAGCGTCATCTTCAGCTGGTTCTACATAGAAAAGGAAGCATCCTTGTAATCTACGAAGGTAGTTCGAAAAGCAAGTTCCTTTTGGCCACTAAAAATGAATGAATTACAGGTAAAGAAAGTAATTTATTTCACAAAAATCTATAAAACATACACTGCTTTTCAACATAGCCCCGTAATTTTCCAGGCATTTCTTACAGAACGGTATAACTTCACGTATTCCCCCTTATAAAATGTTGCCGCCTGTGTTGTCAACAATGTGGCAACATGTTCTTTTACCTCTTCATCGTTGTTGAAGCGCTTACCACCAAGGAAGTTTCAAAGGTGTCATAAGCACCCCAAGTTTCATCGCACGTCACTGTCTGGGATAAAAATTTCTCGCCATCGTCGTCGTCACGTGTCAAAAATCGAGTGTGCTGCCCCTCCGTTACTGTTTGTGTTGTTCACTAGGAAATTAAGGCACTAAATGTGCGCAAAGTTTATGAAAACCCAGTTTTTCAGAAACAATTTCGTAAATTACTGTTCGTGAAATTTATGGACGCTGAGCAGCAGCACTATTGATAGTAAAACTAAGGTTTTTCTTGTCATTTCTTCGATTGCGCTAATCAGTTCATCATAAACCAAAGATAGACGTCCACTTCGTTCTTCGTCATTCACTTGATCATGCCCTTTAATTGCTGGTCTCATCTTCTTAGCATTGCATTTTCTCCGTAAACATCTCAGATTTGTCGATGAATGTCACTTAGTTTAACGTTCTTAGCAATCAGAAAACGATCATAGATCCCAATTAACACGCAGCGGGTTTTCGATCAGTGATGCCATTACAAACAATCATTACGAACGACACACAACACATAGTGAGCTCGAAATGGTGTTATTTCGTTCTGCTTGAACTAGATACACTACTGCGCATGAACGGGACTGCGAACGAAGCACTGTCGCGGAGATAAATCGAAACGGATCTTACTTTCCGGACTACCCTCGTATATATTTAAATAATTGATAAACGACAGACAATTAAAACAAACCTAAATAAAATCTGCCTACTGTAGTGTCGCACAAATTAGCACACGGAGACGTCCAAATGTTTTTAGTCACAGAATCCAGCCCCATTAAGTGGGCAAGTGATCAACAAAGAATAATCGGCAGAATACTGGGGCAAATAGTGTAGGAGATGAGGTACCATGATACAAAGAACCGGATGTTGATATGAATATCAGACCTTTCTTTTGCCGGTGCACAACAGATAAATTGGAGTACACGTTTGTGGTTGTATGTTTCGCTTAGTGGAGATGTGCACTTGAAAGCTGACTTTGAGCTGCACAAAAAAAAGTAAATAAGCATATGGCAACGTTGAGACATATCGGCTAGACTGGTATGTCATTTAACAGTCGTTTTCGGTAATATCTTAATTTGGCTAGATCGTCCTCATCATAGAGAGAGAGAGAGAGAGAGAGAGAGAGAGAGAGAGAGAGAGAACAACCATAGATCATTATTAATACAAGAAAATAAATATGCCAGAAGGTAGTGATAAGTCAGTAGACCATTATACCGACTCTTTTGGCAGGCTTTCACTCATACTGACATGTCAAGGGCGTTCCAAGTCTATTTATGTTAGGGAAATCACTGCCCAGCAAAGTCAAATGCCGTGTGTAGCCACGGTTTGATGATCGTCGGCGCTAAAAATTATCTTATATTAGAATGACTGGTAGACGGGAAACGGTGCATATTTTCACACGGTAATTTCACGCTAGACAACATCTGGTGGGTAGTCATATCATGCAGAATTACCTCTTGGCTGCAGAGTGCAGTAGTCACGACGTCTCATGTCTGTCTCTGTTCACCCTACGATAGGTTGGTATCGACACAGGAAGACAGGCATTGGACACTCAAAGTAAGTAAAAAGAAAGTCTGGACTGGCAAGCAGCGACCCACGCCGTTACACGCAAAAAAACATGGTGCTAATGCTTCGAAATTCTATGACGCAATGGACACCGCTTACCACCAGGATACCGTTCATGCAGGTGTCTGAGATGTTTACAGGTACGTCCGCTTCAATACTACGCAAGCTTTACGATGCGTAGTAGAAATGAAAGAGGAAGCCGTCTGGTAGAATTTTGCACAGAGCATACCTTAATCATAGCTAACTCTTGGTACAAGAATTATAAAGGAAGGTTGTATACATGCAAAAATCCTGGAGATGCTAGAAGGTATCAGATAGATTATATAATGGTAAGACAGAGATTTAGGAACCAGGTTTTAAATTGTAAGACATTTCCAGGGGCAGATGTGGACTCTGGCCACAATCTATTGGTTATGGACTGTAGATTAAAACTGAAGAAACTGCAAAAAGGTGAGAATTTAAGGAGACGGAACCTGGATAAACTGACTAAACCAGAGGTTGTACAGAGTTTCAGGGAGAGCATAACGGAACAATCATAACGGAACAATTGACAGGATTGTGGGAAATAAGTACAGTAGAAGAAGAATGGGTAGCTTTGAGAGATGAAGTAGTGAAGGCAGCAGAGGATCTAGTAGGTAAAAAGACCAGGGCTAGTAGAAATCCTTGGGTAACAGAAGAAATATTGAATTTGATTGATGAAAGGAGAAAATATAAAAATGCAGTAAAATGAAGCAGGCAAAAAGGAATACAAAGGTCTCAAAAATGAGATGGATAGGAAGTGCAAAATGGCTAAGCAGGGATGGCTAGAGGACAAATGTAAGGATGTAGAGGCTTATCTCACTAGGGGTAAGATAGATACTGCCTACAGGGAAATTAAAGAGACCTTTGGAGAAAAGAGAACCACTTGTATGAATATCAAGAGCTCAGATGGAAACCCAGTTCTCAGCAAAGAAGGGAAAGCAGAACGGTGGAAGGAGTATATAGAGGGTCTATACAAGGGCGATGTACTTGAAGACAATATTCTGGAAATGGAAGAGGATGTAGATGAAGATGAAGAGTGTGACAGAGCATTGAAAGACCTGAGTCGAAACAAGGCCCCGGGGGTAGACAACATACCATTAGAACTACTGACGGCCTTGGGAGAGCCAGTCCTGACAAAACTCTACCATCTGGTGAGCAAGATGTATGAGACAGGCGAAATACCCTCAGACTTCAAGAAGACTATAATAATTCCAATCCTAAAGAAAGCAGGTGCTGACAGATGTCACAGATGCAAAGTACTAAAGCGAATTCTTTACAGACGAATGGAAAAACTGATAGAAGCCGACCTGCCCCTGGAAATGTCTTACAGTTTAAAACCTGGTTCCTAAATCTCTATCTTACCATTATATAATCTATCTGAAATCTGTCAGTATCTCCACGCTTCTTCCATGTGTACAACCTTCTTTTATGATTCTTGAACCAAGTGTTAGCTACGATTAAGTTGTGCTCTGTGCAAAATTCTATCAGGCGGCTTCCTCTTTCATTTCTTAGCCCCAATCCATATTCACCTACTACCTTTCCTTCTCTCCCTTTTCCTACTACCGAATTCCATTCACCCATGACTATTGAATTTTCGTCTCCCTTCACTATCTGAATAATTTCTTTTATTTCATCATACATTTCTTCAATTTCTTCGTCATCTGCAGAGCTAGTTGGCGTATAAACTTGTACTACTGTAGTAGGCGTGGGCTTCGTGTCTATCTTGGTCACAATAATGCGTTCACTATGCAGTTTGTAGTAGCTTACCCGCACTCCTATTTTTTTATTCATTATTAAACCGACTCCTGCATTAACCCTATTTGATTTTGTATTTATAACCCTGTATTCGCCTGACGAAAAGTCTTGTTCCTTCTGCCACCGAACTTCACTAATTCCTACTACATCTAACTTTAACCTAACCAATTCCCTTTTTAAATTTTCTAACCTACCTGCTCGATTAAGGGATCTGACATTCCACGCTCCGATCCGTAGAACGCCAGTTTTCTTTCTCCTGATAACGACGTGCTCCTGAGTAGTCCCCACCCGGAGATCCGAATGGGGGACTGTTTTACCTCCGGAATATTTTAACCAAGAGAACGCCATCGTCATTTAACCAGGCAGTAAAGCTGCATGCCATCGGGAAAAATTACGTCTGTAGTCTCCCCTTGCTTTCAGCCGTTCGCGGTACCAGCACAGCAAGGCCGTTTTGGTTAGTGTTACAAGGCCAGATCAGTCAATCATCCAGACTGTTGTCCCTGCAACTACTGAAAAGGCTGCTGCCTCTCTTCAGGAACCACACGTTTGTCTGGCCTCTTAACAGATACCCCTCCGTTGTGGTTGCACCTACGGTACGGCTATCTGTATCGCTGAGGCACGCAAGCCTCCCCACACGAATTTTCTCCCCCCCCCCCCCTCCCCATCCCTTCTCACTACCCACATTCCGTCTCCCACTCTCTTCTCTCTTCTCTCTCTCTCTCTCTCTCTCCATCTCTCTCTCTTTCTCGCTCTCTCTCTCACTCTCTCTCTTTCTCTCTCTCTCTCAGTGTGTGTGTGTGTGTGTGTGTGTGAGTGTGTGTGTGCGCGCGTGTGTGTGTATCATTTCTCTCTCATACAAAAGTAAATGCATCAGGTCTGTTTTAGGTTGTATCTCGACGTATGCTGTGTGTGCTAAAGTTCTCGTAACAATAGACTCTATGTTAAATGTGGGGACCGCCCTGAGTATCGCGAAAGTATGTTGAGAATAATATATGACGGCACTTCAGAATTTAGGTTACACATGTCTTTCCACGCTAAGCACATTGCGCAACAAGTGTGGCCCATTGTCGGAAGAGACTACATGTTCTGGTTTCCTTGCAGACGCTGTCCTGATGCCATTGAGTCATTGCATCATAAAATGAATTCTTTCATGACCAGTTTAGATGCTAGTGTGTTTTGCTGTTTGTACGGGCGTGTCCATTAAACAGTTTTGTTCTTAACGTTTCGTCCAAAGCTGTGTTGGACTTCTTCAGAGGTGCTTTCATCCAAAAAGTTTTTCCTGTCTGGATAGCAATTCATTCCTTCAAATGCATAACTCATTTCGGCAGACTGACAACATCAGGTCAAAAACTTAAGGAATCAGTACATCGTATTACGACCAACAGTACATAAATACCAACTGTAGGCGCATACTGGTGGTAACGAAGCCACAAAGATATTTCTGTGTGTATTGTGCACGTATTTTTATGCATATTGAATGTTGTTATTGTTCTTGTCATACTGTTCGTGCTCACATTCTGTGTGAAAGAGCGGGTGCACACTAATAAGCCAGAACATTATGGCCGTTGTTTAACAGCTTTTATTTTTCACCTTTGGAACGAAATATATCACTGAGTCGGCATATCATAGATCCAACAGTATATTGCCTGGTTTGTGGAAGTCATGTAATTCGTGTAAATAACAGGCTGCTGATTTGCGTTCGAGGTGACGGCAACCAATAGCGACGTATATGGGTTCCATTGGATTTACATCACCCAATAGCGACGTAGATCGGTTCCATTGGGTTTACATCACCAGAATCTGGTGGCCGAGAGCATCAATGTGGGTTCACTATAATGCTCCTCAAACCACTGTAACATGGTTATAACTCCGAGATAAGAACGATTATACTGCTGGAAGATGACGTCGTCGGCGGCGAAAACATCAAGCATGAAAGGATGCAGGTGGTTTGCAGCTAAGAGAGTGTCTTCGATTACTACCACAGGTCCCATGCAAGCGCTGGAGAAAGTCTCCCATAGCATAATACTGCTCCCACCAGCCTGCGTCCGTGGCGCGCTGCACGTTTCGAGCCGCCGGCCACCTCGACGACGGCTTTTGCGGAGATGACCATCGACTAGTGTAGCAGCAATGTGATTCACCCGAAGAGCAGATGCGTTTCCGTTGATCGACTGTAGAATCCCGATGGGTCCGTGCTCAGTGAAATCGTAATTGACGATGTCATTGGGCCAACATATTAACACGTAGGGCTGGTCTGCTGCGGAGCTCCATGTTCAACAACGTACGATGAACGGTGTGCTTCGAAACACTTGCGTGTGCACCAGTATTGTGCTCTTTCGGCAGAGATGCCACAGATCACCACCTACCCTACTTTACAGAGCAGACAGGCCTCCGAACCCCACGTTCTGTGAAGCCTAGTAGTAGTTTCACCGTCCTTCTACCTGTTTCCGTAGATGCTTATGGCAGTAGTACGTAAACATTCGTCCAGCTTCGCCATTTTCGCGATACTCGTTCACAGGCTTTGTGTAATAATAATCTGCCCTTTGTCAAAGTCACCTATTTCAAAGAATTTCGCCATTCAGCAACCCATATCTTCGCTACAATGATCCCCATCCCGTGTCTGCTCCGCCTACATAGTTTTGTTACAGCGACACTAGCTCGTTACGCCACTGGGTAACTTCCAACGTCACGCTGGGCAATGACCATCATACACTACTGGCCACACGTTGCTACACCACCAAGATGACGTGCTACAAACGCGAAATTTAACCGATAGGTAGAAGATGCTATGATATGCGAGTGATTAGCTTTTCAGACCATTCGCACAAGGTTGGCGCCGGTGGCGACACCTACAACGTGCTGACATGAGGAAAGTTTCCAATCCATTTCTCATACACAAACAGCAGTTGACCGACGTTGCCTGGTGAAACGTTGTTGTAATGCCTCGTGTAAGGACGAGAAATGCGTACCATCACGTTTCCGACTTTGATAAAGGTCGGATTGTAGCCTATCGCGATTGCGGTTTATCGTATCGCGACATTGCTGCTCGCGTTAGTCGAGATCCAATGACTGTTAGCAGAATATGGAATCGGTGGGTTCAGGAGGGTAATACAGAACGCCGTGCTGGATCCCAACGGTCTCATATCTCTAGCAGTCGAGATGACATGCATCTTATCTGCATGGCTGTAACGGATCGTGCAGCCACGTCTCGATCCCTGAGTCAACAGATGGGGACGTTTGCAAGACAACAACCATCTGCACGATCAGTTCGACGACGTTTGCAGCAGCATGGACTATCAGCTCGGAGATCATGGCTGCGGTTATCCCTGACGCTGCATCACAGACAGGAGCGCCTGCGATGGTGTACTCAACGACGAACCTGGGTGCACGAATGGCAAAACGTCATTTTTTCGGATGAATCCAGGTTCTGTTTACAGCATCATGATGGTCGCATTCGTGTTTGGCGACATCGCGGTGAACGCACATTGGAAGCTTGTATTCGTCATCGCCATACTGGCGTATCACCCGGCGTGATGGTATGGGGTGCCATTGGTTACACGTCTCGGTCACCTCTTGTTCGCATTGACGGCACTTTGAACAGTGGATGTTACATTTCAGATGTGTTACGACCCGTGGCTCTACCCTTCATTCGATCCCTGCGAAACCCTACATTTCAGCAGGATAATGCACGACCGCGTGTTGCAAGTCCTGTACGGGCCTTTCTGGATACGGAAAATGTTCGACTGCTGCCCCGGCCAGTACATTCTCCAGATCTCTCACCAATTGAAAACGTCTGGTCAATGGTGGCCGAGCAACTGGCTCGTCACAATACGCCAGCCACTACTCTTGATGAACTGTGGAATCGTGTTGAAGCTGCAGGGGCAGTTGTACCTGTACACGCCATCCAAGCTCTGTTTGACTCAATGCCCAGGCGTATCAAGGTCGTTATTACGGTGAGAGGTGGTTGTTCTGGGTACTGATTTCTCAGGATCTATGCACCCAAATTGCGTGAGTATGTAATCACATGTCAGTTCTAGTATAATATATTTGTCCAATGAACACCCGTTTATCATCTGCATTTCTTCTTGGTGTAGCAGTTTGAATGGCCAGTAGTGTATTGTATTAACACTATGCTGTCCGGCGGCACCACAGTGGTGTCAGCATACTATCGCTCAGTGGCCGGCGACAAGTGCAGTTCGTAGTTGAATATTATTCCAAAAAGTTTGAAGAAACGATTAAACTAAGTCAAAACATCTCAATTGATGAAGGAATGATACCGTGGCGTGGACGGTTAAATTTTAGAGTTTACAATCTGTCGAAAATTTAGAAATACGGCATACTCATTCGGATGCTGTGTGATTCGAGTGCGGGATACATTTCCACGTTCAAGATATATTCCGGCGCTGGACAGCCTTTAGCAAAGACAGTTATGGAACAATTAACACCTTCCGAAGGAAAGTGGCATCACCTCTCCATGGATAATCAGTATAACAGTGTAGAACTTGCAGAGAAGTTACTTGAATAGAAAATTCGAGTTTGTGGAACGATATGGCAAAATAGAAGATTTTCGGAATATTAAAGCACGCAAAAGTCAATGTGTTTGAAGTTTGTCATAAACGGAAAGGTGACAAGCTGCCGGCGACAAGCCAAGTAATACGACTTAGCGCTCCCGGGCGCCAAGCGAATAGATTTCTAGGAGACGTGCGGACGGTAAAGTGTTAACGTATATAGATGATGGAGATTTAAACCTTTGAAACGTGTTGTGGGTATAAACAGTGACTGGTAACAGTAAACTTATTGTATCATTCGATATCAGTAACACTCAATGCAACATTTAAACTACAATGTTCCCATTTAAAATGCAGCTGTTTACTGATTGCTTGGTTTGAGCACGCTTAAGACTGATTCCGCAAAATAATCACTGTTACTGATTATTAACAAACGATTGAAAATACCCTAGTGACTCTGCAATGAGGTGGAAAAAAAGTCACGTGATAGCAATATCACCATATTATGGCGTACACAAGGTATAAATGGCAGTGCATTGTCGGAGCTGTCATTTGTACTCAGAAGATTTACGTGAAAAGGTTTGCGGCATGATTATCGTCGCACGAAAGGAATTAACAAAATGGTTCAAGTGGCTCTGAGCACTATGGCACTTAACATCTGAGGTCATCAGTCCCCTAGAACTTGGAACCACTGAAACCTAACCAGCCTAAGGACATCACACACATCCATGCCCGAGGCAGGATTCGAACCTACGACCGTAACGGTCGCGCGGTTCCAGACTGAAGCGCATAGAACCGCTCGGCCACATCGACCGGCAAGGAATTAACAGCCTTTGAACGGGAACGGTAGTTGGAACAAGGCTCCTGGAACATTCCATTTCGGAAATCATTAGAAAATTCAATTTTCTGAGTTCGGCGGTGTCAACAGTGCAGAGAATACCACACTTCAGTCATTACCTCTCAATACGGACACCGCAGTGGCCGACGGCCTTCTCGTGACGACTGAGAGCAGAGGCGTTTGCGTACAGTTCTCAGTGCTATCAGACAAGCAACATTGCGTGAAATAACTGCAGAAAACAATGTGGGACGTACGGCGAGTGGATTCGTTAGGACAGTGCGGTGAAATCTGGCGTTAACGGGCTAAACCAGCAGGCGGCCCATGTGGGTGCCTTTGATCAAGCACAACATCACCTGCAGCGCCTGTAATGGGCTCGTAACCGTATCGATTGGACTCTGGACGACTGAACAACCGTCGCCTTGTCAGAAGAGTCCCGATTTCATTCGGTAAGAGCTGATGGTAGGGTTAGCGTGTGACGGAGACCCCACGAAGCTATGGATCTAAGTTGTCAAGAAGGCACTGTGCAAACTGATGGTGGCTCCACTATGGTGAGCCTGTGTTTACATGGAATGAACTGAGTCTTCTGGTCCAACTGAACTCATCATTGACTGAAATGGTTATGTTAGGCTCCTTTGGGGACCATCTGCAGCCATTCATGGTCTTCATGTTCCTAAACAACGCCGCAATTGTTGTGGATGACAGTGTGCCAAGTCACTGGGTCATAAAGGTTCGCGATTTATTTCAAGAACATTGTGGACGATTTGAGTGAATGATTTAATCACCCAGATCGCCCGACATGAATCCCATCGAACAATTATGGGACAGAATAGAGAGGTGAGTTCGTACACAAAATCCAGCACGGGCAACACTTTCGTGATTACGGACGGCTGTAGAAGCAGGATGGCTCAGTATTTCTGCAGGGCTTGATGAGTCGATGCCACGTCGAGTTGCTGCACCACGCAGACCAAGAGAAGGTCCGACACGATGTTAGGAGGTGTCCCATGACTTTTGTCAGCTCATTATATTTCTATGTAATGGAAAAATGTCTGGCTGTATAACGCCGAGTCCGGCTTTTTCCTTTTAGGACCTGCCAACAATATGTGCAGACTTTCCAGTATGGAACAGTTGGAATGGCGAAGAAGGAAGTGGCAGGCAATCTCTCTGTGAAGAGCCTAGAAACGCAAGAGAGGCAGAGGCACTGCAGTTCGTATCACGATCGAGGCATAGTGAAGAAAGTGAAAATCGGTCGCGGATCAGTTGTCTACACCTTGCACGACATTTTGAACTTGACGAAAGTCGCAGCCCGTTGGGTTTCGTTAATGCTGACCCGTTCAAAAAGCTCGCCATTCGAGTAAGCAGCGGAGATGTTGCATCCGTGGAAGAACAATCCAGATGATATCTTTAGCCTCCTAATAACCATCACGAGGAGTGGTTGTGTCGTTATTACCCCGAGAGAAAGTCGCAAAGAAACCTGTTGAAAAGCGGTGATTCATCACCGTCGAAAAAGGCGGGGACACAACTATCGTCAAGTTATGTGACACTGAGGGGTGTTTTTGATGTTAGATGCGTCTGTTCGCTCGTCGTCCGAGCTTTCTTGCGTTACAAAATAGCGTCAGATTTGAATCGCTAATAACTACGAGGTTAATCATGCACAAGCACTGGTTGAGGCCACAATGGGTATATCATGTCTGTAGGTGTTTGTCGCCGACATCGTACCACTGTAGTCGCACGGACGTGTTTGTTAAGAATTAGCTTTGTGTAAATTTTGTAAGATGCTATATATGGCAGAAAGGTGTTTTTACCTATGACAGCGACTCAGATACCATCGTGAAGAGCTTTCCGAGCACGATTGTGTTCCATAACAATAAGACAATAAAAATATTCGTCGGAATATAAGATAAAGTAGGTATTAAATTGAAAGATACAAGATAATGAAAGATGTCGTGCTCGGGATTACAGAAAACGCAAGTCGGAGAAGAAAGCTCGCGTCGAAACGAATCCAAAAAATCTAAAAAGTCCGGTGTCGAGAGTTACGTCAGCGAGGAAAGGAACCCAAAGTATCTAAAAAGTCCAGTGTTGAGAGCTACGCCAGCGGAAAAGAAAACAAAATGCCGGCGCAAAGCGATTACTTAGCTGGACTGTCGAACATAAAGTGGACAGTTACAATCCAGATTTGTGATTTATCTATTCTGTAACCATTACACTACTCCGATATTCATTCTACTAAAGAGGTTACTTCTTAAATTACATACTTGTTACGATTTAATTCCTATGTTATCACCAAAAATCTAAGGCGAGGATCTGAATGGCGAAAACAGATCTTTCTTCTCCTGCCGTTGCATACTGCCAACATATTACAGTCGTAAGATGCAAGACGTCAAAGCTGTGTTCTGCCGAACTCTCTTGACGTGATTACATGAGGCTGTCAAGACGAAGCTACGTGGAAAGCGGTCAGAGGGAGTGTTTTATCTCTATTACAACCTCCCAGCTCATTCTGTACAGGACACCATCATACTTGCTCCTTCTTTGGACTTTCATATACTGCCTCTCAATCCCCCCTCCCCCCACCCCCAACCCCATCCCCCTCCCTTATTCGCCTTCCATATTCCCGTGACATAGCACCCAGTGACTCCTTCCTTTTTACTCAGATGAGGAAACCATCGCATCGCTCGATTTTCCAGAGTGACGATCAGTTGGCGAGGTCTGCACAGCCAAAATGCAGAATTCAGCAGCCGAGGTATTCGCTACGTCATCCATCGTCGCACTGAACAGTGAATTTATTAACAGAATTTAACACCATTTACAAGTTTCGTAGTGGCTTGGGAAGTGTATATGTAGATGCAGATTTAGCGCTTTTAGAACATATAATAAGCGTGTCCCGTGAGTGTCTGCAAAAATTTTTCCGAGAGGGGGCAAAATTCTAAAACAGAAATTTTTGACAGAATTAAAAGGAAATTTGCAAAACTTGTTGTGTTTCACGACTTCAATGCTTGTCCGATCAAGATTTGGGAAGGCAACTGTTATGATATCTAAAAAGTGAGGACATTCCATTAGTATATTATTAATAGTCTACGAATATGGATGCCGGTTTTTTGATTTAACAATCTGAAATTACTGTCTCATATCAATAAATTCTGCGTATCCAACTACTTGGTGAAAGAAACTAGAAAATATTCACAAAACGTATTTTCATTCACTTTCCCCTTTTATAAGGGGAACTGAGAATCCGAAAATTAAATAAAGTCGTGTCGATTGAGTAAACCCCGTTGCATATCATCAAAACGTTAGAAAACAACGTCATTTATTCATATTCCTCAAAGTCAGAAACAGGAAATAAACAAAAACGCTTGTTCAACACTGATGATATCTCTATCACCTTTTTTCTGTCCTATAACTTCGCAACTCGTTATGTTATTTGTTCTTCCACGGCTTCTAACATTTAAGGTGGTTCAGCATAAGATACAGGGTGTTTCAAAAATGACCGGTATATTTGAAACGGCAATAAAAACTAAACGAGCAGCGATAGAAATACACCGTTTGTTGCAATATGCTTGGGACAACAGTACATTTTCAGGCGGACAAACTTTCGAAATTACAGTAGTTACAATTTTCAACAACAGATGGCGCTGCAAGTGATGTGAACGATATAGAAGACAACGCAGTCTGTGGGTGCGCCATTCTGTACATCGTCTTTCTGCTGTAAGCGTGTGCTGTTCACAACGTGCAAGTGTGCTGTAGACAACACGGTTTATTCTTTAGAACAGAGGATTTTTCTGGTGTTGGAATTTCACCGCCTAGAACACAGTGTTGTTGCAACAAGACGAAGTTTTCAACGGAGGTTTAATGTAACCAAAGGACCGAAAAGCGATACAATAAAGGATCTGTTTGAAAAATTTCAACGGACTGGGAACGTGACGGATGAACGTCCTGGAAAGGTAGGGCGACCGCGTACGGCAACCACAGAGGGCAACGCGCAGCTAGTGCAGCAGGTGATCCAACAGCGGCCTCGGGTTTCCGTTCGCCGTGTTGCAGCTGCGGTCCAAATGACGTCAACGTCCACGTATCGTCTCATGCGCCAGAGTTTACACCTCTATCCATACAAAATTCAAACGCGGCAACCCCTCAGCGCCGCTACCATTGCTGCACGAGAGACATTCGCTAACGATATAGTGCACAGGATTGATGACGGCGATATGCATGTGGGCAGCATTTGGTTTACTGACGAAGCTTATTTTTACCTGGACGGCTTCGTCAATAAACAGAACTGGCGCATATGGGGAACCGAAAAGCCCCATGTTGCAGTCCCATCGTCCCTGCATCCTCAAAAAGTACTGATCTGGGCCGCCATTTCTTCCAAAGGAATCATTGGCCCATTTTTCAGATCCGAAACGATTATTGCATCACGCCATCTGGACATTCTTCGTGAATTTGTGGCGGTACAAACTGCCTTAGACGACACTGCGAACACCTCGTGGTTTATGCAAGATGGTGCCCGGCCACATCGCACGGCCGACGTCTTTAATTTCCTGAATGAATATTTCGATGATCGTGTGATTGCTTTGGGCTATCCGAAACATAAAGGAGGCGGCGTGGATTGGCCTCCCTATTCGCCAGACATGAACCCCTGTGACTTCCTTCTGTGGGGACACTTGAAAGACCAGGTGTCCCGCCAGAATCCAGAAACAATTGAACAGCTGAAGCAGTACATCTCATCTGCATGTGAAGCCATTCCGCCAGACACGTTGTCAAAGGTTTCGGGTAATTTCATTCAGAGACTACGCCATATTATTGCTACGCATGGTGGATATGTGGAAAATATCGTACTATAGAGTTTCCCAGACCGCAGCGCCATCTGTTGTTGAAAATTGTAACTACTGTAATTTCGAAAGTTTGCCTGCCTGAAAATGTACTGTTGTCCCAAGCATATTGCAACAAACGGTGTATTTCTATCGCTGCTCGTTTAGTTTTTATTGCCGTTTTAAATATACCGGTCAATTTTGAAACACCCTGTAAGTTGATACGGCGACAATATAATAAAAGCCGAATAATGCGTTTTGAAGGCTACATTTATTTGGGTAAAGTGCAACCACCCCGTTAGACACGTTATTGTGTAGGTACGGCAGCTGCACTTTATTCGTAATTCTACGACTTGAAGTTGCGCAGTGTTGCGTCCCATATAGTTTTAGTGTGTACCAATTCATGGTGACAATATATCTTCGATCTTGAAAGTTCATAATTTTTGACCTCTCTTCTAACGCAGAAAATGGTAGTTTCTCTTTCCGAATGATGTATTTGAGCCCACAGATGTAGTTCACATGAACACTCCTACACCGCAGTGCGATCTGTAAAATTTACTACATTCCCTACGCTGTAAAAATCTGAATGTATTCCCAGCAAGCCTTGACAGGTTTTGTTTGTCCTTGAGAAATAGTAAACTACCATGTCATTACGATGGGCAGTAGGGGAGAAGGGTGTCGCTGTGGCAGTTCTGGCCGGCCGGGGTGGCCGAGCGGTTCTAGGCGCTACAGTCTGGAACCGCGTGACCACTACGGTCGCAGGTTCGAATCCTGCCTCGGGCATGGATGTGTGTGATGTCCTTAGGTTACTTAGGTTTAAGTAGTTCTAAGATCTAAGGGACTGATGACCTGAGAAGTTAAGTCCCATAGTGCTCAGAGCCATTTTTTGTGGCAGTTCTGAACGGATGTTGTACAGATGAATGCCACTGATGTTCATACTGCACTTGGTGTTAGAACTGTACCTTCTATAGTTTCATAAGAGCCGAATAAGCCGTGCTGTAAAGTTGGGGATTGTATTGGACATTGTTCTTATAAGGCTTATATTCGCCATAGCTTCAAAAGAGCACCTAAATGGTCGCCGTGATCAGCCTGGAAACTGATCTAAGTAATGTAGTACTTGCTACAGACTGCCAACGGCAGTTCTAAACCTGCGCTTGAGGTGGACCTCAATACTTGAAAATTCTGTAATGAATAAAATACCTGCACCAAAGATTCAACGAGGGAAAAACTCCCCACCTCCCCCTCTCACTCCCCTCCCCACTCCAGTGCGTATACGTATGGCGTCGCCTCTTGACTCTTCTCTCATTGGTTACCTAAAATTACACTTCGATCGCTGCGCGAAACATCATTGCGGAGCCATATAGAGGGAAAGCTTACGAACACAATCCCTATTTTAAATTTTAACTCTACAGTTCGGACGAGAAATAATTAAATCTAAAGCTAGAGCGTGGGTACAGAGCTGTGGGACCGTTACCCTTGTCGAAATTTAAAATGGGCGGCAGTGAACACGGCTTGTGTGGGACGCTGCTTGGCACGCCGCCTGGTGCGGCGCCGCGGTGCTCGTCGTTCCGGCGTCCGCCGACAGAATGCGCGTGTGTCGCGCCGACGCCACGAGATAATGGTGGACAGACGGGGGCTTTGTGTCGTTATTCGCTGCTGTTTCTCACACACTCGATTTTCGTACAAAATATCGCAGCGTTTTATCGTCCTGACCACAGAATTTTAAAACCTGTCATTTCCACTTTCGTTCTATTAAGCGTCGTTGTAACTTAAATTGTGAAGAGGAAGGAATAGTAGATGCCGATCGTCAGCACAGAGCGCTGGCCAAGACAGGAGAGCGAGTATCGCTGAACGATGGTTGAGACCAAAACTACTTCAGTTCCTCTCTGCTCTGCTTCTTTACTCAAACTTAGCACTTTTTGTTTCATCTGTGCTCCTGGACGTTGAGCGACATTATAACTCTTTATTAAAGTACAGAAATTGGGTAATGGCTACGGGAGCATTGAATTACGATCCATTCGAAATCAGAATAACTTTCGTAAGAAGTATCTTTTCAAACAGTCATCGACGTGAACAAAATTCTCTGTGGTAATAATTCTGAAAACTTATACATTAATTAACAGGCGTTACAGTCCATCTGTATCACGAACGAAAAATAAAAATTAGGTTTTTTGCCAAATAATGAGATTACGCCGTAGTAAAGCGAAATCATCATTAGAATTTCAGGCTGTTTCAAATATTTCAACACTTCGAGGATAAAGACCAGAAAATGAAGTCCTTTAATGTGTCTAACGATTCCACAAACAATATATTTAGGGGGTTTATCAGGACAAAGTAAAAACAATTTAACTGGAACGGAGTCACTGACCAAAGGGATCATCATAATTTCTGCAAAAAAGAGAAGAGAGTAGAAATTAAAACCTAGAGATCTTTAGACAGTAAGTGGATAAAAACGAAACTTTCAACATTTTGTAAGCGATTCCTTTCGATTGCAACCACAACTTTTTATGTACTATGTATACACGTCGTGACGTTCAGTATTTGTATGTGAATTAATATACACGTGTAATTTTGCATCTCGCCTGGTTGCCCTTCGGAGACATCTGAGGTCTTTTTTCACTACTTTATACACACAACCAACCAAATAAACACACATAGACAAACACTTCCCAGAAATAAAACCGTAATCTGTATTCAGTCAACTGCGTAATCAATCAGTCACTTCCTGCTCTGAATTTACACCGCATGGGATTTTCCATGAGGTATATCGATGATCGCGAGAAGTTTTCGGCCGATATGACCTGCTAAAAACTCTCGAATGAAGTAAATATTTACACGTATGATCGACATGAAAAAATAGCACGATTTTTATGAAAGCGGAAAGACTAACAAAACTTTATAGAAATAGTAAATACTGAATTTACTAGTTGCTGTTTATAAAGTCGAAATACATCTGCGTATCTGCGAATGGCAAAATTTTAAGAAGCGTAGGTGAAGAACTTTGTTTCGTCTTGCAGCTTCCCGCGTCGTGTATGGACACGGAAAATGGTGCGAGTATATTGCCGGACCGCTATTTCTAATTACTTTAAGCGTTGTATTCTACGGGTTTTTCTGGCCCGTTAAGCGGCAGACTTGAAGAGTAGAATATTCATGAACGTAAGAGAGATTGTGGAAACGGATTTGTTATTCTGATAACCGGTTGATCCGCTTCTTACAAGTTTTTACCCTCCACGGTAATTATGTAAGCAAGATTAGACCATAATCGCCAACAAGTAATTTGGTAATGTGTACCTAACAAGAAATTTGGAAAATAATTAGACTCTTAATTAAGTGATCCGTTTCATTACGGATGATGTGACTCATTACTACCAGAACAATGTAAGGCGGGACACATGGCAGTTATTCATGCTTGGTTGTTGTTCAGATCGATAAGATAGTATCCGACACGGTAAGTAATTTATATGGCGGAATATCTTGTAGCACATGATGGCTTCTAGATTAATCGTTGCTGCTTTGTGGAGCGATATATGACGTTCACAAGTAATAATATTCCTCCCATATAAAGAGCAAAAGAAACAACATCAACAATTAACATTGCTCTATCTGTCGCTGTTAATTAAAGCCACTGTATCCGTAACCATGACAGTCAGAGTTCATATCCCTGTCTAAACCGACGTTTCTCTAAATTATAATTGCGTCGTATGTGAAATGTTTCCTGATTACTGAGCGTGGAGCTTTAGCAGATGATAAGAAATTAAACACTGTAGACTATCCGGTCAGTACGAAAGACGTATATGTTTCTTCAAGGACAAGAAAGTGAAATATGACTCCAACTAGTCTGTTTAAGAAAGGTGCAAAATCGACTTGTCCATTTGAAAGTAACACATTAGCTCTCCTGAAACTAATCGGTTGAGGTGTTAATTAAACAGCTGCATGTGTATCACATGGATAGTGATGTGTTAATTACTCGCTAACATGGGAAATAATCTGTCCTTGTGGAATTCCATGGAATTTTTCCCGCTAAAATTCTTACACCGTTTCGAATAAATTCTTTGTCAACAAATCAGTTTTTATGATCGTAACTTGTGTCGATAGAAAATGGCTATTAGAATTTTTTCTGGCGGTTGTAAGTACGGCAAAAGCCACAGAAAAATTTAATCAACTTCTGAATTTGTACCTGCCCTAGAATAAATGTGTTGACTTACATTTCAATAAAATGTGGTCAACTTTAGTCACGTAATTCACAGAAATATTTTTTAAATTGATTCTCGCGCCCAAGCTTTATTCAAATCTTCTACTTGGAATGCTGGAATATTATATAGAGAGCTTTGCAGCAAAATTATTGTGTCGCCGTCGTCAAAAGCGTTAATAATATTTTATTTCTGTTATACTAACACATAAAATAGTGTACGTCTATTATAACGTTGCATAGTAAACATAGATCTAAATGTTCGAATGGTATTTCTGCCGTCTGACTGTACAACTTCTTTATTTTATATTACTAACATGACTTCACCCTCGAGCCATTATCAAGTACAACAATATTGGGTATAATTAAACTTTGTTAAGCGAAGTCATCGATGACTTTACTTAACAAAGCCTAAATATGCGCGACACTGTTGTACTTGATGACGTCTTAAGACCGAAATCATGATAGTAATATAAAATAAAGAAATGATACGATCAAATGGGGGAAATATCATTCATACATTATTGTGGCCCAAAATGTGAAAAGATTATCATAAATGTAAACCATATTCTCTTGTCAGAAATCGAGTAGTGTAAGCGAACCCGAACTTTTAATGCTTAACCCTTCCGACCTTTCTTCCAAAACTTGGGAGTTAATACTGTTGTTGAGACTTAATCCGAAATCTGTTTGTAAGCTAGATTTAAGTATACCACGACCCCTCAAATTTTGCCAATCCTTTTCTGCTCTTGGCAGCACTAAATGAAACTCATATTCTGATTCTAAGATTAGAAACGAGAAATCAGGAATGAGTTTTTACAATCAGTAAAGCTAGTAAATTACTGAAAATCATCCGTATCAAAACTGAGTCTCGGGGGTTTCTCTGAATATTAGTCAGTCGAGAAAAATGGTAGGGCTGTACAAGTTTCGACGAGATTTATTCCAATTTTTTATTGTTTTCTTTTTGCGTACATACTAGTTCATAACGGAACAATACAGCCACGCTCTACAATTTGCGGACAAGTAAAATTTTACTACTATTTTTCATATGTACGCTACATTGTTCGTAGTTGCTTTACAATTCCTGAGGATATTTTTGTTCCGTCCAAAAATGGCTCTGAGCACTACGGGACTCAACTGCTGAAGTCATTAGTCCCCTAGAACTTAGAACTACTTAAACCTAACTAACCTAAGGACATCACAAACATCCATGCACGAGGCAGGATTCGAACCTGCGACCGTAGCGGTCTTGCGGTTCCAGACTGCAGCGCCTTTAACCGCACGGCCACTTCGGCCGGCTTTGTTCCGTCGTTTCAGCTACAAGAAAATACGTGTTTTTTTCACCAGACGCATTTCGACTTATTGAAGTAAAGCATCACCAGTGGTCTATAATTAAAGATATTTTCAATCTGCTTTTGAGATGGGAAAACTGTTCGCTAACGTTAAATTGACCAAAGACGTGCTAGCAGATGAAAATTTCTGATCTAGACGAAAAATCAATTACCGTAAGTAATAACCAACAGATTGTTAACGAACTGCTTTTCGATCTTAAAAACAAATCACATTGTAAATATCTTAAATTACGGAACACTGATGATCCTTTACTTCAGTAAAGCGCAGCGCGTCTGGTGAGAAAAAATGCGCAGTTTCTTCTAGTTGTAACGGCGGAACAAAAATACCCTCAGGAATTTTACTATTATACTTCGTAGCGCAGAAATGGCAGAATTGTGTTTATAATTTTTGCCTTTCACAATGATTCAACAAGAACGATGAATCTGCAAACTTTTTACAACTCAAAAATATAATGAGACTGACTGCAATGCGGAAAGGTTATATTGACTCAGAGGAGAATTTTGGTTACTGACTGAGGCTATTTTTTATGGGTTCTTGGGTAACCTTCTTTTTGTATGCCGAATGCGAAATTTACGCATCGTTGCTTCTCGCGGACTACGGCAAATTTCGGTGTTGTCGGTCGGGCGTCTGTCGGGCGAATGCAGTTGTCAACATGGCGCTGCGTGCGCGCGCGATGGCGCGTGCGCGGGCGGTGGCGGCGGCTGAGCGCCGCTGGAGGGGAGGGGAGCTCAAAATGGCCGCCCGAGCCTCCTGCGACCGCCCACAGAGCCCGCCACCGGTAGCGCCGCGTGCCGACACGTAGCTCCCGGCCTTGGACTCTTCTCTTTTTCAGAACTCTGCTCTTGTCATGTCGCTACTGACGTCCAGAGACGGAGGCAGGCCAATTTATCTGGCTGTTCTTTATAACACAAAAAATAACCACTATCTCTCTTTTGCCGTGCGCTTCTATACTGTACCCGCAACCTGATCAGAAACTGAAACACGTGCCGGGATTCACGATGATTGTTGTTACTTTGTTTCTATAAGGTTCCTGGGAAAAGTAGTAGAAATAAATATTTGTGTGAGGCAGCCTGCACCAACATCATAAGCCCAGTCAGGTAATTAGGAAAGTATTTGATTAGAAACATAGATATTTATTATCTGTCACGACGTGCTGTTTGCTATGTGTACGGGTAACGTTTATATCCAAATACAATTCTACTAGTTTCATTCAAAGAGCCACTTTTCTCTATTACAATAAAACAGTCCGGTGCTTTCTTAAAAGTCACTGAATGGAGTGTTCTTCGTGGTTGCTTTACGTACGTAAATTTAAATGCTAGAAATCTAACAGAAGCTTTTCACATCGCTGTAATGTATTTGGTTGGGGATGGGATAGTAGTCGTCGTTCGATCCATTAATGTAGGGGACCTTTTTTTTTTTAAAAAAAAAAAAAAGCAGGCAGATTATATGCTAGAGCTTAGGTAACTCGACTGTTTGATTTTTGAATAGGAACTCATGTCCCGAAACGTACCGTTTCAGTTCTACGACGTTTCAATTAAGACGTGTAACCCTCCACGTCTGCTGAGGGCAAAAGAAGATCGCAGAGTAGTTTGTCGTGGTATGCAATAAGGTAGACAGGATGAGTTATACTTGTGGGGTCGTATTAAAGTTTAAGTTAAATGACTTCTGTAAAGACAGAGGAAGAGCTGCTGGCAGGAGTTCTGGCCGCTGCATTACGAACTGAAGAGACAAGTGAGATGGAGAGTGTGCACGAGAACATGCTTCATAGGTACAAGCCTGTAACAACGTTGGTGGTCACCACATCCAACCACTTTTGTAATGTACAGTATGCTGCGTTCTTTTTTGTTTTGGAATTATGTAAACGCGTAATGTTTAAGTGTTAATACAAAAAAAATGTGCCGAAGTGATAAACAACATTCCGGCACCGCCATGAGAAGTTGTTTTGAACTCACTGGAACAAGCCGGCACAGCAGATTTAAATTAGTGTACGTGTATTAAGCGCATGTTTAAAAATGAGGTATAGTTAAAAATATTATGTTATTCAATGTCTAATGTACTTGTGATACACATACGAGATTAACAGGATCAAATAAAAATACAATATAATACTTCTGTTCTCAAAATAATGATGTTTTAAAAAGCTGAATTTCGGAACAGTATTTCTCACTGTAAGTTTTATCACAAGTTTTCAAAAATCGAAACTTGCGATATTTTATGGTTGGTGTGTGGGAGGGAGGACAGAGTTGTATGGTCGAAGAGGTGCGTTCAGGCACCTAATATTTTCGAAAATAAGCACTGGATAAGAAAGGGTAAAATTTTTAGAGAGACACTCACGCCATGTGTCGTTTCACCGATTTTCAGTAAACAGACTTCATCTGAAGAAGCACATTAAGCGCCGAAGAAATATGAACGAATGACTTCACGCCTGGTTAACGTCCGTTAGTTTCTTACGACGACTAGCTTGTCCGCTGTTTTTAGGCGGTTTTCCCAACAGTAGGCCCTACAAAAGCCCTCGACCAAAACCAGATAATATCGTTTTACGGCCAAGTAGGTCCGGAGGAAATGTCAACGTCTCATCTTCGCGGGGGTCCATTTCCACCATATCAAGGGGAAAAAAGGACTAACGGCATTATCGCAATATGTCTCGTAAGACACATGAATAGATTTTGTCGTTTTATTAAGAAATACTTGTTTTCAAACATTTTATGTGGCCAAAACGCATTTTTAAGAAGTAAACAAATTTTACCGTGCTGCATTATAGCCACTCAGTTCATTTTCTTTTTTAAACCTTTTGGAGGGATATCAGGGTTACTAACATTTTCAAACATTTCCGACGGACCTGAACTTCCAAAAACCAAAAGAGTGTTCCAGCGCTTATTAAGCTCCTATGTTGAGATCTGATATTTATATATAACGCTCTTGCCCTTTGATTCACTGCAGCGCCTACGACAGCAGACTGTTTTGACCGTTGTAACGATGCCCATTTATATTGTTCTCAGACTACTCGGTGCCAAATACGATAACTAAGACTAGAACGAGATTTATTTGAGCGACTGTTAGCGTTACCCTTAAAAAAATACTAAAAAACGCCGTGTTATCCAACAACTCCAATGCCGCTACCACTTTGTCACATGAGCGGTACAGTAAATAAAACCAACAAATGGGCGTTGGTGTGCGATACTCAAAAAATATTGAAAGCACTGAGCCGGAATCTGTAGATGCTTCAATCATCGATGAATTATTTTTACTGCATACCTTACGAGACGTTTAACGAACATTCGTAGATCTCTCAAACAAAATTTTGCACATTTTGTGTGAAGATGATATTGAAAGAATCGATCTAATATTTGATAGATATTTCTGTGCGTCCATCAACGACTTGCGCGGTAGCATAACTTTGGTAGACTTTCACGTTTCAGGACCGCAACAAGTAAGACCTCCGTATTTCGCCAAAGAATTGAAGAATGTAAAATTAAAGAAGCTTTGGTAAAATTCTTGACTGATAATTTGTCACAACAGGAAATACCGCCTACGTTATTCACGAGATGAGCTAAAAATATTGTGTTGAAAGCGATGTTACTAATCAAACAATTAATAAAAATCTAATTTGTCAAAAACACGAGGAGGCAAATATTAAGATTTATTACCATGTTTGTCAAATTAACCAATGAAGACCAGTATCTATTCGATGTTCTTTACTGACATTTTAGCTATAATGCTTGGGAATATGAAATCTGTAGAAATTACCATAAAGATTTGGACTGACGCTAGCATTGATAATTCCGGCCATTACTAGATATTTCGCGTCTGCAAGAAGCAATGGACTCTTTTTCAGCATCATAATTACCAGGTTTCATGTTATGACCGAATGCAGCTCCATTCCCCCATTCTGTCCCAACGAAAACAAGACCGCTGACAACGCTGGAAAATTCTACACGCTACCAAAAGGCTTGTACAGATTTAGTCAGATATATTCCTGATACCGGATGTGTATAGACCGTCTTAGTAGGATTCAAGCGCAGATCACACAACAGCAAAAAAATATGATGTTGATTCGGCTAGATGAAACATTTTTACAAAACATATAAAATGAAAAGTGAGCGTTCTTCTACAACAGTAAGTCTGAATTTATCTAAGTACGACCCCTGCAAGCTGCCGCCCTGTAAAACAGAATCTAAGCAGCACTTGTGTAGAAAACAATATACTGCGCAAATGCAAAGCAACACTGATATGATAGTAGATTTTGGATGGTATGCCAACAAGGGACTTGACGATATATCGTGGTTCTCCGGTAACTAGTAACCGGAAATGAGAGACATTATTTTAGATAACAATCAACATCCACAAAAGGTAAAATGGACATGAATTTTACTGTAAGATTTTTATGAAGAAATGAGTGAGTTCGACTCATTATAGTTGTTTTCCAGAAGAAATCACTGAAAGTCCTTCTAGTGACCTGGAGAGTCATTTTGGCGTTGACAATTGTGATGAGTGCGAAAGTAGTTAAGAACCTTTAAATTTTTTTCACTTACGTAAACTGTGCTTTCCAAATTTTATCCCAGCATATTTAAACAGCCCTTCAACTCCAGTATGACGGTTTCAAGTAGCTCATTATTAACCATCTCAAAATTTAAAGGTCGATAATTATTCATTGGCTTGCACACAGATATTTATACGCCTCACTTACATTTTTCAGTGATTGTCGAGTGATTGTTGAGTATTGAAAAATTCGCTGATTCGAAAGGTTCGGCACTAAATTTGTCCTTTATAAACTTTTTCGACGTCTGAGCAGCTTATTTTATCATGTCAAACATTTTTCAAACGTAATGCTTTTGTTTCCGATCGGTAAAATATTTTAACATTTTCAAAATGCTCTCAAAATAGAAAGTACACAGGTTTTATCCTGTAAAATGATTTTATCACTAACTGACCAAAGTTTAATAGTAAAACATATTTTCAGACGATTTCCTATGATTCTTTTCTTTTCTCTCATTTTTTATTTTTTCAAATGGCCACGGGATACGCTAAACTACAGACGTCCGAAAAACGTGTTTTCGTTGTCTTACAGTCTTCATTCATCTACATTCGAAAATCTGTCATTTTGCTACAGCTTTTTTATTTATTTATTTTTTTGAGTCGTCGGCTTTCTGTTTGGTTTGATGTGAACCGCCATGAATTCCTCTCCTGTGCCAACCTTTTCATCTCCGAGTAGCACTTGCGACCTACGTCTTCAAGTATTTGCTGGATGTTCTTCAATGTATGTCTCCCTCTATAGAATGTATCCTCTACATCTCCCCCTAGAACCATGTAAGCTATTCCGTGATGCCTTAGCAGATGTACTACCATCCTGTCCCTTCTTGTCATATATTTCCTTGCTTGCCTCCTCGGCTGCTATGTAAATTTATTGATATTTTTGAAAATGCGCTCAGATCAGCACGATGCGGAAAATTACTGAAATTAGTAACTATTGGTTTCAGCTATTGGAATCTATCATTTTTATACGGTTTTGGCCTAATGCTACAGGTCAAAAATATTGGTCGTGGGCTCTCGTTTTATGTTATTGACAGATATCCCACAGGAGGGAGAAATATTGCCTGAGGCTGCTGTGGTTTTGTGGTATAATGTGTAAACTATTACCACCATTAATAAAGTGAAAGAAACCACTTCTAGAATTTTCTTTTACATTTGGATTCTTCTACTATACGAAATATCGGCTCAAGTCAAAAGTAACTTGTTAAACAGCGGCCATTTTATTGTAAGTACAAATGTAGTGAAGCAAGATTGAGATACACATCATCACAGATTCTGCCTGTTTTATAGTCCCAGCCAGGGGGTGTCTGTAACACTTCGTCATTTCCGTTACTAAAACACCGGAGTAGATAATGACTTACTGCACGTGCAGTCCACCGAAGAGTGTACACGTTGCAGTACTTCAATGAGTTACCCCTTCATTACGGTAATTGGTTTCTTACACGTTACACGCGTGCATGCGTGGATACTCGCGCTCTTTTGTCTGTTTGTGTGTCTGCGTCTATGCGAGCGGACGGGTCACTGTGTCTGTTTGGAAACACACTTCCATTGGTCTACGTATACCTCAACGATAAAAAGAAATTAAGCTCCACGCTGAAGCAGAAGTCAGTCCGACTACAGTCACAATAAAGTCCACAAAACATAAACAGTATATCAATCATCGTTTCAGTACCTGTGACGGACAGCTGAATGCGGCGAAGAGCCCTTAAATCGTACTGTAAGGGATTTTATTTAAAATATGAAAAGTATGGTAGTGAAAGCCAGTGTTAAACGTTAAAATATGAATTTGTATTGCGCTGTATCACCTCTGTCAGAAGTACCCAGAGCACCCAAGCGTACTTGTAGCTGTACTCCACTACGTAACAGAGTAATTGACCTGTCAGCAGATTACTTCTCCCTTTCTAGTTAATACCACAAAGTTATATGTTACTTGCTTCTACGACACATTTTCCAGCGTTGTTTTTTACAAAAACGTGAAGGAAAAACTACCGGATGTTTATAGTTACAGATCAGCTACTCACGGATATCTAGTGTGGGCTGTAGTTATCGTACGGCAGCAAAACTTGGTAGATACGCTACTGCGTTAATGCGGAACCGATTGACGCTGGAAAAAAAATTTGTTCCAATTTTGGCCACCAGATACAAATCTGGCGCTTTACAGCAACTCATAGGCGTCTCCGGTGCTCATACTAAAAAAAAAATTGTGTAAGCGGCTGTTAATGATAAAATCAACAATATGCCTTTCTTACTTGTTTTCCCACGCCCCGTTCCTAATTCATTACATATGGAAACATTTCTATACGTCTGTCATGCATTCACAGAGCCAGATTTGCACCTGGTGGTCAAAATCGGAACTATTTTTTTCCAGGGTAAAACTGTTCCGTATTAACGCATTGGAGTATCTACCAAGGTTCGCTGTCATCCGATAATTACAGCCCATCTTGGACCTCTGTGGGTAGCTGTACTTTAAATTATAACCACCCAGTATTTGCTTCAATACTTACAGTTATCATCATACACAGCAAATAACGCTGCTCATATGAAACCGTGTAAAGAAGCACCTGTAAACTACACCCGCTTTACTCTCTCGAAGATTGATCTACATGTCTACCGCGACCACAAAAGAAATATACGCTGTTATCATAGCTTCATTATGAAATCTCTGAACGATTCGACCGTATTTCCCAACGTATTTGATTTTAGCGTCCTGTCGGTAACATGAAAATTACGAGGGTAGCTATCCACTGTTACAATAAAGTTGTTTTCCTCGTAAAATTTTGAAAGTTCTTCGAAAAACTTTTTAACGGATTTTATAAAAATCAGATGCACAATTTTCCGAGACGAAGTGAATTATGACTGAAATACCAAATTCAACTTTCGTTAGGTAATGTTGACAGGACTGGCTGATGCACACAGAAAGGATGCAGACGGGATGACCCGCTGTATTCTCGCACGTAAACAGAGCGTACTGTTCATGTTTATTTGATATTATTAGGGTTCGCTTTCCATTACACCTCCGATCTTTCAGTAACAGCTTGGTAATGCCCTGCTATTTCGCTTTGCATTTTATTTGTGATGATGATGATTGCAGCTGTTCATCATTATAGCTGTAATAGACTGTCCGTGTTTGTTCATCGAAACTCTGATTTAATTGGGTGTGATATTACGTGTAAATCAGGGCAGCTCGTAGCAAGTGAGACGTGAAACGGACGGCGGTTCCACGGTGCTTGTATCAGGACGTAACTGCCTTCATTCGCTGCATTACTTGGCCGTAATTTTGTTGTTCCACTGTTTTCTTTGTAATCTAGTTTTGATCTATTATTCCTTAATCAATCACTTTCTGTATTCAGACGAGTAGTACCCATTAACGGGCGGCCTACGACGAAGTCGTTACGGAGGGAGCAAACGTTAGGATCAGAGAAACAAGCGAAGGGGGTGGGGGGCGCACGCCTCGGGGGGGGGGGGGGGGGGAGTGGGAGGGAGGGGAGTAAACTGTTCGTGCTCTCTCAAAGGAATCATCCCAGCATTTTCTTTAAGTGATTTAGGAAAATTGCAGAAAACATAAATCTTTACGACAGGCTCGGGATCTGAACCGCCGACTTCGCCAGTGCGAGGCCAGTGGGTTACTGTTACTAGCACGCCAAATAGCTCGATTCAATAAAAATTACACTGTCGACAATCGATGGATTGCTTCCGACCGAAAACGATCTCGTTCTCTTGCCTATATATTCACATAAAGGAGTGCGCTCTATGTTACATTTGGTACACTTGCGATTATAGTGTAAGGTTAGCTGAGATTTTCTTCTTCTTCAGATAATCAAAATTTTAGCATTTTGCATATAGGGTGAAGGAAAATTCGTCCACTCGTACGCCAAAGCGGTATTAATAGTACAAAACAAAAAAATTTCTAGCCGTGCGTGTTCTAGATCAAAGAAAAATATATTGGCAACTATAAGCAATTGTACGTTAGGTATCTTCATCTGTAGGTTGTATCCTATGTGCAGTGGGTACATTTTTAAATTCGAATACTCGATTAAAGAGTTCGATTCCGGATATAGGTGTATTTCTTTCTCATTTTATTCTTCCCAGTAAAGATCTAATATACACTGTTCCTCAAACGATCCATATCTTACAGATTTTCTTAACGTTGAACGTAGCAGTTATTGGCCAAACATGTCAAAAATAACAAAAAAGAGTAATCGTCACATAAAAATAAACTAGTTTTTGTAGTGGCAAGCATACACGTAGACCTGTAGTTCCCACCTTTCTGAGACCATAACCCTTAGTGTAATCAGATGTTAGCTAGTACTCACCCCTCCCCCCATTCCCCCTCCTCCTCCTCAAATACTCACTACCGTCTGAGCCCAGCTAAGCTTTAATATGAAAATAATTTTCTTTTAGGTGTTTTATTAAATCACTAACCAATAATAAGTCATTGGGACAGTTAGTACTACTTATTTCTAACAATTTTTTTTATAATATGATCAAGCAATTCTCAGTGCATCAAGAATGCTATCAACGGTTCCTTCTCAGAAAAGAAAGCTAACTATCGACATTGAAGTTAGAAACATGCTACAGAACATGCTTCCTCTGCAACACTCATCTCTTCAGCGACATTTGCTTCATGCCCTGCCTGAATCTCCCATGTAAAATTAACCAAATTGAAATGTGTTCAAAATACAAATTGGAAACTTCAGCCTGCCAATGCTTTGTGTCTGATCATTGCCACTAAGAATAATAAACAATTCAGTGTGGACACTACACTGCTGTAATTACTGTTCTGTTGCACTATCTATTAGTTCGATTACTGTTGCAAAGTGGCAATTTCTGGACTATTACAGGCACTGCGTACAACTTGGAGGAGACAATTTAGGGAGATATTTAAACATATGTGTTTTATATGCCTCAATTTTACTGTCATAGATCTAGGAACAAAATAGAAAATATGCTTGCAGAGGGTGAACTATTTGAGAAAGATGTTGCTGATGCATTTATTTCATAAACTGTATCCTCAACCGCATTCTGTCACTTGTTAATGCCAGTAGCTTTTGTAAACAGTATTGTAGTCTCCGAAAATAGTGATAATAGTAACGATTTTTTAAAGTTTAGTTTTATGACTTAAATATTTTGTTTTTACCCCTCCGAAAATTACATTTTATCCCTCGGGAGATAGTTAGCACGAGACTGGAAACCACTGACTTAGACGATGTACCTGTCTAGCTTGTGTAGTTGCAGGGGAACAACCAAGAATAAAAGAAACAAGGATAGGGGTGGAGATGGAATCTTTTTACTTTGGGAGAAGGGGTACAAACGAAGAAAATGTTTACATTGGACCGAAAAGCTTGTGGCGAAACTGCGCGTGGGCGAGAAAAGAGTAAACGTTTTCATATGTGGTTGCAGGCTTTCGCGGCGAATGCCAGTGATAATATATTCTCGGGTTATCAGCTGGGGTGTGGTCTCATCTTGTCGCAACGTTTCAATGATTTTTGCACCCATCATCTTCAGGCGAAGTGACGGTTACAGAACTCACTGAAACGTTGCGACGAGACGGTCGACAGTCCGATAAGATTTTATCGTTGCAGTGTTTTGCATAACATTTGATGTAATTGCAGTACAACGGTTAAGAGACTGGATACCGTACCACATAGTCTGCAATAAGAAAACATTTTAAAAAAATAATTGAACACGGAATCGAAATCTTGAAGTCGAGTTTTCGAACGCAGAATTCTACTCAGTGCTTTAATTGGGCAGCACGGCTACAGAACATTGAACGAATGTGCCTGTTTTACACGTGATGTCAATTTGCGGAACTACCTGCTTTGAGGTCAGCTTTCAACAGAAACCATGAACGGGATGAAATTTTGGTAAAGACAATTTTCGCTGTTAGTACGCAAGGAATCAGGGTGTAGCGTTTAAGAGCACTACTTTTGAATCACACTGTACATTGTTGTCAAAAGAAAAGGAAAATGCTGCAGAAACTTATAGATAGCTTGCTAAGTCAAGCAGCTCATTGCGGTGAGAATTTTGTAACAAGTTCACTCAACAAAAAGGAAAATGCTGCAGAAAGTTATAGATAGCTTGCTAAGTCAAGCAGCTTATAACAGTGAGAATTTTGTAACAAGTTCACCCAACAGAACAGAAATATTTCAATATGTAAAACAGTCTTCTCCCGTATGATAACTGAAGCCTCCAGTTAACAATCCTTGAGTCCAGTTATGTGGCCTGAGGGCCGTGTTTCATCATCAGTACTATCGATATTATGAATGTCACCAAGCCGGAGCAAGAAAGTTCTGGAATATCTTCAATCTCTCATAAAAGAGTGGAATTTTTTTAAACTGACGTGTCGTATCAGTGTTGACGAAATGGGTTTTATAAACGTTGTTCAGAATTTCAGTTGTTTAAGTGTTTTCATACTAAATTGTGACAAACTTATTTCTGTTTATTGTCTAGATAAACCTAGTAATATGTTGACAAGACACTGCGACAAATAACCGTTCCTCACTTTCCTACATCCGGCTATCCAGATGTAAAGTGGCCGTGTAAGGATCCGCATTCGTCGAAGTGGAACCTGTTCCATGTCGAAACTTTAAAACTGTCGATACTTCGAAGATATTGTTTTCACAAGTGGAAACTGCTGCAGAAGAGAGATTCTGGTTCAACGTGAATCACCGCTTCAGGCTCATAAACCACTTCGGAATAGAGTACCAAAGAGCACATATCTCCGCCGGCCGCGGTGGTCTAGCGGTTCTAGGCACTCAGTCCGGAACCGCGCGACTGCTACGGTCGCAGGTTCGAATCCTGCCTCGGGCATGGATGTGTGTGATGTCCTTAGGTTAGTTAGGTTTAAGTAGTTCTAAGTTCTAGGGGACTGATGACCATAGATGTTAAGTCCCATAGTGCTCAGATCCATTTGAACCATTTTTAGCACATATCTCCGCAATTTTAAGAGATCTCTACAACAACTCATTATCGTAATATATTTCGACTCTAACCTGATTTTTATCTCAGAAGGCGCACGTGCACAAAATTTCTGTTTAGTGAATGTTGATAACTTTACGCACGCATGTCACTGAAAATTCTGATAGAAAACCGACATGTGTGAAGTTACCAGAGCAAATGCAGCTTGAAGGAAATGTAGTTCTTACTTTAACACCTGATCATGCTTTTATAGTTCTTACTTTAATACCTGAGCATGCTTTTACCGACATAACTAGAGTTACTGTTTTCGTTTGGAGCAAGTCTCGATCCAAGTGTAGAACTGAGCTGTGAAGCGACATGAGAAAAATTTTGAATATCTATCACCTTCGGATAGAAATGAATAAATTTAGTATCCTGACGAGTCTCGAAAGAGAAAATCAAAATACTACAGCCGTTAGATTCTTAAAAGACAATTGTGCGGCACTGAAGATTTTCGTTAGCAGTGAATTCAATGAACATTTCACAGCTAAAGGCAGCAGTATTTATTCTATTTGGATATGTGAAGAAAGTTTCAGCAAAATTTACTATGTAGCTTTTGCATAGTATAAGTCTCGGAATCCTTCCGTAAATAAGGTCACCACAGTTCGATCTTCGATGAGCTCTCAGAAGTTGCCCGCCTTTTAGAGTTGCATCGACCAGTAGCTCAATGTCAAATAAAGGATATACAGGAACCGCCAACGAACGTCATTACTGCAAGCCTTGCTCATTCCTTCCATCTTATTGCGTTATTTACTTAAGAGTATCTTTTAAAGTGCCTTCATTGAGACCGAATAAGCAAATCTGTCTCCTCTATTTAATCGAAATAAATTATTACAATAAGAAAAAATCGCAATATTTTGATAGTGTCTCTTTTAAAATTGAAAACTCTAGTATTCCATAAACTTATGAAAATATCGAAGCAAGGCCTGTCGTGTGATATTGCACGAAATTTCCGTTACTTTACTGTGTAATCAAATCAGTTTTCCTGTCAACAATAATAATGAAAACAGGTTTTATATTTGAATACTAAGCTGTACTTTTGAATCTGTATTTTATTATTTTTGAAAGCAAAATAATGATATTGTAAGACTTGTTAAAACTGACTATAAACTGCTTAGCGAAAACAGTCGCGAAATATGATGATGTAATTTGCCGGCACAGTGCATGCTTCTACTCTATTAAGGAATTTCTGCTTAACAGTAGAGATCCAACTGCGTTGTGTTGGCAGCCCTAGCTCTCTCGTCTACAAGATTGCCCGGCTATTTTAGGGAATTAGATAATGTGCTCGATGGTAGATGTAAATTAACTTCACTCTTTATTTTCTATCGCTACGGAATACACGTTAAAAACATATCGTTCGTCAATAAGTGTGCGGATTTGTAATCAGTTCACCACCTCGCTCACAACATACGTCCACTACTACAAAATAACAGTATTACGGACTTCCTGCGCCGTATTCCTCAAATAAAGGACATGCACTTTTGAAAAGTAAGTACGTGAAAACATCTTTGAGAGCAATACGCATAACATATATAACGTATATATCTCAAGAATTATAACAGGAAAAACTACAGAAATAAGATTCAGCCATGAGTCCGGTTTCCAGTGACTGCGAGTGACGTTTGGCATCACAGACATGTCACAACAAACTCGATTCAGCTGTTCCTCTTGCTATAGTGTCATGTTTTAGACATGGAATTTTAGGAATAGTCGGCTCCTCTTCTGCTACAGGCGTGTGCTTTCTGTTTCATTCACTATGTGGTTGTCTTTACAAACGCGTTTACAAAAGTGAGAGACGTGATGTTGTCCTCTGATACTGTTTATCATTTACCTATTTGTTCGCAAGAATTTAATCTATATTCAGGGGTTCGTATTATATAGCTCGTCGCTCCATCCGGTTTCCCCCTAGAGAACCTGCTCCACTGCCATATCAGTGCACTCGAATGCCTTAGCTCATGTTTTAACAAACTCTTCTTCTCCACCTAGAGTTTTACATACATGCCTCTTTCACCAAGTTTTTGCATTGCCTCTTCACGTAATGAAATCTTCACGTAATGTGCTTAGTATTATTAATCTTCTGCATTATCATATTTCAAATGTATGGCCTCCGCAAGATTTTCAGCTTTCATATGAGCAATAATTTCGAAACTTGTTGTTTTAGAAAATCCCTACTGTATAACGGAACGCACTCGGTATATTTTGTTGGTTTCTGTGTTGAGCTACTGCGAGTATCAATTACCTGTCTGGTGCGGTCTCGATTTCTTGCTAACAGAACGATTTCACTACTTCTGCTTGTCGTTCCTCTGCCCCAGTTTCAGTTACTCTCTGATCTCATTACCTTGTCGCATTTACTTCCGTATTCGTTTTGTTCCTCTTCTTACCAAATTTAGCCATCTTCATCAATTTCATAGTCCTACTTAGATAAGTAATGACATCTGAACACCATAGCATTACTACCTTCCTCATTTCTGCGTTCAGGATATATGTATATATGCTCTCCCGATCGGTCGACAACCATGGAGACTTAATACACCGTTGTGTTAGCATATCAGAACTCCATTTCCTAAGGGTGTATTTGCCCTCTTCCCTCTAACCGTGCTACTTCATGTCATCTTAGATATGTGGTGGTATTCCATCGATGGAACAAGCATTCTTCTGAAATTTCTCAAGATTCCTCCATTTTTATACACATGTCCGTAATGAGCCACTTGCACCCTATAGAAATAACGCAGTTACAGTACCAGATTGCGCACACTGGTAGATTTGTAAAGACGGTCTGCTGGAAAATCACTGTGCAACATAACAGAAATCCAAAAAAAGGTGTAATTCTTTTGGCTCCCTAATAGTTCGACTGTAGCGATAATACTGTTGAGAATAATATTTTGGGTTAATTATAACCAGTTACTACGATGCAGTGAGTGTGTGGGGGAGACGGTCACGACTTAAGATATATAGGAATGCTGTGTGCTTCATCAGTTTTTCAGCACAAATTGTGACACGAAATCTCTAGGTTCTACTTTCTGTACAGCGACATAAGAAACAAGTTCTGGCTGGGGAAATAATATCTAATACTTCACAATAATAGATCACAACCTATGAAACAAATGTCTATAACTGAATAAAACATGAGGTATTTGGTGATAGGGTATCACTATTAACAGAAATTTGTTTGATTTATTGAGCACATTTAAACTCCTGTATCTCGTCATGGGTAAGGTACTCATTTTTCTGTCAAGTTTTCACTTTCCACAAACACTGCCCAATCATCACTATATTTGCCAGGTATAGAACTACATCCGGTGAACATGGGCAGGTAGATTCTGGCTTCGTAGATTTGTGAAAGGCGTTCGGCATTACATCACATCAACTGCCAACAATGCTACGGTCATTCCAAGTATCTTCACGGGTACACGACTGGTTCGATGAACTGATGACTAATAATAACGGTGCATATTGTACTGTACGGCGAATGTTAAACAGAAGTAACGAATCATCGGACTCTTAATGTACTCAGTATGCATAGGTGATATATCAGGTTGCAGTATTAGATTTTTACATCACAAATGCCGATTTCTGTAAGAATGAATTGACGAGGGTAGCTCGAAAGGAAATCATGAACATAGTGGACATTATTTGCACGTTATGTTCCTAATAAGAGTTCTCCTTAAATCTGGATAAATGCAAAATAGCGGCCAGAGCTAAGAGAAAGGAATCGGACAACATCCACTTATAAGATTACCCTGAACAAAAATAGCACATCACATCGTTTAAATATTTAGGCGTAGTACCAGAAAGTGATAAGAGGAGGGTCGAAAACGTAAAATCTGTAACAGGTGAAACGAACGGAACACATGGTTTTGTTAGAACGGTTCTGGGAACGTGTAATACAGCTGTAAATGAATTTGCGGACAAGTTGTACGAATTCACAGGAGCGATGCTGGGATATTAGCGGGTCTATACAGAGCATTCGAAAGTTTAAGAGAGATGATCGGAAAAATAAGATGGGGTTCTTTAGAACAAAGGCTACCTCGTTCTCGCTAAACTGTGTTGGATAATTTGCGTAACCGGTTTCTAGGTGCGACATTTCTGATGCCATCGTCGAATTTTCCGCAAGGGGATCATGACAGTGTAATAGACGAAATTCGGACGCTTACAGAGGCATCAAACAATCATTTTTCAATAAGTGAAATACAAGAATGGAGTAAGACAGAAAGTCACTATTATCGGTACGAAGTACGCCCCACCAGTCACAGTAGAGTGGCTTGCGCATCATATACATAGAGATACATTTTGTTTCACAGATCCCTAGTGACGAGATCCTCAAGGGTCTAGACGCTGTCATAAAATCAGTGTACATGACATGTATATTCAAGCAAGGCGATACGGAAATACCCGTAATTGCAAACGAAGAACACAAAACTGTGGATATTCTACAGTGTTATGTTTTATCGTTAACCTGTTTTTGGCGAGGCATCATCAGGCTTCAACTGGCTTTCATCGTCAATGATAATACAACGAGAACACCGTTGAAAAACAATGCTGCACATCGAGTGTGATGCGCAGACACAGAGTAAATATCATCTTTGACAATATAGTTGTGACGTAACTGAATAAGTTAAAATTAAATAGTAAATAAGTATAAAATCATAATAACACTACCAAGAAGCATCGAAATAAAACAATGTGTGTATGTCTGAGCAGGAAAATATTAGCAAAGACTTGTACTCAACACAAGTTCAAATGGTTCAAATGGCTCTGAGCACTATGGGACTTAACTTCTGAGGTCATCAGTACCCTAGAACTTAGAACTACTTAAACCTAACTAACCTAAGGACATCACACACATCCATGCCCGAGGCAGGATTCGAAACTGCGACCGTAGCGCCTAGAGCAGCTTGGTCACTCCGGCCAGCTCAACACAAGTGCATGGTCTATATTATCAAACGGTTAAAGCAGCTACCCACTCCAGGTTGCAGTTTGCCCCTCTAACAGCTTACAGGGGTAACAGAAATTAGATTTCCAATACTTCATATAATTACTAAATGAACTAATAAATTTGAAACGCTCTCATAACCTACTCATTAACGAATATGATCTTATGTTAAAAGTAGCATTTTCGTTAGTGTACGGATGAATAATCCGAAACTGATAAAACCAACATAATTAAGGTTTTTCAGCTTGAGCCATAAAGATTTTAAATTTCAAAATTTAACACACACACACACATATATATATATATATATGTACTACTGGCCATTAAAATTGCCCTCAGAGTGACATCAATCAGCATGGTTGCCTTCGTTTTAGCTTTTTTTTAATAAAGATATGAACAGCAGTATGACTTTTTTAAATGGCACCCTGTATTTCTTATTCATAATTCATTTCCTCTCCTAAAGACCTATTCAAAATGTATCACAGTGTACCAGTCACTGAAACACAACGTTATTAATTACATAACACAGTTGACGCTCCCAGCACATAGTGCAGGTACTCTGGGTAATGGAACACATCCACGTGCTGACGTTGACAAAGGACAAATGCAAACATAAGCAGAATGCACATCTGGCATTTCGTCAAATGCTTGAAGTCAAATATTTAACATATTAACTCATTTTTAAACTAATTAACCTATTTTTAAAATAATCAGATGTCTGAGGCTGTTTTCCACAGGGGAGTGTGATTAATTATACTTAAATAATTGGGGTTGGGCGTGGTGATTTACTGGTAACCTCTACAACAACTTAACAATGATAAAATAATGAAATTAATTAAAGACATTAGTGTTGAAGATTAGCTTGAAGAGATATTACATATGGAAGGTGGTGCTGAAACAGAATATACCAAGGAACTGACAGTTGTAACAGGAAGTGCATTAGCTAATTATGTGTATATGTACCTGGTAACACTAATATTCTTTCGTAAGTGGAATGGTCCTCGCAGGTGTGGAATAGGTCAAAACATCTTGAATAAATCCTAAACGAAAAAGTTAAGCAGTTACAACAAAGGTGCCACGAAACACGTGAACGTGTAATACATTAAAGTGCGTATGATGATCCTTAGACTGTTGTAGCCACGCATCATCAAACAAAAAGTCAGTTTACAACAC
Organism: Schistocerca americana; assembly: GCF_021461395.2. Lineage (NCBI taxonomy): Eukaryota > Metazoa > Arthropoda > Insecta > Orthoptera > Acrididae > Schistocerca > Schistocerca americana. The sequence continues at coordinate 361,419,333 of NC_060126.1, forward strand.
TTAAGTACACCGATCAGTTTACTTCTGTTAATCTGCGCAGAAGTCACATTTTGCGTAATACGTTATCTGATATCGTTAATGAAATACACATGGACTGGTTCTACTAAGAAACTCTTCAAAGGCTAGGAGCCGGCTGATACATTTTCCTCTTTTATGGCTAATAGTATTTGATTAAAGATATGTGTTCCTGAGTTATGGACACCAACCTAGACCAAAATAAGTGGCTTGTGAAGCTTACTCTTATTTCTACGAGGACGTGCTTAGAAGTAATGCCTCTCAATTTTTAATGTGAAATCTCTTAAAAGTTTTTAAATAAAAAAAGACGTTATTAAAGTTCTACATCTTTATTCTTCGTGACTACATATTTATTTCTCAAGATAGTGATCATGGCGATGAACACAATTTTCCCAACGAGAATCTCGTTTGTTCATAATGTCTCTGTAGAACATTTAATTTTGTTAACAGAGCCACAGCCTCATCTATGCCTGCACAGCTAGATCACTATCAAAACGAAGCAATGAAGTCGTAGAAGGTGTTCTTTACGTTTTGGAACAGATGAAAACGGGATGGAGCCAAGTCGGGTCTGTATGGAGGGTAATCGACGACATGGAACCCAAGACGTGGGATTGTTGTAGATGTCGCAGCGCTGGTGAGTGGACCGGCATTGTCATGCTGAAAGGGAAGGTGCTTAATGTGTGGACGGAATTTTCGGATTAAAAACTCGATTACAATATGGTGTTATTGACGCATCGACATAGTTACGTTCCGCACGGCCATGTTACACCCTACAATTCGGAGTCCTCAAAAATGGTTCAAATGGCTCTGAGCACTATGGGACTTAACATCGGAGGTCATCAGTCCCCTAGAACTTAGAACTACTTAAATCTAACTAACCTAAGGACATCACACACATCCATGCCCGAGGCAGGATTCGAACCTGCGACCGCAGCAGTCGCGCGGTTCCGGACTGCGCGCCTAGAACCGCTAGACCACCGCGGCCGGCCTCGGAGTCCTCCAGCGCCAGATAGTTTCAAATATGTAGTCATAAAAAATGCAGAGCTAGAATGTTAATAACGTCTATTTTACTTAAAAAGCTTTATGAGTTTTCGCATATAAAAGTCGGAGTCTTTACTTTTCAACTCGCCCTTGTAGTAGCGACAGCATGAAATGAGCTGTTGGTTTGAAGAAAAATATACTTAATGACTCCCGCAATGTAAAATATTTGCACTTGACAAACGCAAAAAAGGTAATATTCTGGGACTTCAATATCAAGTCATTGCTGGATTCAGTCAGCTCATACGAATACCTGGCTGTAACAGTTCGTAGTGATAGGAAATGGAGTGAACACGGGGGCACGGGGGCTCAATCGTAGCTAAGAGAGGTAGCAGAGTGCGCTTCATTGGTAGGATCCTGGAAAAATACAGTTTTTCTGCAAAGGAGAGTACTTATATAACATTCCTCAAGTTCGTACCCATACCAAAGAGGAGTAACATTAAACATATACAATAAGGGCAGCATGGACAGTCGTAGGTTTGCTTGACTCATTGGAGAGTGTCATGGAAATTTTGAACAAACTAAAATTGCAGACACCGGAAGAGAGACACAAACCATCCCGAGAAGAATATTGCCCCCTAAGAGATGGTGGGTTACAAGAGCAGTATCTGAGAGAACGTTATCCTTTGGGGAAACACCCCAGGAATGTTGTTCATGAATGCCAGGATAACAGGTCGAAACGCCAGACTGACTCCTGTTGTCCTACGAAATCGCATTCCAGTCCATTACTCCAGGTGCAGATCCAGTGTCTCTAGCAAGCAAATAAGTTCGTTGCAGGCGCTCACCTGACCTCCTTTTAACTAACACACGGCCCTCACTGGCATCCAGGCAGAGCCGGCTTCCGTCGGAGAACACAACAGAACACCGCCCTACACTCCAATGAGCTCTCGCTTGACACAACTGAAGTCGCAAACGGCGGTGGTTTTGGGTCAAAGGAATGCACAGCTACAGGCCGTCTGGTATGGAAGTATCTTTGAAGTAACCGATTTGTAACAGTTTGTTGTATCACTGTGATGCCAACTGCTGCTCAAACTGCTGCTACAGGCGCACGCAATATGATGCCTCACAGCCATACGCCAAGAACGACTGTCTTCCCTCACTGTAGTGCCACGCGACAATGGACAGCTCAGTCCTCGTGCGGCCGTACGCTTCCGTGACCACAGTAGCTAGTAATCACGTACAATGGCTACGGTCCTGCCAAGTTTTCTGCAGTATCGTAGAAGGAACATCCAACTTCTCGTAGGCTCATTACACGACCTCGTTGAAACTCAGCGAAATGTTGGTAATGGAATCCTCGTCGTCTTAAAGGCACTGACTGACATCGGCTGACCAAGTCCAATCTCGAAGGCAACTAACTCTCACGACCGTAGCAGCACGTATTTAAAGCAAATCTCATTTGCATCCTCATAGTGGTGCTACTAGCACCACTCTTGAGCTGCTGGCGTGAAATCTGAACAGACGTCTTCTTTCGCATCTAGAAACACGCCTCCCAACTTTCGTTTATCTCACACAACTCCTCCTTCGTGTTGCGATTTTTTTCCAGTCAGTGTATATGTACAAAACTTAACTTTTGCTTTACGAGTTATCCAAAAACGTACGATCCAGTATGATAGGGAGTGAAAGCACGAAGAGGTAGGGAGTGAAAACGGGAAGATAAAATAAAGTCAAAGAGAAAAAGAATGTGTACATGGCTCTGGATGTAAAATATGGTTTGTCTGTGTACGTGAGGACTACATCTGTCGCACTTGGAAACGCGACAGCGTTCGGCGCTGAACACGTTCGGCGCCACGTTTAGGGCGAGTGGATCCGGGGTCATTATTAAAAGCTCGTCGCGGGCCGGCTCGTTAACGATTCGCCGGTGATCCGGCGCTTATTGAAAGCGCTGCCGCGCGCCTAATCCCGGCCGTTTGCACCCTAATGGGCGCCGCCGGCGCTGCCGACGCGGCCGTCGACGCCGCGCAACAGCTCCCGACGGCTACTGTGCAGCGCGTTCTCTATCTGGGCAAGCCGCATAATATCAGTTACCTCGTGTCAGTTTCTGTATTTTAGGGGTGCTGTTAATTGGTTTCCGGGCCCAGCTAAGTTTTTAAGGAACTTCACACTATCTCATGACTGTACGCACTAATTATTTGTGTGATTATTTCATGTTCCAGTTACGTGCTCAGTTTATGCACCCGTCTCTAATACAACGTTCTACCACAATTGCAAAAATTTAAACTGGGAGATAAGCTCGAAAGCATGGATAACTTCCATAAGGAGTTAGGTGGCTGCAACTCATTTATTGGAACATACCCGCGATTTAGGTAGCCTACAGCACAGGGCGACTCAAAATTATGTGAACACCATTTGAGAGAAAACATTACCTCAGAGGTTTCGTTATAGAGACTCTCATCCCGACCGCCAGCACGATTAATGCACTCAAACTAACGTACAAAAATAAAATCTAGTGCTAGAACACACATTTATGGGGAAATATTGGATATCACATTTTGTATTCTGTTCTTTGGTTCTTCGAAGTCTCTCACTTTTGTAATATATACGGGATCCTGTATCATACCCCACAACCACAAGTCGCAGTATGTGAGGTCTGGGGATTGGCCATAACAACGGTCTGTCGCGACCAGTTAAACGGTTTGGGAACGTTTGATCAAGATAAGCAAAATGAGACAGAGCACCATGATGTTGGAAATACCTTTCTCGTCTAGGTTTCAGGGGCATGTTATCAATGGTAAATTCTTTCAGCATTTGCAAGCAGTCATGTTCATTCACTGTTGGGGTTGCGAAGAAAAATGACCAAGTATACCAATAGCGGTCACGAGATACCATACAGCTACCTTCGTAAATGCACTTTCATGCTCACGAGCAATACATCAATTTTCAGTACCCACAGAAAATTGTGGTACGACGATTCACGCGACCAGTGACATGAAAAGTAGCTTCCTCACTGAAAATCGTTTGCCTAACAATGCCCGGCTGCATCCGTGACATTTGTGCCAGATATCACAGCGTTCTACTCGTACGTGTTTCTGCCGAGCAGTCAAACCTTGAACGATTTGTAGCTGACACGGTCGCCTTCCAAGGTCATTGGATAGAAATCAGTCCACTGTCCTCTGCGGAATCCCTGTTTCCAAACTGCAACGTCACTAGATGTTGATGGACTCCGTAGTATGGCCTCCTGCACTGTACCAATGTTTACTTCACTCCTGCCATTGCTGGGTAGCACAGCACTTCCGTGATAATTCTCCGCTGCTGATCCAATTGCTACATACGTCTGGTAAACGAAATACATTGTTAAATGAGGAGGTGGTCGACTACCTGGAAATCGTTCTGCAAACCTTCGACGCACTTCTCTCGCCGACTGCCCCACATCCGATGTCAGTCTGTCAACCATGGGAACTAACAACCTGGAATGGAAAACATAGTTTTGACTCAGTTGTGGGTGCTAACAACTTGAAATCGAAAACGGAAGAAAATTAGGGTTGTTCGCATAGTTTTGACTCATCTTGTATACGTTGTCAGCCAGAAACAGAATACGTTTAGTCCATGCTGAGCCGAGCCCTGCCCACGTGCACTGCATCATGTTACGTCCGTCTACCAAAGAGGGAACTTTCAACTTACTAAATGTACAGACTCTCCCAGAAATGTTGCGACAAACTTCGAGAGGTTGTAGAGTGTGTCTTGAACGAATCGGTGGCAGGAACACGTCTCCGGAAACGTCATCCAACGACACCACAGAGCGTCGAAGTTATAGGGCGACGTCGCCTGCCATTACGCCGCCGCTTCGGCAGAAAATGTAACTTTGAACGCTGACGGACTCAGCAGTCTCATGTCGCACCTGATGAAGGTTACGAGCTACGTTACCGAAATATTGTGCAAGTAGGACGCTGATATCTGGCAGAACACTCGACAATCCAATATGTCGCTATGTTGTTTGCTATTCAGTGATCGCGACTGATTGGCACGTTCATCGATGGAGAAAATCGAGCTAGGTGCTGCGTAGGCCTTGTCTCCTATGAATGTGATGCTCTTTTGCCTTGGTGGGTGACGGTTTTGAACATGGGTTTCCATCCACCGTTTAGTTTTCTCCTGGAAACCTCTAAAATATCCAATGTTTTTCGGTAAACAAGAGAAAAATAAACTACCGATTGAAACTTACATCCGAAAGCGAATTGAGTTATTTTTAAATTATTTCTGGACAAAGTGTGTGTGTGTGTGTGTGTGTGTGTGCGCGCGCGCGCGCGTGTGTGTGTGTGTGTGTGTGTGTGTGTGTGTGTGTGTGTGTGCGGGTGGGTGAGTGGGTGGGTGGGTGGTTATGAGTGTGTTTTGAGATGTACACTTGCTGTCCTGCTCGTATTGTTCGTCGTCAGATGAAGATCCGGCGATCCTGCTGAAGACCTTTTGCTAATGTCCATGAGTGAGAATTAATGTTAACAGATGCATAAGCGTTAAATTCGTCGCCTTTCGTTCATTTCGAGTCGTAGTTGGACAACATTTTCATATGCAACACCTTGACACGATTTGACTAAAATATGAGATCTGTTTAGGATGTCCGTTGCAGTAGTTACACGAAGATGTGTACGGGATAAACTAGAGTAAAGAGCTACACAAGACCAGTTATCAGAGTGAGAAAGAGGAAATACCCGTATCAAATTGGTAATGAAAACGAAAAGTAAAGTTCATAACACTTGGCTGCGTCATGGTGAATAGAAATGCACCCGAAGCACAAAGTAGATAAAAAATAGTGGTAAACTGGTCATGACCTTGTTAAAGGAGGCATTGAGATATCTGCTTGGCGTCGTTTTCGGAAACCAAGGAACAAATCATGATGAGAGGACCAAGCGTCTTAACCGTAGTGGTATCTCCTTGATTTGAAGTGAAAAACGAATCACAGCAGTTAGTACGTCCGCCTCAGGTAATCACCCTATCCCAAAGTAGTAAGTCGTCAGTTGTTATTGTATTTACTGCGGGAAAGTGGAAATCACAACAACGTCCTTACCTACGGCTCAGGACTAAGGCATACTGTCAACAATCCAAACGCTAAAGAGCGAAGAAGAAGAAGAGAGCACTCACCTGGGAGGCTCAGACAATTGAAATAGGGTTTCTTGATTAGAAAGTAATGGATACTCGATTTGTTGAAGAAGCCTTCAGTTTTCCTCAAAACGTACTGGTCAGTTGATAACGAACCGGACAAGTGTTCACATATCCACAGCTAAAAAGGACGGATTAATTGAAACGCTTCTGTTTACGAAGACCTACGAAAACTGGGAGCGGAAATCTGCGAAATAAAAATTTTGCCGTGTTTCGTCTATCAAAATACAAACGCACTGTTATCGGTGTTTGCACATAGCTCTGTGACAAACTATCGCGGGCCACCTTTCGTCTGTAGAGTGCGAAAGTTACCTTCTAAGTGCAACTGTGTCAGCCGGCCGCGGTGGCCGAGCGGTTCTAGGCGCTTCAGTCCGGAACCGAGCGACTGCCACGCTCGCGGGTTCGAATCCTGCCTCGGGCATGGATGTGTGTGTTGTCCTTAGGTTAGTTCGGTTTAAGTAGTTCTAAGTTCTAGGGGACTGATGACCTCAGAAGTTAAGTCCCACAGTGGTCAGAACCATTTTTATTCCACCGTGTACAGACTCTAGAGATCGATCGATGAGAGGATACGGAACAGAAAACGTCTGATGAACTTATGTCCGGAAATGCATTGCTTCCATTTATTCAATCATGCTTTGTTACAGAGACTGCGATCTAATGGTATACCATGCAGCCACAGTTACAGTATGTATGGTTTCCGCCTAGAGGGTGATACTGTTCCTCATACGTCATGCTCTAGCGGCCTCCACTCCCATAGTAATATATAATGTTGCATCCGATTCACTTCTCTAGCTGACTCACCTTGTTGTGATGTGATGCAGTACTGTGCACAATGGTTCGGTATTCGAATTGAGAGCTTGCATTATAACAGCGAATCACCAGAATCTGTGTAGCCGTAATGTGTGGGTCGGGATAATTGGCGACCGTATTGTGCGAGCAGTCTTCCTTCTATGTCGCCTAACAGGCCGGAACTATCGGCGTTTCTTGCAGGTGACTTTGCTCCTCCTGCTGGAAGAGGTGCTATTGAACGTCCGGTCGCATCTCAATCGTGTCTTCCCTGGTCGATGGAGCGGACGAGGGTGTACAGTTGCATGATCCTCTCGTTCACCGGATCTCAACCCGAGCGATTTCTGCTTCAGGGGCCATCTCGGAAGCATCGTGTGTGCAGAGACCTCTCCAGATGTGGAGACAGTGGAGCAGCGTAATCATGATGCCTTTCACACTGTTCAGATGCAGCCTGGCCGATGTGAACGTGTGAGACAGAACATGCTACGGCGCGTACAAGCATGCGTTGAGGCACTTGGAAACAATTTTCAGCACTTACTGTAACTGTGGCTGCGGGGTACAGCCTGTACTAGACCACAGTCACTGTAACAATGTATAATTGAATAAATGAAGTCTGGCATGGAAACCACGCATTTCTGGGCATAAGTTCATTAGACCTTTTCTTGTTCCGTATCATCTCATACTGACAAGGGAAGTAGAGAAGGCGATAAGGCACATGAAGAGTAGGAAAGCTACAGGGGATGACGACATACCAGTGGATTTGCTTAAAGAAATCGGAAATCAAAGTTTGAAAGATATGACACAACTCATAAACAAAATCTATGAAACTGGAGAATTACCTGAAGAGTTTTTGGACTTCGCAATGGTTACTCTTGAGAAGAAAAAGCAAGACAAGAAGTATAGTGATTATAGAACAATGAGTCTGATATCGCATGTGGTAAAAAAAATGGTTCAAATGGCTCTGAGCACTATGGGACTTAACATCTGTGGTCATCAGTCCCCTAGAACTTAGAACTACTTAAACCTAACTAACCTAAGGACATCACACACATCCATGCCCGAGCCAGGATTCGAACCTGCGACCGTAGCAGTCGCGCGGCTCCGGACTGAGCGCCTAGAACCGCTAGACCACCGCGGCCGGCGCATGTGGTTAAGATCATTGCAAGAATACTAAATAGACGGTTGGAAAACAAAATCGAAGAAGTGATGGGAGCAGACTAGTTTGGCTTCAGGAAAGGAAAAGGGACCAGAGAAGCCACTGGCATGATGAGGATATTGTCAGAGAGAGTTTTGGCAGTTAACGGAAGAAGTTTGCGCTTGTTTTATAGACTGGCAGAAGGCCTTCGACAGAGTCAATTGGAATATATTGATTAACATCCTTAAGGAAATAGGAATCAACTGGAGAGAGACTTATCAGGAACTTGTACCTGGGACAAAGGGTAAAGGTACGACTGAACTATGGAGAAACGAACAGTGCGGAAATAGCAAGGGGAGTGAGACAAGGATGTTGTATGTCGCGAAGTCTCTTCAACCTGTATGGAGAAATGATGGTGAGAGAAGCGCTGAAAGGATGCGGAAACTTTAAAGTAGGAGGACGTCTCATCAAGACCATCAAGTATGCAGATGACCTGGTAGTGCTCGCCAAAAATCAGAGACAGCTGCAACAGATGATGAACAATTTGGTGGAAACGGGAAGAAAATACGGCATAGAAGTCAACATTGAAAAATCAAAAGTGAAGCGCATATCAAAAGGTGAAAAACACTTGAAGATAACTGTTGACAATGTGGAACTGGAAAATGTGAATCAGTTCAAGTACCTGGGAAATTTTATCACCAAGGATGCCCACTGCACCAATGAAATCCGAGCAAGAATCGCCATGGCCAAAGCTGCTTTCAACAAGAAGAGGACTCTGCTGACCAGCAAGTTGAGTTTGGCATTGAGGAAAAAACTGATAAAGTGCTACAATTGGAGCATTGCACTGTATGGAGCAGAGACATGGACCATGAGAGAGAAGGAGAAAAAATACTTGGACAGTTTTGAAATGTGGTGCTGGAGGAGAATGGAAAAGATCAAGTGGACAGATCGCATAAAAAATGACGATGTACTGCGAAGAGTAGGAGAGAAGAGAAGTATTCTGCGTACAATTCTTCAGAGAAAGGCCAACTGGATTGGACATGTACTTAGACACGAGGGACTCCTACATGATGTCATCGAAGAGAACTCAGAGGAAACGCAGGACGAGGAAGAAGAAGAATTCAACATCTGGACGACATGAAAGATGGAAGGAGATACAACAGACTGAAGGAAGAAGCTGAAGACAGGGAACAGTGGAATCAGAAATTCTCCGTACGAAGACATGGACCTGCCAATAGGCAGAATACTACATAATAATAATCATCTCATCGATCGATCCCTGGAGTTTGTACACTGTGGAGAAAATCAGCATGCATCTATCTGTAGGCAATGATGAGAGATGTAGAACGGGCAGTAGTTAAAAGAAGCTGAGAAATCCATTTTCCATCACAGTTGGATATCCGGATTCCAGCCAGTTAAACGCTACATGTGTTATGTCTACGAAGTCCTTCAAGGAGCCCACGAATTTTCCTTTTGGGCAGTCGTGCAAAACGTGCTCAAGTGTTCGCGCCGACGTTACGCATTTGCATTGGTCGTTATCAGTAATTCTCCACTTCTGTAGCGTTGCTTTGGTCACTGCGTGGCCTGTTCCGATACGGTTGAGGGAGATGTACAGGGCTATTACAAATGATTGAAGCGATTTCATAAATTCACTGTAGCTCCATTCATTGACATATGGTCACGACACACTACAGATACGTAGAAAACACTCATAAAGTTTTGTTCGGCTGAAGCCGCACTTTAGGTCTCTGCCGCCAGAGCGCTCGAGAGCGCAGTGAGACAAAATGGCGACAGGAGCCGAGAAAGCGTATGTCGTGCTTGAAATGCACTCACATCAGTCAGTCATAACAGTGCAACGACACTTCAGGACGAAGTTCAACAAAGAGCCACCAACTGCTAACTCCATTCGGCGATGGTATGCGCAGTTTAAAGCTTCTGGATGCCTCTGTAAGGGGAATCAACGGGTCGGCCTGCAGTGAGCGAGCGAAGAAACGGTTAAACGCGTGCGGGCAAGTTTCACGCGTAGCCCGCAGAAGTCGACGAATAAAGCGAGCAGGGAGCTAAACGTACCACAGCCGACGGTTTGGAAAATCTTACGGAAAAGGCTAAAGCAGAAGCCTTACCGTTTACAATTGCTACAAGCCCTGACACCCGATGACAAAGTCAAACGCTTTGAATTTTCGGCGCGGTTGAAACAGCTCATGGAAGAGGATGCGTTCAGTGAGAAACTTGTTTTCAGTGATGAAGCAACATTTTTTCTTAATGGTGAAGTGAACAGACACAATGTGCGAATCTGGGCGGTAGAGAATCCTCACGCATTCGTGCAGCAAATTCGCAATTCACCAAAAATTAACGTGTTTTATGCAATCTCACGGTTTAAAGTTTACGGCCCCTTTTTCTTCTGCGAAAAAAACGTTACAGGACACGTGTATCTGGACATGCTGAAAAATTGGCTCATGCCACAACTGGAGACCGACAGCGCCGACTTCATTTCTCAACAGGATGGTGCTCCACCGCACTTCCATCATGATGTTCGGCATTTCTTAAACAGGAGATTGGAAAACCGATGGATCGGTCGTGGTGGAGATCATGATCAGCAATTCATGTCATGGCCTCCATGCTCTCCCGACTTAACCCCATGCGATTTCTTTCTGTGGGGTTATGTGAAAGATTCGGTGTTTAAACCTCATCTACCAAGAAACATGCCAGAACTGCGAGCTCGCATCAACGATGCTTTCGAACTCATTGATGGAGACATGGGAGGAACTTGATTATCGGCTTGATGTCTGCCGAATCACTAAAGGGGCACATATCGGACATTTGTGAATGCCTAAAAAACTTTTTGAGTTTTTGTATGTGTGTGCAAAGCATTGTGAAAATATCTCAAATAATAAAGTTATTGTAGAGCTGTGAAATCGCTTCAATCATTTCTAATAACCCTGTATGTTTGCTGGTTGGTTCGCACCCGGGAGTTGAATGGTCGGATCTGTATTAGCCAACTTCTTGTGACCATAAAAGCACGCCCACTGACTTCACCATTCATGTCTTACATCATTGCTTTCTGGGCGGAACTGGCCAGTGTTTATAGTTTTCTAGATTTTAAGCGGCTGCATGGAAAGCTGTTCAGTGTCCCATGAATTTGTGGCAGGAATTTTTAAATGCTCAACTGCAGCATGGCTGGTCGTTGTGAGGTAACAGCCGAGTTGCGGCGCCCTGAAAATATTCTCAGTTCTGAGGAAGCAGTGGCCGACGGGCCGGTCGGTGGCCGCGGGCCGCTCGGCAGCGACCACGTGGTCCGAACGTTAGCTTAGCTCTCTCCATGGCACTATCCCCAGACACGACGGAAATGTATCTGGTTCAAATGGCTCTGAGCACTATGGGACTAAATATCTGAGGTCATCAGTCCCATAGAACTTAGAACTGCTTAAACCTAACTAACCTAAGGACATCACACACATCCATGCCCGAGGCAGGATTCGAACCTGCGACCGTAGCGGTCTCTCGGTTCCTGACTGAAGAGCCTAGAACCGCGCGGCCACACTGACCGGCTTAGCTTAGTAACCGCATAATGCCGCACAACGGCCGGTCCGTCCGAGTGACTAGGAATTTCTTGGTGACGCTGTCTGCCGAGAGCGCCAAAGACTTCGTGGAAGCGTAATGAGAGACATTTCACAGTTCGTATAGAAATTAATAGTAGCCAGATGAAGCATGATACCTCAAAAAGAAACATGTATTATTTGCACAACGATTTTGATGGTGTAATCAGATTTTCAATATGTTTATTAGTTTAAAGTTCAGTATCTGACGATAAATTATACAAGTAACACCCAGCAACGAATTTCCAAAATATAAACGCTTCATCCGATTTCGTCGATCGACGTGTCTTTAGGAAGCTATTAATGTAAACCTAAACTGGTATAAATTGCAGGCATGTAACTTAAACGGTACATGAGTTACTGGAGGTCAAAGTGGCCGATTACTATCGATCGTGTCAGGCCATAATCACTCCACAGTTACACGAAAAAACGGTAGCAGCATGCTTATAAATATATTTATTCATCTATGTCTTTGTTTCTATACGATATAAACGATTCATGAAGAAATTGGTTAAATATTTACTGTGTGTTAGAAAGCACAGAGACATTTGGCTCATGTCCTACATTTTGGTTCTTTTCTTTTGATATATGTTTATTTAATTGTTTCTGTATTTAATAATGTGTGTTAGAGCGTATTTGTGGTCCATCCATAGGAATATTTATATAATTTCAAGTTGTTTAAATGTAAATCCAGTACTTCGGATGTGTTCCATTATGTTTGTGTGGGTGCGTTCGTTTGAAGACATGGCGCGAGTGCTGTAGCCAATCACAGCGCTCGTGAATGAGGAGACTGGATGGAAGCGAGTTCGGGTGAAGATTTCTGGACAGGACGGCACTGGACACGGGAAGTGCCGGGACGGTACAGGCGACAGACGCACGGTCGCGAGAGAGACTTGGAGTGTGGAGCAGTTTGCGCGTGGTCGCGAGAGTGCGGACTAGTGAATTTGATAGATTTCCGAAGTTTTTACAGTGAAGACGAAGTGTGCGTTTAGAAGTGAATATCTCGCGAGCTGTGTTGTTGTTCATAACTAATAACGTGCAGTAGGAATCTATTGTTTCCGTGTTATTCAACTTGTATTTTATTTAATTGCTGGACCATCGACACCAGCAAGTGTTTTGCAGATATATACCACATTCTCAAAAATACTTCTACTGTCGTACCCATCATTTAAAATCGTTAAGAAAGTACCTGCAGGCGGCCAGGGTGGCCGAGCGGTTCTAGGCGCTGCAGTCTGGAACCGCGCGCCCGCCACGGACGCAGGTTCGAATCCTGCCTCGGGCCTGGATGTGTGTGATATCCTTAGGTTAGTTAGGTTTAAGTAGTTCTAGGTTCTAAGGGACTGATGACGTCAGGAGTTAAGTCCCATAGTGCTCAGAACCACTTGAACTATTTTGAAAGTACCTGCAGATATTATTTAACTGCAAACTTTCATTGATTAAACGTCTTTGTTACGTACTAAATTCGCAATTGCCGAATGATAGGAACCGTCGACCGTTCGATTCATGTGCATATTGTGTACTGTAGACTCGGCAGTATTTGGCTGTAATGCGGCAACTACGATTCCCAACCCCTAGACAACGAAACCAGCCTAAACTTTTAATATTACAACTCAGAGTCGGAGAGTGCGTAGTCGTATTTGTAAGCCCGCATCATACCTGCCGAAATTGTTCCTCCACATCTCTGACGACAACAAGCAGTAACATACGAACGGACGAAAGTCAGCAGACAAACAAGGGCTCTGTACAGCGGCCGGACAGCCACTGTATGGTGGCGCATAAACCTCGTCGCCAGGAGGAAGCTGCGTCCGCGGGGCGGCCAGGTCGCGCGCGTGTGTCAGTTCCGGCTGCGCCGCGGCGCGCCCGCGTCCTTGGCGCGGTGTGCTGTGCGGCCAGCTCGGCTTTAAGGCAGGGCTGGTCTGGGCTGCCATTCAGATTCCGCTCTCGCGCCGCCGGCCGCCCGTCGCTGCATACTGACTACGCTGACGTCACGACACGCGAGTGGAATGCCGGCCCGTGCTGCGCGACGCGGCGCGACGCGACGCTCTCCCAAACAACCGGCGCTGACAGCCGCTCGTCCATCGTTACGGACCGCGAAAGCACGCCCGGCGCCGTCTGCAAAGTAGCGGTTCGGCAACTGCCTGTCGTGCCAAATGCCGCACCTCAGATGAATGCGGTTTTAGCTTAGGTTCCGCAACCTGGCAGCTAAGACGTTTGAGTTGGGTTAAAGGTGATGAATGTAATTCATGAGACACGTTTTACACTGCTCGATTTCGAAACCATTCCATTCAGAGTTGAGCTGTCACTGACCGAGGTCAAAGTTACTGAACCTACATTTACATCTACATCTGTATACATACTCCGCAGACCACCATATGGTGCGTGGCGGAGGGCACCTCGTACCACCCATAGTGTTTGCCTTTCCTGTTCCACCCGCTAACGGAGGAAGAGGAAGCCTACTGTGTATACATGGTGCTCCAGGAGGAATGGTCAGTATTAAGGGATAAAAATAAATGTTGTGTGACAAGGGCCTCCCGTCGGGTAGACCGTTCGCCGGGTGCAGATCTTTCGATTTGACGTTACTTCGGTGACTTGCGCCTCGATGGGGATGAAATGACGATGATTAGGACAACACAACACCCAGTCCACGAGCGGAGAAAATCCCCGACCCAGCCGCGAATCGAACCCGGGCCATTAGGATTGACATTCTATCTCGCTGACCACTCAGCTATCGGGGGCGGACAAATGGCTCTGAGCACTATGGGACTTAACTTCTCAGGTCATCAGTCCCCTAGAACTTAGAGCTACTTAAACCTAACTAACCTAAAGACATCACACACATCCATGCCTGAGGCAGGATTCGAACCTGCGACTGTAGTGGTCGCGCGGTTCCAGACTCTAGCGCCTACAACCGCTCGGCCACCCCGGCGGGCTCGGGGGCGGACAGTATTAAGGGATATGACATGAAGAATCATTGGAAGCAAAAACATCTAGTAAACATACACTCCAAGATTCACACCTTAAGACCTACGAGCACAACTTCATCTTGGATACTGTGAAACAAATCTCTTCTACTGCTAGCTCTTCACTTTCCATGTACTGGGAGGAGGTAGTATGGACCAAAACAAGAAGAACTGTGTAGTAAATGTGGGCTCTATAATGCACACCTTAAAAGCAATAAGCACTTGTTCGCTAGAAGAGATGTGTTCCACACTACTGAAGATGAACAAGTGCCCGTAGCTCTTAAGGTATGCACATTAGACCCCATGTTTACTGGACTTTTTTGCCTGTTTCGGTCCATACAACCCTTCTGTCTAAATATGGAATGATGAGAGCTTGCAGTAGAAGAGATAAATTCTGCAGCATCCAAGACAAACAAGTGACCGCAAATCTTAAGGTAAGCATTTTATAGCCCATGTTTGCTGTACTGCTTTTTCTTGTTTTGGCATGTATAACAACCTCTGGAAACAGGGAAACCAAAGAGTTAACAGTAGAAGACACTGGTTTCACAGTATCGAACACAAAGAAGCGCCAACGGCTCTTGAGGTACGCATTTTAGAGCCAATGTTTACCATACCATTTTGCTTTGAATAATCGTTCCTGCCACTTTCACATTCGATACTGTTCGATTCTGTCTCAGGTGTGTTTTTCCAGCAGTGTTAGTCGTATGTTAACAGTGATACACGATACGGATGTGGATTCAGACTGTTGCGAACTGTGTTCCAGCATGTCACAGTGTTGCGGAGATGGTTACAACACATGACAAAATGTCGGAATGCAATACCAATAGCCGAGTGGTTCTAGGCGCTTTAGTCCGGAGCCGCGCTGCAGCTGCGGATGAATTTTATATGATTGCACCAGCTTACGATAGTTGACCTACACTCGAGTAGAGTAAATCCACAATTAAGATCACATATTTGCCGTCTGCTTCTTCGATGAGCCCCGTCTCCTCGTTGTCAATGATGAACGTTACGTACAGGTATAGTTGGGATCGGGTGTTAATATCTTGCGTCTGGTAAAAGAAGTGGGGCCACAGAGGCAAAGCAAGATGACGAATCAACGAGGAAGAACACGAGCCGGTGTAGTTGGGGCAACAAACGGTAACTCACCTAAAAACAACTGTCAACGGACTTGCCTTGTTAAACATACCAGTTCGCGTCAGATCTCCCAAGTTAAGCAAATTCGGGCGAGGCCAGTGCATGGATACGTAACCGCCTGTGTTTGCCATTTGCTATCGGCTGCTTTCACTTCGCCTTTGCGGCATGTGGGAGGAGGGTGGAGGTAGAAAGTCCCGGATCTCCAGGCTATGTCCCAGCGTCACGTATTAAATCCCATATCTTTCCGTACTTCTCATGGAGTGAGGGCTTGTGGCACTTTTTCGGTTGTCCATAGGATGGGAACGTTACGTTACACACAGGTATATAGGGAGGGAATATCAATAATATGGTAGTGGACCAGAGAGCAAACAGCATTTATTATAAGATCTTCAGCTGCGAACATAACGTCAACCTTGCTGTACAGACCACAAACGCGATACCATAGACAGTTAATGAACAACGCTGTTCACTGGTTTGTGGTAAAATACGAAAGTTATACCTTGCACCTCACACCAGACTTTAAGTTGTATATACAATTCGAATATTCCAAAATTTGTAAATATATGGGCCACAACAGAAAATATGATAACGTGTTGAAGATTGTATTTGAAAGAATGGGAATAGGATGGAGAAAGGAAAAAAAATGGTAGATTTATGACGCCCAACAAGTCTCAAGGACAGTTTCCTAATTTGTTTTTCTTTAAGAAATTTAAAGTTTAAAACTAACGTTCGTAAAAAGACATTCCTTCGTTTGTTTTCTTCATTGTCAAGAAGAACCAATACTGTGTTACTTTCCTAAATGAGTTCTGATTCCATTTATTGACAAGAATCGTGTAAGTTAATACGAAGAAGAAATATTCAGTTTCGCAACGAATACTGGACGTAGTGAAGTTAGCCACAGACAGTACAACTGGTGAGTGAAAGGATGAGCTATGATGGGTGGATTGACGCCCTAAAAAAACTCACCAGTGCACCTGATTGGTGAGCGGAGGACCTATATTCGATTTCAACGTGCAGCCTGCATATTTTTCTTCTTTTTCTGCGCAAGAGATCAATAGTTAAACTGAATCGTTAAAACCATGTTCACGTGATGTGCAGCAAATCCCATAAATTGGCAAATTCTGTCCACAGAACATATTCTGAGAACATTTTAAAACCGTACGTGGCTGACAACAAGTTTTGTCTCGTGTTGAATTCCTGGGATGGACAAACTAACACTGTCATGTACGATACCACGTTTGTAAATGAAGAGGATCGACTGACACGTTCAATAAAAGCAATACTGTTGAACTGTAGACCTGTGTGGCGGCCATGTGATGTTTATTTTTATTAACAAGTCAAAACATTTTTCAATGTTTCATAAATAATTGCTCTTATGAGTCTTGAGTAGTATTTATCGCTTTTGTCTATGACTCTGCCCATCGATTTTTTCTTCTTTTTCTTTTTTCCCCTTTCTTTCACTTTACCATCCTTTTAGCTCCTCGCTGAAGTAACCAATTAGGTGTGTTTATGTGGATTTTTGTCTTTCTTTTCCCTTAGGGTGTCGAACAGGCGTATGTTCTTCCCAACTCTGTTCAAAACCTCCTCGTTCCACACACTGACTTCCTGACTCACATCCTCTTATTTCCACCATATCCACATTTAAAGTGCCTCTAGTCATCTTTCGTCATCATGCTCCATACATACTACTTGGGGAATCTTTTCCTCATACTTTTATTCATTGGCCCATGTAGCGACTTCTTCCTTCTATAGAAGGCTTCCTTGGCTATTGCTACTCTCGGTCTTATTTCTGTACTACATTGTAGGTCTAGCATTACTTTATTTCCCAAGAACTTCAGTTTTGCAGCCTGTTCTATCTGATCTCCGTCTATCGTGATTTTGACCTTACCTCCTTTTCCTCCTTATATCATGCTTTGCACGTTTTTCTTTTCTTGTTTTTATTTTGAATACTTTGAATTTGCTATTTAGGTTTCCAATTATTTCATTAAGCACGTTCTGGGTGCCAACCACCACCATGTCATCACCAAAGCGTATACATCCCACCCTTTTGTCCCAAAAACATACTTCTCTTGTTCTATCCATGCAATCTCCTGCAGTCCCTTCGAGGTCGGTTTAAAACAACATAGGTGAAAGGCAATAGATCTGCCTGCATCCCCTTCCTATTCCATCTGTTGGTACTCCATCAACTGGGACCCAAGTTCTTGCTCAAGATGTGATTTCCTAATTAATGTTGTTGTTGTTGTTGTGCTCTTCAGTCCGAAAACTGGTTTGATGGAGCTCTGCACACACACACACACACACACACACACACACAACACACACACACACACACACACACACACACACACACACACACTTCCATGCAATGCCAAACTCTTGATTCCTTAACGTAGCAGAAAGTGTTCTGTCAACCGACCCCTTGTTCTAGTCAGGTTGTGCCACAAATGTCTTTTCTCCCCAATTCCATTCAATACCACATATGACATGTACGTATATCTTTAGTTAAGCTGGTTAGGTGGCATAAAAATTCACCCGGCAAGTGAAGAACGACGTTAATGATCACGAAGTATCGATGGCGGACTTCGGAATTATTTCCGTATTCAGAAACCCATATCAAAAGGTAGCAGAAGGACAAGAGCATTACCAGTTGTGTGCGTAACATGAAATGACAGTGGTCTGCCATTCTACAACCACTGCATGTCTTTTTATGTGACCTGGCCAGCTTAAGTACAGACCTACATATATTTACAAGAATAGTCCCTAGCCTCCTACTTGACTTCATGTATGTATGACATTTTAAGCGACATAGTCAGCTTTAGCTACAGTTTATCCATATCTACAATAATGGTCTCTACCCTCCTACGTGACCTTATGTCATACGCTTCTTACTTCCTCATTACTTACTTAATGTACCCATCTAATGTTCAGCCTTCTTCTGTATCACCACAATTCAAAAGCCTCTTTGCTTTTCTTGTGTAAACTGTTGCTAAAAATAAGGGACTGAAAAATTCAAACCAGTCTTTTTTGGTGCAAATACGTGTTCAACTATAGCAACAGATCGAAAATTTGCCTTTGTCGCTCCAGACATAGAATCCACTAACTTCTTGAGTGCCGGTGAACGTGCATTCCAAACGGGAACAGAGATCCGTCAGTCCCCCCACCGCTACTGCTTTGCTCAGAGTGCCTGATTTTTTGTGCACTGGTGACGGATCCAGGAGGGACGCAGGTGGTTTTAATATCAATCGCGATCCGGCCAACGCCTAATGTAGTGCGCTGCCTCTCTCTCTCAAAATACCTCCAGATTTCAGTGAGGCTGTCTTCGAGGAAGTTTTCCCGTCCGAAGTGCCTGACGAAAAAGGAGCGGGTGTGGGGGTTGCAAAGGGAGGGGTGACTAGGACTGCTAGCGAGGGTGTCGCTCCGTTAGTGAGTTACGGCACAACGAGGGTGTAAGAAGGGGCGGCAGCGTGCGCGACGCAGGGCCTAGGTGGCGGCGGGCGCGTTCCAGGACTGCTCGCCGCGTATTTCACTCTTTCAAGAAAAAATAAAATAAAGTGTGGACTCGGCGACAGCCGGCAGCAACCCACCTTCCCCTCACCCCCATCCTCCTCTCTCACTTTCTCTCTCACTCTCTCTTTCTTTCTTATTTTCTCTCTCTCTCTCTCTCTGCCTCCCCACTCTCAAACTGAATTAAAAAGTTGGCGCGCGTGGCTAAGCCAGACGCGGGCGGGCTGCACATTTATAATTCCCGCCCACCCCCGCCGCCTGCAATCTTACTGAAATTTAAAAAGCCTCGCCCAGGCCCCCAGGAATAATTCACGGTGCGTCTGCCGGTCGCCGACTGTCTTCTGTCCGCAAGGCGCCGTGCGGCCGCAGCGCGTTCTGCTTGCTACTGTATCGCTTTCCAAGCCGTGCACCTACATCTCAACTTGCCCACTGACGTGGGGTCCATCGATGCATACAGTGGTGTCACCGCCAGACACCACACTTGCTAGGTGGTAGCCTTTAAATCGGCCGCGGTCCGTTAGTATACGTCGGACCCGCATGTCGCCACTGTCAGTGATTGCAGACCGAGCGCCGCCACACGGCAGGTCTAGAGAGACTTCCTAGCACTAGCCCCAGTTGTACAGCCGACTTTGCTAGCGATGGTTCACTGACAAATTACTCTCTCATTTGCCGAGACGATAGTTAGCACAGCCTTCAGCTACGTCATTTGCTACGACCTATCAAGGCGCCTTTATCAATTGCTATTTATCTTGTGATGCGTGTACCGTCAGACCGATGTTCACCAATTGTGGATTAAAGTTAAGTATTCCAGCAGCTACGAACGTTATTGGCTATATTAATTACCTTGTCCAATTCCAGACCTCACGCCAGCCTGCGTGAGCTTAAACGCGTGCCTTTCGGCTTCCTCTCTTAGTGGCTTGGCTGTCTTGCCAAGTCACGGGAAGAAAGCCCGCAACACGCACCCGCTCGCTGAACGTTTGCTTGGACAGCTTAACAGACAACCCACTTCGTGTACTACACTGACGGAAACGAAAGTGTTACGTCTACTCCAGCGTCGAACGGACCAGAATGCTACTTCATTGTCCCCTAATTAACAATCTGACGCGTACGTGGCGCTGCGCAGTACTGCGAGAATAATCGAACGATCCAATGCGAAGCTCTCTGATACGGATACTCTGGCCTGCTTGTGCGGCGCAACGGCCTTATTCCGCCGTCCGCAACTACACTCATGCTCATACATTATGGATAAGTACAGAATGTGGTGCCACACGACGTGACAGTACACAAAATTGGAGCTAATAGCATAGGCACATAGGGAACACTCACGACACAGATCTCTAAGTCCACGGTGTTGGTGATAAGTTGCGAGAAACGTCCCGAAACACATGTGCTACAAATCGACACTATTACCTGCGCATGTACCGCGACATCAATATTGGATATGATCACCATGCACACGTACACAGGCCGCACAACGGGTTGGCATACTCTGGATCAGGTGGTCGAGCAGCTACTGAGGTATAGCCTCCCATTCTTGCACCAGTGCCTGTCGGAGATTCTGAAATGTCGGTTTGAAGACGCCCAGCGATACGTCGACCAGGAGCATCCCAGACGTGCTCGATGGGGTTTAGGTCTGGAGAAGAGGCAAGCCACTCCATTCGCCTGATATCTGCTGCTTCAAGGTACTCCTCCACGACGACAGCTCGGTAGGGCCGTGCGTTATCATCCATCAGGAGGAAGGTGGGTCCCACTGCATCCCTGAAAAGGCTGACATACTGGTGCAAAATGACGTCTCGATACACCTGACCTGTTACAGTTCCTCAGTCAAAGACATGCAGGGGTGTACGTGCACCAGTCATAATCCCACCCTACACCATCAAACCAAGACCTCCATACAGTTCCCTTTTAAGGATATTAAGGGGTTGGTATCTGGTTCACGCCCGATGGAAACCCGGCGAGAATCACTGTTCAGACTAAACCTGGACTCGTCCGTGAACATAACCTGGGACCACAGTACCAATGACCATGTACTGTGTTCTTGGCACCAGGCTTTACGGGCTCTCCTGTGACCAGGGGTCAGTGGAATGGACCTTGCAGGTCTCCGGGCGAATAAACTATGTCTGTTCAGTCGTCTGTTGACGGTGTGTCTGGAGACAACTCCGGCTGCGGTAAGGTCCCGAGCAAGACTACCTGCAAGACTCCGAGGCCGTCTGGGGGCACTGATTGTGAGAAACAGGTCTTCTTGTGGTGTTGTACACTGTGGACGTCCGGTACCGTAGCGCCTGGACACGTTTCCTGTCTGCTGGAATCGTTGCCACCATCGTGACATCATACTTTGTGGCACACGACCTACCGTGTTTGAACAGCCTCGAGTCACACTAGTATTCTAATGTGTGTTCCTTGACCCATTTTCAACACACAGACACCAATAGCACATCTGAAAACGTCTGCACACTTACTCGCAGCACCGTACTCTGACATGCACCAACACACCTCTGCGTATGTGGACTGTTGCCAGCGCCACCGTGCGACGACCACAGGTCAAATGCATTGCATGGTCATACCCCGAGGTGATTTAAACCCGAAAACCGCCCACCAAAGCGTTGTTTCACCATGTATCAGCATTATCCTTAATTTATGAACATGAATGTACCACACACTCCTGAAAAACTAGCCGTAAATAAAAAAAAATTAGAGATGACAAGTCTCTTTCAATAGATTGACCAGAGTAATTTTGCGATTATTGAATCCCGGTCTTAGATGCGACCAGCTATTTCTTCCGAAGGTTGAATTTCCTTCGAATGAAACATATTTCTTCAGCGAAATCAGACCGAATTTTTTAATGGAGGCTATTTCTGAAGGAATGTACTTAATCACGAACACTGATATCATTATTTAATCATTAATTAACAACTGAATTCTGTTAATTAACTTCTTGCCGGAACGCAAGCAAAAAAAATCGTAAAACACGATCGAAAAACGGAATAAGTTTGAGATTGCATGACATTCCGCCTTCGTTTTCGGTCCATCCTTAAATAACACAACAAGTGTCTGCCGCAATTGTTAGATCGGTTACTGCTGCTACAATGGCAGGTTATCTAGATTTAAGTGAATTTGAAAGGGGTGCTACAGTCGGCGCACGAGCGATGGGACACCTCCGAGGTAGCGATAGAGTGGGAATTTTTCCGTACGGCCATTTCACGAGTGTACCGTGAATATGAGGAATCCGGTAAAATATCAAATCTCCGACATCGATACGGGCAAAGATAGATCCTGCAAGAACTGGACCACTGATGACTGAAGAGAATCGTAAAACGTGACAGAATAGCAACCCTTCCGCAGATTGCTGCATATTTTAATGCTGGGCCATCAACAAGTGTCAGCGAGCGAACCATTCAACGAAACATCATCGACATGGGCTTTCGGCGGCCCACTCGTGTATCCTTGATGACAGCTCGACACAAAGCTTTACTCCTCGGCTGGGCCCGTAAACACCGATATTGGACTGTTGATGATTGGAAACATGTAGCCTGGTCGGACGAGTCTCGTTTCAAATTGTATCGAGAGGATGGACGTGTACGGGTATGAAGACAACCTCATGAATCCATGGACCGTGCGTGTCAGCAGGGGACTGTTCAAGTTGATGGAGGCTCTGTAATGGTGTAGGTCGTGTGCTGCTGGAGTGGTATGGGACCCCTTATGCATCTACGTACGACTCTGACAGGTGATACGTAAGTAAGTATCCTGTCTGATCACCTGCGTCCTTTGATGTCCGTTGTGCATTCCGACGGGCTTGGGCAATTCCAGCAGGATAATGCGACACCCCACACGTCCATAATTGCGACAGAGTGGCTCCAAGAACACACTGCTGAGTTTAAACACTCCGCTGGCCACCAAACTTCCCAGACATGAACATTATTGAGCATATATGGGTTGCCTTGCAACGTGCTGTTCAGAAGAGATCTACATCCCGTCGTACTCTTACGGATTTATGGACAGTCCTGCACCATTTATGGGGTCAGTTCCCTCCAGCACTACTTCAGACATTAGTTGAGCCCATTCCACGTCGTGTTGCGGCACTTCTGCGTGTTCGCGGGGGCCCTACACTGTATTAGGCCAGGTCTTTGGGTCTTCAGTGTAAAAATATAGTTACTAAATATAAAAATATGTTTCAAACGTATTAAAGATGTAAACACTACTCTTTACAAAAGAGTTACATTATGTAGTATCCAAAAGGTTCTCCTCCATAAATTTAAGTTTGTTAAGTTGTATTTTACTAATTTTGTCCATTATAAATTGTTTTTTGGAAGCCTGTGACTATGAAAACAGTGGGTTTGTTTATAAATAACTTTTCTGCAACCAGTCACGATTTTCTTTTGCACATATTTTACACTACGCGTTTTGGGAAATGATTCACGTTTTCAAGCGTGTTTTCTCTTTGTGCTGCGCCATTTATATGTAATGTTTTCGATGTGCGAGGTTCTGCTTTGTTTTGTTGACTTTACTGCAATATGTGCAAAACGCACAATTCTTAAATAGTTATCGATTTTTATATGTAGTTAGTAGCACAATTTGGAAGAACTCGTGATTACAGTTTTCTTATGGTCCATTTGTGCAGAGTCTCACATATATTAAACGTCTGAGATAACTTTCAGGGCACAGTGTACATTGAGAACAGCATACTTAAACAAACAATTACAAGGATGTTTTAGATGTAGTTGACAGAGATAATGTTCAAGGTCTTCCACAGAGTATGTTATGCTTTTTTTATAGCAGGTATTTATCTTGTGCTGTTTAAAACTTTTCCGACGTAGTAACTGCTTCAATGGTTCGGTCGGTCGCTTCGGATAATGTTGTGGAATGTGCACAATCTTTCGTCGAGACAGCTGCTCGTCATCTTGAGGTGCTGACCTGCGAGCAGCTGTCTCGTCGAAATATTGTGCACCTTCCACACCATCATCCGACGCGACGCCAGTGAACCACTGAAGTGGTGTTTGTCTTAAAATATGGATTATAATTTGCTTATATCTGTTTTACATGGGTGCTTATTTCTATGTGTTACCACTTTTATTTCAAGTACTTCGACAATATACTGAAACAAGAATAGTAACACATAGAAATATACATCACTGTAAAACAGATCTAAGCAAGTTATAATTCACATTGTCAAGACAAATAAGTATCTTCAACCTTACTACACTCATCTGTAGTCCTCAGATATTCCCTATGGTATAGAGGCAGTGAACCACCAGCACCAGTCCAGCCCCAGTGTGCGGGCGAGGATTAAAAGCCACCGCTTCTTGGGACCAGTCAACCTTCAATAACGCCTCACAGGCGAGGCACATCTGTAATTAATGCGGATGACCCTCCTCCCATGCTGGAAGGCTTGCGTTCGGTGGTACGAAGGGTGTTATGGCTACTACAAGATGGTACTCCAGCGCGCTGTCCTCTTGAGTGTGCAGCTAAAACACTAGTACAGAGCCAACAGTCTGACGTGTCTAGTGTATTCTCACATGTGCTTGACCTGCTGAAACCTATACTGTCAAAGATCATTCTCCACCTTCAAGTAGGTGTACCGCCCTTGGAACGCATTTCCAGCCACAGTCCTTATGAGTTTTTTGTTCCTTGTCCTCTAAGGTACCGTTGCATGCAGTCTGTCTCCATTTAGCAAAATCACCTCGTAGATACGTCGACGTAGACTGTCTTTTTTTGAGGCTGCTCCCTCTAGACACTTGCGCGCTCTCAGGTCGAGTGCACTGGAGTTGGTGTACGGTACAGCCCTACCCTCGAGGCGGCCCCAAGAGCCGTCCAGCTCGGCTGTCGGCGGCCTTCCTTCCTGCGCTGCGGACGCTTTGTCCGGCCGCACCAGCGGAACGGACACGCGCCGGCGCCGCCCACTGTGCGGGGGCGGTGGCGGGGGCGGTTCCACCGGCTGCCCCCGAGCGCGCCGAGCCGCACCTGAGGCCAAGCCGCCACTGGCCGCTCGGCACCGCTCTGCGCGCTCCTCATTGTCCCGGCGGCTAATCGACTGGCGCGGCCAACTGAGCATCGGCGGCCAATGGTCAGAGACGCCACGGTGGGGTAAACGTCGCGGCCGGTCAAGAGGGCAGGTTACTTGAGCTCCTCGGGAACTCTGCATTACAGAGGCTCAATACTTGAGCGCGTCACTTGCACTCATTACTTCTCCAAATCAACGTTCTTCCCGCCGAGGGAATGATTCTCTGATGTAATTACATTTTACTGGAGACATATTGAGTCTCAAATTTATCATCGGTAAGGACAAAACCTGAAATAGCAACGAAAAGATCCCCCATAAACAGAAGACCTGGGTTCGAGTCCCATTTTTGGTAATTATTTTAATTCATTACTTCAGCTTCTACCCTTATCTAGGAATGATTCCCCTTCGTGACATCACTGCTACAAGACTTGACCGCAAGTGCTAGAGTGAGGGAAAAACGACTACAGGCCTACCTATGAGGCGTATTTTCTCGAATCTTATCTTCATGGTCCTTAGGTGCAATATATGTTGGCGGCAATAGAATCGTACGGCAGTCTGCTTCAAATGTCGATTCTCCCAATTTTCTCATTAGTGCTTCTCCAGGAATTCCATTTGACTTACCGAAGCATCCATGTAAAACTTACATGTAGTTCGAGCCTACCAGTATCAAATATAGCAGCCCGCCCCTGAATTCGTTCGAAGCCTTCCTTCAGTCCCTCCTGGTACGGATCTCAAACACTCGAGCAGTACCCACGAATAGGTCGCACCAGTGTCCTACATGCGGTCTCCTTTACAGGTGAACCACTCTTTCCTAAAATTCCCTCAATAAACCGAATTCGACCATTCGGCTTTCATGCCACAGTTCTCGAATCCTCGTCCCATTTCATATCACTTAGCAACGTGACTACCGTCCCGGACACCTACAGGTACATTTATTCCATCAGGGACATTTGAATCCGTCTACAGCTGCCCAAGTCGACTGTTGATGATTTAACTGGGAAGGGGAAACGCGAAGGAACAACCACAGCCAAAACAAGACTAGGCTGACCTCATGTGCTGACGGAAAGGCACTGTAGAACATCGCGGAGGGTGGTTGAAAAGAATCGCAAGAAATCTGCGGAAGGAATCACGCACGAGTTCCAAGGTGCCACCTGAAGTGCATATAGCACAATCATTCAGTGTAGGGGGTTAAAGCGTATGGGGTACAGTGGTCGAGCCGCTGCTGGTAAACCACACATTCCTCTAGTCAGTGCTAAGCGACGCTTGATGTTGTGTGAAAAGGGACACCATTGAACAGTGTATGACTGGAAACGAATGGTTTGGAGTGGTGAATCAGGCTCTACCCTGTGGAAACACGGTAGAATAGTTTGGGTTTGGCGAACACTTGAGAATGTTACCTGCCGTCACGTGTAGTGGCAGCATTGAAGTACGGAGGAGATGGTGTTGCGATACGGTGCACCCTGTCATAAAGCAGCATCTTTGAGGCAATGGTTGTGGACAGTAGCACCCCTGAAAAGGACTTGTCTGTCCAGAATCCCAACGTGAATCAAATGGACCACTCTTGGAATGATTTGGGAATGATACCCCAGCGCCAAATGCCACCTCTCTGGTTTCGGCCCTTGAGGAAGAAAGGGCTGCTATTCCTAGACGCAATTCAGACTGTTCGTTGGAAGTGTTCCCAGCAGAGTTCAATCCGTAATAAAGGCTAATGGTGGGCGCACACCATGTTGACAGATGTCTGGGTACTTTTAATGAAATAGGGGGCTGTGTGCACCGTTCAGTGATCCGTGAATGAATATGACGACTGCATGGTGAACCGACAATTAGCTATGTGTCAGTATTACTAATGCTTATCGACGGGATCTCTTTGAATCGCTTTCTCGACTCACTTTCACGCCCTTGGCACCAGCACCTTAGCGCGGACAGAAAGAAGTGAGTCGACCTACGGCTGGCCCAGGTGGCATCGCGTGCGCAGCGATTGTATCACCGCCTAACGACCTAAACTGTGCCGGCGCTCCGCTAATAAAAGTATTACATGCCGGCAGACCAGATAACCGCTGCGCCTGTCGAACAGCTCGCGTTGCCGGCCGCTTCTGGGCCAAATTAAGAGCCAGGCCGGAAAATGCTGCGTTTAGATCGCTCGTATCTGCCTTCCTGCCGCTACATCTGTTAAGAAATGACTGTGTTCACATTATGAACACGAACTGTTTCTTAAGACCTCAACGTCGGAACGAATGGCCAGTTTAAGTTCTTATACAAACTTCTGACGGCGCATTACAGTTTTCTCATACACGGTCTGGGTGGAAGAATAGTAAATATTTCATTATGTGGTAGCATCGACTAATTCGGATGAAGCACTCCGTAACATGTGTCCATTTTCTATTGCTTACAGAGATACAGCTGGTTACAAAGATAAGTTTTCATTTTGGATTTTAGTTTTACGTTTGCTACGGGTGTATTTATTGATCGCGATTTTTCTGCATCTATATCTAGGCCTACCTCAAGAACCCACAAGCCACCAGACATGGCCGGCGGAGGGTACATCTTATACCACTAACTGAATCTGCCCTCCCTTTTCCACTCGCGAATGGCGCGTGGGAAGGATGATTATCGGTAAGCCTCTTTAGGAACTCTAATTTCTGGAATTTTTCATCGTGATCATTTCGTGAGACGCATATCGGAAAAAGTCACTTTTTCTGACCCTTTGCGGAAGGCGGTGTCTCCAAATTTCAATTGTAATCCCATCCGTGATGTACAACGCATCTCATGTAGGGTCTGCCACTGGAGTTTCTCGAGCATGTCTGTAATGCTCTCGCACCAATTGAACGATCCCGTGACGAAACACGCGGCTCTTCTTTGGATCTTCTCTAACCCTTCTATCAGTCCTAGCCGGTGAGGGTCCCAGATTTATGAACAATACTCAGGAATCGATCGGACAAGCACCTTGTAAGCTACTTCTTTCATGGATAATTTACCTTGCCTTAAGATTCTTCCCATGGTTCTCTGTCTGGCATCTGCTTTTCCTGGTTTTCATTTCAAGTGATCATTCCACTTAATGCCATTCTGAATAGTTACTCCTAGATATTTTACGGTATATACTGTTTCCAGCAATTTGTCAGCAGTGTTGTAGTTGTGCGGTAGTGGATTTATTTTCCAATGTGTGAGAAGCATGTTACATTTATTTACTTTCAGGTTAAACTGCCGGTCTCTGCATCATTCGTCAATCCCCTGCAGGTCATTTTGCAAATCGGCACTGTCTTCCGGCGCTACTGTTTTTTTTTATAGACAATCGCATTGTCTGCGAACAGTCTCAAAGAGCCTCCGAATGTCTCAGCTAGATCATTTATATATATTGTAAACAGTAGTGGTCCTATCACAATTCCTTGTGGTACTCCGGAAACTAGCCTTAGATCTATCTATTTTGTTCCGTAAAGAGCAGTATATTGAATTCTGTCTGTAACGAAGTTCTGAATCCAGTCGCAAACATGGTCCGACATTCGGTAAGCTCGTATTATTTTCACTAAAAGGAAATGCGGGACAGTGTCAAATGCCTTACTGAAGTAACGGAACATGGCATCAACTTGAGCGCCGTTGTCTACAGCTTTATGGATCTTATACAGGGGCAGAGCGAATGAGTTTGGCGAGATCTCTGTCTGCAGAATCCATGATGATTTTTATAGTGATATTCGTTCTACAAAACGTCATAATTCCTTAGCATAAAACATCTTCCATAACTTTACAACAAATTGACGTCAACGATATAGGCCTATAATTGTATGCATCTGTCCTACGACCCTTCTTGAAAACGGCAATGACCAGCGCAATTTTCCAATCGTTCTGCACCCTTCGTTGCTCGACCGAACTACGATGATTTTCTGTTAAAAGGGTAGCAATTTCTTTCACTTTGGTTTTGTAGAATCTTACAGGTGTCTTATCTGGTCCTGATGCAATTTCCTTTCCTAAGCGATTTGAAATGCTTTTCCATCCCGCGAACGGTTATCTCAAATCTGCTATTTCGACGTTCGTACGAGGATTGAAGGGAGGGACCGTATTACGATTTTCCACGATGAAACAATTTCTGAAGATCGAAGTCAGTATTTCAGCCTTCTGTCTGTTATCAACCATTTAAGTACTCGTATCATCAACGAGTGACTGAGTAGATGACTTGTCTTGAAGTTCGTGTTGTGATGTAGTGCTTTATTCTGCATAATTCTATTTTTAAACTTTGATTGTGAATGGTATTTGTCGTCTAGTTTTACTGCATCATTTAAGCATGCCACACCTATTTACTAATGCTGAGTATGCCTGTACGGTACCTGTGTACACGATTTCCTAATCTCAGAGTACCAGAGTCTTCATTCTTGTTTTCACTAGCGTACTTGGGGCTAGGGCAATGCCCAGTAGTCATACCTCATCTGTACATGCAAACGAGCAGAGTATGGATCAAGTAGGATACGTTAGTCCTTGGTAGAACACAGTCTATTGACAAGCACAGTCAGGATTTTTATACATATGGGTGCTCCACATACAAGAACTTGGAAGGCATTACGTAAGCAAGGCCTCAGTCCTTATCATTTGCAGAGGATTGAACACTTCTGATAAGGATTTGAGAGCAAGCGATTGAAATATTTTCATTGGCCAATCCCATTAATACTGTTTACTAATGAAGCAGCTTACACTCGTGACGGTATCAATAACACTCCTAACTCACATCTGACGTAAACTCAGATCTCGTGATGAAGCAAGGTCTTCAGGAACGCTTCTCTATACCTATGTTGTGTCGTGCGATAGACAATGAGTTCTGTGTAATCGAAAATTTGTGTCATAACGCAGCTAAATTTTCGCCGCATGCGTTTCGAGAAATCAGTACAGAATAACTTGCGAAAGGGAATACCTTTAATAGGACGAAGGGTAAGATTTCAATTAAAGGTGCTTAAATTATGAGCATGTTAAGATATGTAAAGAAAATGTGTTACGTTAATCCACACTCCTTGTTGGACCGTTTATATAGATCCTTCTTCCCTTAACTTTGCTCTTAATTTACTCATCGTGAAAGTGTTTTAGTTTCTTGTTCAAGGGACACGCTAAATAATTTTTCTTCAGAAAACGTAAAATTGGCTCAAGATAAATTCAATCTTTCAAAAACGTAGTTACTGGAATTATTTCCAACTTTTTAATTGTAATAAGTAAAATGAATATTTATTGCGACCATACATATTCAAAATAAATTATCAGCCCGAAAACTGCACTGAGATATGGCTTAAGTGACAGGAAAGATCAACGAGGAACGCCTTTAAAAAGTTTCTGCGACTGTATTAATTTTTATAACTGAGGCTGACAAGCAGTTCAGTCACGGAGAGGAAAATGGGACCGGGCTGGGGGGAGGGTGGGGGAGGTGGGGGAGGGGGAGGGAGACTGTTGTCACTTACGCCGCCGCATCTGCTCAGACCTCTCGGACAGGTGTTTTTCCCTTCAAGTGATGGAGAGTCCGAGCGCTCCCAAGCTCTTTCTACGAAATGTAACTAATTTCATATGAGCGTGTATCTTTCTCGTTTAATACTTTAATCAGTATATAATCGAATTTCTGTTGCATTACGAAATTTAAATTTTGTTTGTGGGTTTTAAATGCGTGACGGTAGAGTGCTACACTTGCTTATGATACAAAGTTACAATGACAGTTTCCACATGGTGGACAAATTATACTATTCCGATGTTTTTCTTTCACTCCAAATCGAGCTAAGAGCGTCTGCGGAGCGCAAATTATGACTTACGGAGCGTTGCAGAGCATAAGCATGTGCTTTCTGTTAAAAGGGTATTACAAAATAAATTTTTTTTAATTGTTGCTTCTCTGGTTCATTTATTCCTTTCGATTATATTTCTGTACAAAGACTCTTGCTACTCAGAACACAAATAAATCAGTACTAGACATGTTACATCAAGATTTCAGTTCTTAGTGACAATCAGAAAACTTTATATAATGAAAACATGTTTAACAATTTAAAATATGTTTATTTGACTGTTAAATTGTATTTGAACTGTTTCCCGGCACACGGTATAGAAAACAAAGTTGTTACATACTCTAAATTTCTACATTTTTCAGTCTGCACTTAGAGAACATGATTGACCACTAGAAAGAGTAAAGAACGAAAAAGAGTTGCAGCAAATAGTGGAGGTCCTTTAAACTAAATGAAACACCTAAAAATGAAAATCAATGGAAAGGAAGGAAAAGTAACTGCGCTAGGAGGAAGTAAAAGGGTGGAAATAATGCTGAAAGAATATAGGAAGAGCTTGAAATACCTGGGATGTAGAATATATGGAAAGTGGTATTGTAGTATAGAAATTAAAACCAGTCCGTCAGTGGGTATTCTGGAAAAAAATAGAGTTTTCTGCAGTAATATGCTCAAAGTCTAGAGGCAAGGCTGATAAAGTGTTATCTGTGGAGCGTCCTTTTGTATGTTCAAACGTGGTTATTAGGAAGAAAGACAGAGAGAGAACAGAGGCTTTCGGGTTGCGGGCGTGACGAAGAAGGAAAAAAAATGAGTTGGTTATACATAATGAAAAACGAGGAGGTACTGAGAAAAGTGGGAGAGCGGAGACAATTTCTGAGTGTAATAAAAATATGGAGCAGAAATTGGATACCACATATTTAACAAAGGAGGGACATACACTGATGAGCCGAAAATTTATGACCGCCTGTCAGGGCTGAACTGAATGCCTCCTAAGTGGACTGTAGACACGTAACCTAGTAAGGAAGGTGGGGGTGTGCTCAATAAGCAACGCAACACATTCTTTTTCTGAAAGTATTTTCTTTTATTCAAGGTTCCGATGAGCATATAATTCCCCACTATTTTGACTACAAAACCCTATTTTTCAACATAATCTCCCTTCAATGCTATGGCTTTACTTCGCCTTACTGCGAGGGTCTGTATGCCCACATTGTACCAGTCTACAGGCCGACGTCTGAGCCAACGTCTTTCTGCATCATTAACCTCCCTATTATTCGCGTACTTCTTTCCGCAGAGTCCGTCCATCGTTCATTGGGCCAAACTGATGTAAGTCGGAAGGTGTGATACCCTGGCTGTATTGTGGTCGGTTGGTGGTTGGTTAGGGACTAAACTACAGGGCCATCAGTCCCTCTGTAGTGTGCGTGAGGAAGAACAGTTCAGTGAAGTTTTGTGAACTCCTCTCGGTTACGCTGACTTGTGTGAGGCCTTGCGTTGTCGTGGAGAAGGAGAAGTTCGCTTGAATTTTTGTGTCAACGAACACACTGAAATCAATCCTTCAATTTCTTGAAGGTAGCAAAATACACCTCAGGGTTGATCATTGCACTATGAGGGAGGACACTGCCGGCCGTTGTGACCGAGTGGTTCTAGGTGCTTCAGTTTGGAACAGAGCGATCGCTACGGTCGCAGGTGCGAATCCGGCTCGGGCATAGGTATGTGTGATGTCCTTAGATTAGTTAGGTTTAGGTAGTTGTAAGTTCTAGGGGACCGATGACCTC
Organism: Schistocerca americana; assembly: GCF_021461395.2. Taxonomy (NCBI): domain Eukaryota; kingdom Metazoa; phylum Arthropoda; class Insecta; order Orthoptera; family Acrididae; genus Schistocerca; species Schistocerca americana. The sequence goes on from NC_060126.1 coordinate 361,452,088, forward strand.
AGATGATAAGTCCCCATAGTGCTCAGAGCCATTTGAACCATTTTTTTGAGGAAGGACACCAGATCGAAAAACCCCTTCAGAGACCCAGAAAACAGTCACCATGACTTTACCGGCTGAGCGTGCAGCTATGAACTTTTTCTTCGTAGGAGAGGTTGTGTGGCGCCACTCCATGGATTGCCGTTTTGGTTCGAAACTAGCAGAGAAAAATGATGTTTCATTACTTATTGAACGCTCCTTGTATACAGCCGCATCAAAGACTAAAGGGGAATGGTTCTAAAGACGGCGCGGGCCGTAAGTGGAGAATTCCACCGAAATAAGCGACTTTGACAAAGGGGAGAGTGTTATGGCCAGGCGCCTCGGAACGAGCAACCCGGGAGAGGTGACGGTCGATTTTTCGCGTTCTGCTATCGCGAGCATCTATTTAAAGTGGTTTAAGAGCGGTGCAACCACCACAAGGAGTTGGACGTCGATGCCTATTCACAGAACGTGGAGGTCAGAATCTTGCGAGTCCTTTAAAGCAAGATAGAGGGCAGATCTGCGACAGAGTGTAATTTTAGTGCTGGAGCAAGCATTTCAAAACACACAGCTCAGCACCACTTGTTGAGCGTAGGATATCCTAACATAGGACCCCTACATGTTCGCATAGTGACACAACACCCTCGCCGGCCGCGGTGGTCTCGCGGTTCTAGGCGCGCAGTCCGGAACCGCGCGACTGCTACGGTCGCAGGTTCGAATCCTGCCTCGGGCATGGATGTGTGTGATGTCCTTAGGTTAGTTAGGTTTAAGTAGTTCTAAGTTCTAGGGGACTGATGACCACAGCTGTTAAGTCCCATAGTGCTCAGAGTCAACCACAACACCCTCAATCACAAGTACAGTGGGCACGAGAATCTTTAAGACTGGATCCCCCTCGATCAATGGAAACATTCGTCTGGTTGTATGAATCACGTTTCTTGTTACACCAGGTCGACGGTCTTGTTTGCACAAGCCATCATCCAGGCGAATGGCTACTCGCAACTCTCACCGTTCCACGTATGCAGTTCGATGAGAGCGGTTGGATGAGTTGATTTCGGGGGAAGAGACCAAACTGCGAGGTCATCGGTCTCATCAGATTATGGAAGGATGGGGAAGGAAGTCGGCCGTGCCCTTTCAAAGGAACCATCCGATGAGAGCGGTATTACGCTATAGAGGACAAATACCTGCGCTTTTTTGGGACCTGTGCTACAAATTAAAGCCAGCACGACATCTGTGAAATAAGTTTACATTGTTTCGGAACACTTGCAGCTCCTAACGCTTGATTTCATACCCAATGACTAACGCATCTTCCAGTAGGTTAAGTGGTCGTGTCACAATGCTTTAATCATGCCGTAGTGCTTTGAGGAACATGATGAAGAACTCATCTTGGTATCTTAGCCACCAAACTCGCCTGGTCTGAACCTGATGGAATTCCTTGAGACGCTATCGGACACCATCTCCGCGCCAAAATACCACCAGCAGTAATTTACGGGAACTGCTTGTCCTGTGCATAGGCATCTGGTGTCACGTTCGTCCGAAAACCTACCAGGGACTTGTCGGATCCATGCCAAACAGATTCACTTCTGTATTGCGTTCCAACACGCTATTAATCTGTTGGTTCAAATGTGTCGATTCACTTGTAGATATAAACTCGCTCTCAGTAGGACTTGCGCAAATGGCGAGGGGCGAGGAGATTTCAAATACAGCGTCATTGAGGAGGAAGCGTTGGGGCATTAGAAATGGAGACGCAGAGGATCTGCTAACTTTTCAGTAGACTGACGATGATGAATATTTCACATCAGAGAACATTTTAAAAAGAAGCAAGAATGAACGTGTGTTTTGCAAACAACCTGGAGAATTTCATTAGTTTTAAATACTCTCTATGAGTGCGTGGAGAAGGAACGTAATTCGGAATTATATGAACCCTTTCTGTTGGCCCCGACTGTTGGAGCAATATCGCCTCTTACTACAGTGTGATTTCTTCGTAGGGAGGGTGGCTAGGGGGGGAGGGGGGTGGGGAGCAGTACACCCTGGGGACTGAGAAGAAGGCCACTGTAGCCATGGCCGAAATGTTGGTTTCACCAATAATAGTTTTTTTATAATATGATGCGGTCCCATACACCGGAAACCCTTACGTCAGGCAGTGGAACATCTCTGGGCTGAGTTAGAACGTTGACTTTGCTCCAGATCCCAGCGTCTAACATCATCGCCTTCACCAGTTTCTACTACGGAAGAAAAATGGGCTGCTATTCCTGCACAGACATTCAGACACCTTACAGAAAATGACCCCAGGCGAAAGATGGGCACACCCCATATTAATGACCACCGATAGGAGGCCGAATACTTTTGATCAGACGGTGTATTGAGGATGGGTTGCACCGTTCTGTGTTGGGTCTCCTAACAGAGTGCTACGGTACTGTGGCAAGGCGATTTCAATGTGTACCAGGGCTGCGAATATCTAACTGCAGACAAGTAAAAACAAACAATTTACGTAACTTTATTTTTTCGTGGTTATAATTAAAATTCCAAAATACCCCTCGTTTGAAAAAGGTCACAGAGCATCCTTTACTTGCATGGTAACGAAAACAAAACCGGAAGTCAGGCGTACAGTTAACTGAAATATAGTCGTATAGATAATGAATCATGTCAATACACTACTGGAGAAATACGCATTTCGTTTTTCTTCTGCGGTGTGTTGATATAAAGTTTCGGTGGGGAATGTGTCGGTAAGCGAGTTTGGTTTGAACCAGTCAGATGGGGCGTATGATAGAGACATGGAGGAAGAGAGAAAGACCGAGAGAGAGAGAGAGAGAGAGAGAGAGAGAGAGAGAGAGAGATTCGTCCGGCGGCGCGGTTTATCGATTGGCACACGCAGCACAGCACAGCACAGCAGAACACGGCACGGGCAGCGGAGTGCGGCGTGGCCGCGAGCCGTGGCCATTCGGGGCCCTGAGGTGGCCGGTAACCCGCGGCGACGTGAAAACCCTTACAGCACCGTCGCGTTGTCAGACGATCCTCACCGAAGACTGCAACTACTCTGCCCACTGACTGTTACAACAGTCTTCCGGCTCACTCTTGCAAATTTGATTGTCACCTATTGATTAACCTGTGATGTTAGCTCTATCTAAGGGAGTTTATTGTGAAATATAAAAGGAGCCCGTATCATTCCCTAGTCAAATTCTGTTACATCACAGTACGTATTGTATGTATTCTATCGTATGTTAACCGGGGACCTAGAAACGATGGAGAGGCTTCGTCCCCGCCGCAGCCGCAATGGTCCACAACCCAACGACGACTACCGCAGTCCACTTCACCCCTCCGCCGCCCCACACCGAACCCAGGATTATTGCGCGGTTCGGCCCCCGGTGGATCCCCCAGGGAACGTCTCACACCACACGAGTGTAGCCCCTATGTTTGCGTGGTAGAGTAATGGAGGTATACGCGTACGTGGAGAACTTGTTTTGCGCAGCAATCGCCGACATAGTGTAACTGAGGCGGAATAAGGGGAACCAGCCCGCATTCGCCGAAGCAGATGGAAAACCGCCTAAAAACCATCCGCAGACTGGCCGGTTCACCCGACCTCGACACAAATACGCCGGGCGGATTCGTGCCAGGGACGAGGCGCTCCTTCCCGCCCGGAAAGCCGTGCGTTAGACCGCACGACCAATAGGGCGGGCCACAGTACGTATACTTACATGCATTAAAATAGGGACGTTCCGAATGTAAGTTTTTCATTGTTTTTCCACACGGAACTTCATTGTCAAAAACAAATATATCATGGCATCATGAACTATAACATTGCATTATATTTTGGCATAGTCGCCACTGACGCTGAGAAATTTGTCGAAGGTGAAATCAGTTTGAAGAAACCACTCTGATGAAACTCGGTGCCCTGCGATGGAGGGAACCGTCTCACCGGCTGCTCCACTTCAGCAAAGGTTTTCGTTCTTGGATGTTGAGGGAACGCCGTCTTCGACCTTCGTCCTCCGGATCCTCCCTTCCTTCTATGAATACCACCGACCAACCATTTGACGAGACATGGCCTCTTAACCATACACAGTCTGGAGGATTCATGCCGGCCGCTGTGACCGAGTGGTTCTAGGCGCTTCAGTTCGGAACCGCGCTGCTGCTACGGTCGCAGGTTCGAATCCTGCCTCGGACATGGATGTGTGTGATGTCTTTAAGTTAGTCAGGTTTAAATAGTTCTAAGTCTAGGGGACTGATGACCTCAGATGTTGAGTCCCATAGTGCTTAGAGCCATTTGAACCATTTGAGGATTCATGGATGACAGACACCTTAGCCCCATGTGCCCACTCGTGCTGGACAACAGTACTCGCTTCCACTGGCGACGATGGTGTCAGTACACCCGTCTGCCATCGCAACGTGTACTCGAATAACATAGCGCATGCCGGTCTGCTGTTAGTCTCTTCCTAGGCGCTCCGTTAGTGCCCCCTACGTCGCTGAACCACCTGAGGTACCATCTTCTCTGCCAAAGCAATGACGTAACTTACTCAAATGAGCTAACAGTCTCTGTTGCGATTACAACAGAGACTGTTTACTCGTTTGAATCATTTATTTACTGTTGCTGTATGCCACAGTGAAATGGAATGGAATATGACCGAACTTACTTTCGCAACGTCCCTCGAAATAAAATGATGATGTTTGATTTGTGACGCGCTCAACTGCGCGGTTATCAGTGCCCGTACAAATTCCCAACCTTTGCTTAGCCACATCTCGCCACATTCATGAATGATGATGACACCACAAACACCCAGTAATCTCGAGGCAGGTGAAAATCCCTGACCCCACAGGGAATCGAACCTGGGCTTCGTGCTCCGGAAGCGAGAACGCGACCGGGAGACCACGAGCTGCTGACCTCGAAATAAGACCTTTTCTCTCTCGCTCTCTTTGTCAGAACAGTGTTGGCGAACGTTATTGGAAAATATAAAATATAGTTTCGCATGTGGCCGCGAAAAACATCTTTTCAACGGGAATGCATTAATAGAGAGCTTATCTTTGAGACTGCGTCAGAGCCCGAAGAGATTCAAGCAAATATTTATCAAATGTGTAGCTAACTGTAACGGTTTTTTACACAAAAGTTCCACAGGCACACCACCTGTATCTCTGTGCCACAAAAGGAAAACCACTTTCAAGTACGTAAAAATATATTACCTAAAGCAAATCATCAGCAAGCAAAAAATAAAAAAAGTCAGAAATAACTGACTGACTAGATTACGTGTATGGTCAGTAGAACACTTGGCATAGATGTCATTTACGTTTGGGCCCCATCAGAAGTTCAAAGATAATCTTGCCAAAATTGGCTTACTGTTGGTAAAATATGTATCACAGCCACAATCGATGCCACATTATTCAGCAATATTACCCGATGTGGCTGAGGAGGAGGAGAGACAGAGGGTTGGAACAAAGGATATAGAAGATTCTATCACCTATTGGACCCATGTTAACAAATGAAATAACAGCATACGAACTGCAGCTGTATGAAGAAGGTAGCACGTTCGTCGATACCCTAGATTCTCGTTCCAGAGGAGTGGAATTCAAAATAACATGTTTCCAATTTACTTGAAGAGTAGTTTGGTTTCGGGAGATCACTTCAGGAAAGTGACAAGGTCGGACCTGCCCTATGCTTTGCAATTCCCCAGTTGACATAGTGCCCCGTCGCCAATGAAGTAGATTTGGAAAACATGCTAAACTCTAATATACTTCTCTTACTTCGGCTGTTGCTGCCACAAAACAATTCATCTTTTATATGAGGTAACACGCATGAATTATCTTCCTAACTTATGGATGAATACATGTTTGTGCCGCAGAGGACTAGAACAAATAAGCCGCGAGGGATTAGCCGAGGGGTCTCAGGCGCTGCAGTCATGGACTATGCGGCTGATCCCGGTGGAGATTCGAGTCCTCCCTCGGGCATGGGTGTGTGTGTTCATTCTCAGGATAATTTAGGTTAAGTAGTGTGTAAGCTTAGCGACTGACGACCTTAGCAGTTAAGTCCCATAAGATTTCACACACTTTTGAACATTAGAATACATGTCTTCTTGTTACTGCAGTCCTGGAATCGCCTTCAACTTACTCAAATAAGCAAACAGTGTCTGTTGCGAGTGCATGTTGGATGTACGTTCTGTCATCTCAGATGACGCACCAATGGAATGAGTTATATCTCCAGTATTTGACGACGGGTGTACGATGAATCATGTAATGTAATGGTAACAATCGTGTGACCTACACGAAAAATGAAACAGAAAGTGCAAACTTGATTGCCGAATCGTATATGAAATTTCTTGCCTTTATTGACTATCGTCTTAGTTTTGCTAGCACTTTCCCTTCCGCTACTGACATTGTAATATATGTTGCAGCTACAAAATGTAGGCATTAGTGACATTTCAGTTTTATGTACGATATTTTTTCCACCGTGTACAAACTCTAGGGATTGATCCATGAGAGGATACGGAACAAAAAGGTCTAATGAAGCTACGCCCGGAAGTGCATGGTTCCCATGCTAGAGACTATACCTTTCACAAATCACTTACCTCACAAAAATCTTCGCTGTCGTGTCATTTCGGCTTCCTGAGGCGAGCTGCTGCCGAGCGATCGATCGATAATGCTTCCCTGTTCACTACCTGTTTCACTGTCTACGCCATTGTTTGCAGCCCGCTCCATTTCCCTATGCACAGTTACCAAATTACTACTTTGAACGTCTGTTAATTCCTTACTCTGCGGCGCTAACACACTGCTTTCGTCTTCACTGTCATTTCTCAGTTTACTTTGGAGCCTAGTATTACGTTTTTCACACGCCATTATTGTCACAATATTTCACACGATAACACAGAAAAGCACAATTTGAAGAGCAAAATAAAATAACATAGCAATGGAAATAACGATTACTTAATTGCCAGCGCTGCTGCGAAATACTTGGTGCAAATCTACATGCATGCCACAACTGTTTTACTGTACAACAATGAAAAACTACAACTACAAAGGAAATTCTCTCTATTATTACGCGCTAGCAATAAACAATAGCTACACTAATTACACAAACTACAAGAAAAAATAAGAAGATTCCAGTGAGGTATCCTAGGCTAAGGGTCGACATATGAAACGTCCCCTTTTTTGAACAATTATAAACGACTGTGCTTAAACTGACACACAATATTTTGTTAGCGCAACGCAACCTGACTGTCAAAATTCCCTGCAAAAGAATGGCCCTGACTAACATTAAACTATACCTTTCACAAATCACTTACCTCACAAAAATCTTCGCTGCTCAAGCTACTGCAATACAGCGAGCGCCACTACTGCCAGCTAAATAAAAGATTCAAACTATGGAAGGCACTAACTACTGATAGGGATAGTTAGCAAATGAAAGATATTAATAGAGAACAAACAATGTATTTACCTTGATATCATCATATATAAATATAGCAGTTCATGACAAATTTCAAAACTCCGCCATCTCTCTCCCCACATCCACCACTGCTGGCGGCTCACCTCCAACTGCGCAACGCTACGTGCTGTTCACAGCCAGCTGCCTAACACTACAATGGCGAGTATTACAACAATGCAAAGCAGCCACAGACTGCACACAGCACAGCCAGTGATTTTCATATTGAGCGCTACGTAATGTTGCCAATAAGAAAACATAAACAGCCTACTTACATAGAGAAAACATAAACAGCCTACTTACACCATGCTAGAGACCATTTATTCAGTCCTACACTGTTAACAGAGACTGCGGTCTAACATGCGCTTTACCATGCAGCCATTGTTACAGTATGTGTTGAAAATAGTTTCCATGTGGCTCAACGCATACATGTTCGCGCCGTAGCATGTTATGTCTCACACGTTCACATCCGCCAAACCGCATCCGAACAGTGTCAAAAGCAGCACAACAGTGTCTGCCCATCTGGAACGGGCTCTGAATACACAATACTTTCGAGATGGCCCCATAACCAGAGACCCGAACAGGGTATGCAACTGTACCCACTCGTCCGATCCATTGACAAGGGAAGACTCGATTGAGAAGCGTCCGGACGTTAACGGCGAAGTGGGCTGGAGCACCATGTAGCAGCTACATGACCCTTCGAATCATCGATGGCAGGTTCTTCGAAGCGGGGAGGCAGAGTCAGCTGCGAGAGACGCCGATAGTTTCGGCCTGTTAGGCGACATAGAAGGAAGACTGACCTCAAAATACGGACTCTAGTTATTCCGGCCCACACATTCCGACTGCACCGATGCTGATAATTTGCTGTTACCATACCATTGGAGTTCTTCATATTATCCCACAGATGCCTGTTACGAAAGTTGATGATACCACTCCGTGTAAAGTTGGCCTCATCTGTGAACAGGTTGGATGACGCAACTGCAGGAATCGTGGTTGCCTTATGAAGAAACCAGTTACAAAACTGCTCCAGATGTGTAAAGTCTGTCGCTAGTAAGCCCTGCACACGCTGTAAATGATGAGGGTAGTAACACACGGTCGTCTGGCTTATCCTGTACTGGCAGGCCAGCTGCCCGGTACTGACATGGCGGCTACCTTCCACAGAGCTTGTCACTTTTTTCTCCAACTGTGGTGCCCGAACATTTCGGGTACTTCCTTCATGATTTCCTTCTTCCTGAAAAGACTCTGTCTCAGAAAAACGGCAAAAAACGGTTGCAAACATTGAATCCTGTGGTTGTTGTTGGCGGGGATAGGTCTCCTGATACACTGTTGCTGCCCGCCGTCCATTGCCACTTGCCTTTCCGTAAGTAGACACCATGTCGTCAAGCTCTCGATTCGAATACGAAACCATTGTGTACAACGCTTTACCACATTAATTACAAGGTGAGCAAGCAAGATGAGTGAATCGAGCACAACATTACCAATTACAATGGAAAGAGATTGCACTAGTTAAAGGCGTACGAGGAACAATACCTCCTCTCAGAGGAAACTATAGATATTGTAACTGTGGATGAATGGTACGGCGTGTATTAGGCCACCGTCTTTGTACCAATTTATGGTTGAATAAATGGTCTCTAGCATGGAAATCGTGCATTTCCGGGCATATTTTCATTACATCTTTCTTGTTCCGTATCCTCTCATCGATCAATCCCTAGAGTTTGTACACGGTGGAAAAAATCATCCTGTATTACTCGGTCGTGGGTATTATTCGTTTGTTTATTCCGCAAGGCCTTTGACGAGGGACCGATGACCTCGTAGTTTGGTCCCTTTGCCCGTCTTTTAAACCAGCCAACCAAGCCTTTGACGGTTGACTTGTAGCTGTACACTGTGGTGCACGCCAGTGGCACGATACAACAACGTCGCATAGCAGATGAGGCGACGGGTCAAACTTGCCAACATTGGAGATATTCTCCCTGTGGCGAGTAATCACATGTGCCCATTACACATTGTCACGGACACAAGTGATTATTGGCCACAAAAAGATACAGAAATCTCATTTCCGATCATTTTCATCCGCTTACTCACCTACATTATCCCGACTGCCACCTGTACATCCAGTGTGATGATGTAGGTTAGCATCGTTCCAAAAGTTTGTCAGAAAGTTTTGAGGAAAGCTACACGGATCTCATTGTGACTTGTAGTTTCCAAGTTACATAAGACCTAACTGGACGAACGTCATAAAGATAGATATCAAATTAAGTAACTAAGAGATATAAAATCAACTGAAATCGCTGAACTGAGGAAAGGTCACTGTACTTAATTGGATACCTATGGGGTTCTAAATAGATAATGGGAAGTAACTTGCTCCTCTACAAGCGTTAGTGTAACTAGGTCTTTAGCGGAGCGGAGAGTTGTATTTATTAGAAGAAAGAAAAGGTCATTCCAGTTTTCAAGAAAGACTGTCGAGCAGATGCGCAAAAAAAAAAGTTCAAATGTGTGTGAATTCCTAAGGAACCAAGCTGCCAAGGTCATCGGTCCCTAGACCTACGCACTACTAAAACTAAGTTAAACTAACTTATACTAAGAACAACACACAAACCCATGACCGAGGGACGACTCGAATTTCCTGTGGGAGGGGCCCCGCAATCCGTGACATGGCGCCTCAAACCGCCCGGCCACTCCACACGGCTGACGCTCAAAACTACAGTCCTATCTCTACGACATCGTTTTGTTGTAGAATCTTGAAACATGTTTTGTGTTCGTGTTTTACGTCATTTCTGGCGCTCGAAGATCTCCTCTATAGATATCAACATACTTTCCGGAAACAGCCACCTTGTGGAACCCAGCTCGCTCTGCTCGTTCTCGAGGCCCACAAAGGAGTAGATCTCAAGTTAAGGCCATGTTCCCTGGTTATGTAAAGGCATTGGATAGTTTCACAGTGTCGCTTAATTAACAAATTAATAGTTTGCGGAATATCAGACCATCTTTATAATTGGGCTAAAGAGTTTTTAGGGAGCGGAATTCGGTTTGTCAGTCATAATGGAGACAAATCTACAGACGTAAAACTAACTTCGGGCAAACCACAAGGTCACACTGAAAGAGTATTATAGCGCTAGTAGTCCTACTATGGCAACATATGTAGATATCCTTGTGGGTAGATTAGGGAGTTCCGTGAGGCTTTTCGCTATTGATGCTGTTGCATACGGAGAAGTGATAACGAAAAACAGTGTAGCGAAATGCAGGAAGACTTGTAGCAGATCGACACTATGTGCTGCGTTCGGCAGTTGACCCTCAACATAAATTAAGGTAACGTAATGCGCAAAATAGACGGAGAGGCCCACTGCTGAATGATTACACGACTGCAGGACAATCACTGGAACCTGCCATATCCATTAAATATCTAGGAACACGCGTTGGGACTGAGTAAAGTGGAACGACCACATGAAACTAAAGGCAAGTAAGGCAGATGCCACACTAAAATTCATTGGAAGAATCCTGAGGAAGGTTAGTTCATTCACGATGTGGTTTGGAAAACCTTCGTTTGGCCAAAACTTGAATACTGTTCGTCAGTCTGGGATCCGTAGCAGCTTGGCCCTATAGGGGAACATCTGTGCATTTCGTTACAGTTTCGTTTACTAAAAGCGAAAGCTTTACGAAGATGCATGAAGATAAAATCAGAGAGATTCGAGAACACTGAGTCTTACCGCCAATCTTTCTTCCAGTGACCAGTCGCAACTCGAAAAAGAAAACTGTGAGGTGGAGGGGGGAGGGAAGAAATGACAGTAAGACAGAAAGAACACTCCGCCATACACCGTAAGGTGGGTTGCGGATTATAGACGTAGAGCAGTGGCTTCCAACCTTCACGAGACCATTGCCCATGACTGCAGTCAAGCATTAACTACTAACTCCTGTCCCCTCCCTCCCCCTCCCAAAAAATGTTCAAATGTGTGTGAAATCTTATGGGACTTAACTGCTAAGGTCATCAGTCCCTAAGCTTACACACTACTCAACCTAAATTATCCTAAGGACAAACACACACACCCATGCCCGAGGGAGGACTCGAACCTCCGCCGGGATCAGCCGCACAGTCCATGACTGCAGCGCCCCAGACCGCTCGGCTAATCCCTCGCGGCCTCCCCTCCCTCACCACCCATCATCGTACTAAACATTAGAATGGAAAAGAAGTTCCTCTGAACGCTTTTATTTTTAAAATGGAAGATAAATCATATTAGTTCGTGTAGGTGCTGCATTAAATCACGAACTAATGAATCAATGAGACGGCCTATACTGCGTATTTCTAACAAACTTCAGGAGAGAATGACGGAACAGTTCTCAGTGCATCGTGGGTGTTGCCTACATCTCCATGTCGGAAAAGAAAGCCAGTTACCTACATTAAGGGTTTGCACTTGCTAAAGAAAAAAAAAGAAAAAACTCGCTTCCTCTATACGAGTCCTCTCACTGGGGACACCCCTGCACCTCCGTTTAAAATCAACCAAGTTAAAATATGTGTACTATACTTGTCACTAAATCACTTGACTGCTGCTCTCTTCGCTTCTGAATTGGTAGAAATTGGAAGACTTCAGTCTGGTAATGCATTGTGTATGACCACTGCCACTAATGAATAATGTAGGCAATAATAATAATATTGTATGGATCCTACAGCACTGTAGAAGCCATTACTTAATTACTGTGGTGTTGTCAATCAGTTTATTTATCTGTTGAGAAGCGAATGATGAAACAATTACTGGTCCATTACGGGAACTATCTACAACATGGAGAAGGCGTGTCGTGAGATATTAAAGTATGTTTGATGTATATGTCTCAATTTTACTGTCACAGATCGTGGTAGAAAGTACGAAGTGTGAGTGCAGTGGGGGAGTATGGGAGGAAGGAGATGTTCATACACTTGTTTCACAAGCTGTGAACTACCATTATATTGTGGTTAGCGCTATTATTTGAAGAAAAAAATCTTTAACTATTGTTGACTCATGTGTTCATTAACGATATTTAGAAAATAATTTAATTTAGTGACCGAAGGGTAATTAAACCGTTTAGTTTTTAACTCTCAGACAGTTTCATTTTACCCCTCGGGTGGCAGTTACCATTAGGTTGGGAAACACTGATGTAGGTGAAAAGCACATCTATTGAGCATATGTGTAGGGAAAGCGCACTTTGTATTCTGCTGTGACCTGCCTCGTTGGGCAGTGAAGTTCAGGTGAGTGATCATGGGCCATTTCCGGGGCTTCAGAGTCTAAAAAATGGTTCAAATGGCTCTGAGCACTGTGGGACTTAACATCTATGGTCATCAGTTCCCTAGAACTTATAACTACTTAAACCTAACCAACCTAAGGACATCACACACATCTATGTCCGAGGCAGGATTCGAACCTGTGACTGTAGCAGTCGCGCGGCTCCGGACTGAGCGCCTACAACCGCTCGGCCACGGCGGCCGGCCTTCAGAGTCTGGTAAAGCCAACTCCGCGTCGTGTCACTGCTCTTATCATCACTTGAGCGGTTGAACACGCTCCCTAGACAAATTTCTCTAATGTAAATTCTCATAAACGTATATATTTTTCGTATTCTGTCACTTGCCAGTGCGAAACCTTATCATTCTTATTGTGATTCACCAGAATGTTTGCTGCACAAGTGAATTTGAGTGTCCTTTTTGTAGAACACGGAACCCTGCGATGGCCATTTCGGGTCTAGTTTCTTGTCATGGTGCTGTGCTCATTGGCACTTCAAAATTGGGTGTTTTGTAAAGTTGAAGAATCACCAACTTACATCTTTATGGCATTTTAACACAACAGCCTCAGCTCTTTACTTTGACCTATTATCTACAGGGCTATTACAAATGATTGAAGCGATGTCATAAATTCACTGTAGCTCCATTCATTGACATATGGTCATGACACACTACAGATACGTAGAAAAACTCATAAAGTTTTGTTCGGCTGAAGCCGCACTTCAGGTTTCTGCCGCCAGAGCGCTCGAGAGCGCAGTGAGACAAAATGGCGACAGTAGCCGAGAAAGCGTACGTCGTGCTTGAAATGCACTCACATCAGTCAGTCATAACAGTGCAACGACACTTCAGGACGAAGTTCAACAAAGAGTCATCAACTGCTAACTCCATTCGGCGATGGTATGCGCAGTTTAAAGCTTCCTGATGCCTCTGTAAGGGGAAATCAACGGATCGGCCTGCAGCGAGCGAAGAAACGGTTGAACGCGTTCGGGCAAGTTTCACGCGTAGCCCGCGGAAGTCGACGAGTAAAGCAAGCAGGGAGCTAAACGTACCACAGCCGACGGTTTGGAAAATCTTACGGAAAAGGCTAAAGCAGAAGCCTTACCGTTTACAATAGCTACAAGCCCTGACACCCGATGACAAAGTCAAACGCTTTGAATTTTCGGCGCGGTTGCAACAGCTCATGGAAGAGGATGCGTTCAGTGCGAAACTTGTTTTCAGTGATGAAGCAACATTTTTTCTTAATGGTGAAGTGAACAGACACAATGTGCGAATCTGGGCGGTAGAGAATCCTCACGCATTCGTGCAGCAAATTCGCAATTCACCAAAAGTTAACGTGTTTTGTGCAATCTCACGGTTTAAAGTTTACGGCCCCTTTTTCTTCTGCGAAAAAAACGTTACAGGACACGTGTATCTGGACATGTATGTGTGTGCAAAGCATTGTGAAAATATCTCAAATAATAAAGTTATTGTAGAGCTGTGAAATCGCTTCAATCATTTGTAATAACCCTGTATTATTCCTCCGCATTTGTTTGGCTTCAGCGTTTTATCCTTTACGAAATGTTTGTCGTAACTCTAAGACTATAAGACTATCGTTTTGATTTAGCCGGCCGAAGTGGCCGAGCGGGTCTAGGCGCTACAATCTGGAACCGCGCGACCGCTACGGTCGCAGGCTAGAATCCTGCCTCGGGCGTGGATGTGTGTGATGTCCTTAGGTTAGTTAGGTTTAAGTAGTTCTAAGTTCTAGGGGACTGATGAGCACAGCAGTTAAGACCCATAGTGCTCAGAGCCATTTGAACCTTTTGACATAGAATAACATTTCCTGCTGCCAGTCACTGTTTTTCTTTATTTTCCTCACGACGCTTTTCGGGAAATAAGAATAATTCCCACTATCAAGCGGGTTTTTCGTGCAGTATTGCATTTTTAAATGCGATGTTTGCCATTGTGTGAGCTGCTGCATTATTTTAGTGACCTCAGGGTTTATTGTTATCCTCTTAAGCAGCAACATATTATACATCACTTACACAGTTCACAGTACGTAGCAACCGTTAAAAACGGAAACATACATGTAATCAAAATTAAATGAGGTGGGTGGGACAAACAAGACGACCTAATGGAATATGCCTAAATGTAGCTAGTAAAACACACTAGAGTGACGTGGGAACGTGTAGGTTAACTTTGTAATTCATAGAAAAAGCTGTGACGTGGATGTCGACTTACAGATGGCGAAAGTAAACAATTTGTTTGGCTGAGAATGAGGTGAACGTATTGATGGGAAATTTCAAGGCTGATATATAAATTTTTCTTCTTATTTATCACAATCGCATTACGAATCTTTGTGGACTACGATCTAGATTATTCCACAGCAACGAAAAAATAATTAAAAATAAAGAACAATGTTCTCTTTCCTCTGGGATCAGAAAATGGAACCATACTACCACACTTGACAAACATTTTAAACAGGATGCTAATTACAAATATTTCCTATGATGAAGGTCATAGTTTTAAAAACTCTCAGGGAGACTTTACCTTCTTTTATGAACGCGTGGTCAAAGACGTAACAAGCCTCAAAAAGAATTCATGCCTTTATATGAAAACTTAATGACTAAGGTGCACTTGGAGTGTCTGCGGCAATTGAGTTGCGTCCTGACATTCACAGTGGCTGACGTCGATCGTAGTCAGTCGGGTGACATCGTACAGCAGTCAATGTGAATCGTCGAAGCTAGTGATGTGGCGGAAGATACGGACTGACGACATTTGTTTTTGAAATGGAAGGCGCGAAGAAAACTAGACATGCCGACAGACTTACCCGCAGCGTAACCTGAGGTCGAGGTTAGGTTTTGCAATAAAATATCTGCATGGCTTTTTACGACTTTGGTGAACATTCCGACAATGTTTCTAAATACTAAACTAATAACCAAAATAACAATTAACGTAATTTACGAAGAACAGCATTCCGAGTGGCTACCGAAAGCAACTCACGATTCGTCGTATTCGTTTCCATCACTAATTCCGCGAAATGTTACCGGCATCGAAACGTATCGTAACAGGCGCGGACACCGTAAATACGACAGCTCCATAATGGTCTACAACGACATATATTTGAAGAAAATTGTTTCTCTTCCCTACCGTGTAATCCATCACACTAGGTCCACTGTTATCATAATTTGGTAAATTTATTGTAAATTTGAAGCTATATGTCCTTCCTGACACCACGGTCGTTAGTTAGCTTAAGGGGAGAAAGTCATGTGCTCTGTTTCTATTAGAATCGTGTTAACTTTAGAATCGTGTTAACTTTGATCTCTGTTTTATATTCCGACTATTTATTTATCGTTTTCTCTGCAGCTAAGATTGGGGATCAGCTAAGTTCTGCCTTAATGGTCAAGAAAAATATCTTCAAAGCCACACTCATGTTGACCGATTTACCAAGCCAAAGATCGTTAACCTGCTGCGCAGATTCTACCCGGGTCTACATACTTCTCTGTCTCTCTAGCTGGCGCGCTATGTGGTAAGCTACACGAGCAGGTCATAGAAGGAGCTACCTTATTGTAAATAAAGAATATCCTGAAAGCAGTATACCTGTTTGAACAAAAACAAAAAAAAATGACTCTAAGCACTATGGAACTTAACATCTGAGGTCATCAGTCCCTAGACTTATAGCTACTTAAACCTAACGAACCTAAGGACGCCACACACATCCATGCCCGAGGCATGATTCGAACCTGTGACCGTAGCAGCATCGCAGTTCCGGACTGTAGCGCCTAGCACCACAGCGGCCGGCGAAAGAAAACAAAAGGAAACAGAAATGCAGAAGATACTAAAGCATATTTAGGACATCAAAAGAGAGAAAAAAACAACAGTAGAGCATTCGAAGTCTCAATCGTAACCGCCAGAGATAGCCATTTTCGTGACGTAGAAAATTAACTCTACATCGACCAACAGGTACGGCATAGCATTTGCAAATTCTTGTCACAGAGGAAGCTACACCCTCTAACAGGAAGGCGTTCACAAGTTTTACTAAAGCGTTCTTTGAAGCGACGGAGCAATATTTAAGTAGACCGGCAGAGTGAACAAACACGACTGTGTCTATTGAGACACGACGACTCCCCATCTGGCAATGGAGAGAGAGTTAAAACTCTCCTGGCTTGAGTGGATGGGCATAGATTTTCTGCAGTGGGCTAGTCTGTCTTATTCTTTTAAGTGTAGGTCTGCTACCAGTTCTGTAAGTTACGTAGATATGGTTCCACAAGTGTTGTTAGAACTGGAAAATAGTCCTCTCTTTTAACATCGCAGACCTGTTAAGTAAAAGCTGATTTGAAAAAAAGTTGCATACCTCGGCATTATGGAACTATTGTGAGAGACTCTCAAGATGAAAACTTTGATGAACTGATTTGCAGATGGGGCAGTACTGAATGGCCTCCAGGATCCCTAGATGTCACGCCCACGGATTTTTCAGTCTTGGGTATACTAAAAAGTGAGATTTATTCCGCGAAGAATGTTGAAAATTTGAAGGAAAAAATTAAATCATACTTTGAAAACGTACGGTTTTGCGACTAAATTGGTTAATCAGTGTCGAAAAGATACAGTGTTTTTATTGGAACTGCATGTAAACCACTCTGAGCGTCTTTCATACGTTCATTGACCCCTACACGTCTTGATAGCAAATTTGTATTTTTGTTTCGTATCATTGCACCAAAGTCACTGTCGTCTGTTGCCTTAAAGGCAAGGCCGGTCGGAGTGGTTGAGCGGTTCTAGGCGCTACCGTTTGGAACCGCGCGACCGCTACGTCGCATGTTCGAATCCTGCCTCGGGCATGGATGTGTGTGATGTCCTTAGATTAGTTAGGTTTAAGTAGTTCTAAGTTCTAGGGGACTGATGACCTCAGAAGTTAAGTCCCATAGTGCTAAGAGCCATTTGAATTTAAAGTCAACCCTGTATTTTGTGAATGAAACACAGCGTTCTCGTCCTTACAGTTCAGAAATGGTAATCATGCTGCCACATAATATAAACATTTGATAGGATATCAGTTGGCTTCATTTCCGATGGTATAGTTTTTAGCTTTAAAAAGTTTCAGGGAGATTCAGATCGAAGAATTTTCTCCTTTAAAGCACCTTCCTCCCTTAAAGGTACACAACATTGAAAACGTACGGTTTTTCGATGAAATTTGTTAATCATTATCGAATAGGTACAGTGTTTTCCTTGGAACTGCATGGAAACCACGATGAGCATCTTTTATACGTTCATTGACCCCTAAACGTCTTGATAGCAAATTTGTATTTTTGTTTCGTATCACTGCACCAAAGGCATTATCGACTACTGACTGAAAGTAAACCCTGTATTTCGTAAATGAAACATAGCGCTCTTATCCGTATAGTTCAGAAATGGTAATCATGCTGCCACATAATTTAAAAAATGTTCAAATGTGTGTGAAATCTTATGGGACTTAACTGCTAAGGTCATCTGTCCCTAAGCTTACACACTATTTAACCTAAATTATCCTAAGGACAAACACACACACCCATGTCCGAGGGAGGACTCGAACCTCCGCCGGGACCACCCACGCAGTCCATGACTGCAGCGCCGCAGACCGCTCGGCTAATCCCGCGCGGCGCCACATAATATAAACGATTCATAGGACAGTTGGCTTCATTCACGATGGTACCGTTTTCAGCTTTAAAAGTTTCAGGGAGATTCAGAGCGAAGGATTTTCTCCTTTAAAGCGCCTTCCGCCCTTAAAGGAACACAACAGGACAACGACACCCAAGTCGGTAGTGATGAAACCTAATGGTGAAGAGACTGAAGCAAAACAAAGACCAGTAATTGTGTTGCTTTGGTAGTGGCACGCGGATTTCGGGACATCCCCACTGACACCCGAGATCACAGCGGCGGCATGTTTGGACACTGAAGCCGTCGATTGATCGACGGTTCTTAATTGAGCAGTAGCGCGCGAGTCGCGTGTGGCGGACCTCGTTTTAACTGCTCTCCCCCTCCCCTCCCCTCCCCTTCTCTCCCCTCTGCACCTTTTTTTTTTTTTTTTTAGACTGGATACGTCAAAGAGAATGGAGAGACACAGGCCAGCTCATCCGTTGCGGCGTTTTCAAAAATCACGGTAGGGCGAGCGCCGCTGTTGCGGCAGGTTGTAGGCCGTGTCCGCCATGAATATTCAGGCGACATTAAGGAGTGGCCGAGGGGGAGGGGCGAGTGGGGGCGGCCGGGGAGGGGAAGGGGAGGGGAGGGGCGGCGCCACGTGATGAAAGGGGGATAACGCCGCGTCGGGGTCGGGGGGGCCGCCGACGCCACAGCGCGCCGCGACGCCGCTCGGCGGGCCGCAACCCACAGCCGCGAGCGGCTCTCTCCGGCCCTCCGAGTGCTTCCGTATACGAAGCGATAAATTAGTCGTGGGAGTTACGCGACTGAGAGTTTTGTCTACCATCACTGCATTTAAAACGTTTCGACCAGATATACTTGTCGCATCGTCAGAGTCCATTTTCATACGCTCCTCATACGTTCATTCCCGATACTGTGTCAATTTTTCATTAGTTTCTTGAACTTTTGTAGTAAATTACACAATGTTGATTGGCGTACTCTCTTTGAAATTCTGTAGGTAGCAGGATTAAAACACAGGGAATGAAAGTCTAATTACGTAGGAACTAGACGACAGTTATAAGACTCGAGGGGCATGAAAGCGAACCAGTGGTTGAGAAGGGCGTGAGACGGGGTTGTAAAAAATGGTTCAAATGCCTCTGAGCACTATGGGACTTAGCTTCTGAGGTCGTCAGTCCCCTAGAACTTAGAACTACTTAAACCTAACCAACATAACTTATTATCTAAGGTCTCTTGTCGTATCTGGTACAAAGGGAAATATAGCACTTTTTAGGGTACATAATCTCTACTATAAATAACTGGCTGTTCTGGAAACAGATAGACCACTATGGATAGTGAGGTGTTCTCTGTCTCGTGCGCATCTCTACGTTATACGTGAGCACAGGACTGGTGAGTCTTATTGCTGACTCTGATCTCGTCCCTGTCCAGCATGTGTTACACCACGTGCAAATCAAAAGACGAAAGCGAAGAACACTACTCAGACAGGGACGAATCACTATTCAGTTGCTTATTTAGGTCTCCTCGTCTCGTCCATCACACATAAGCGCCCCCTTTTTTCTATTGGCTCATGTCCTCAAAGTAGCTATAACTACTGCACTATTGTAACTAGAGGTAGCGGCTTAATTCATAGAGTAAAAATTGTAATCAACGATGTCTGAACAGTCTGAGGAAAATATGATGCTTCGTGTAGTTACCAATAATCAGACAGTCGCCAATATCTAGTGTAAACCACAGTGTTCCAAAAGTGTCTCGCAGAGGCGTCAATCTGCCACAGATGATAGTTTCCGTCCGTTGGGTATCCAGAGTCAGTTCGGCACACCTTCTGGAGGTATTGTAGAGGAATGGGCTGTGTGCAAGTAGCAAGTTTCATATCATCCTTTTTCTGTTCTTCGTGATCGCAGTAACAAAACAATCATAACGATATAAATCTTATAACATCATCGCAGTCAAGCACATGAGAGACATATGCATTCACAATAAAATGTTTACACAGTACATTGACGAAAGGCAAATGTTCAACATAACTAACCTAAGGACGTCACATACATCCATGCCCGAGGCAGGAGTCGAACCTGCGACCGCAGCGGTAGCGTGGGTCCAGACTGTAGCGTCTAGAACCGCTCGGCCACTCCGCCCAGCGACGGGGTTGTAGCATATCCCAGATCTAAATCAATCAGTACAATGAACAAGCAGTAACGGAAACCAAATAAAATTAGAAGTGCCGGCCGGAGTGGCCGTGCGGTTCTAGGCGCTACAGTCTGGAGCCGAGCGACCGCTAAGGTCGCAGGTTCGAATCCTGCCTCGGGCATGGATGTATGTGACGTCCTTAGGTTAGTTATGTTTAATTAGTTCCAAGTTCTAGGCGACTCAGGACCTCAGAAGTTAAGTCGCATAGTGCTCAGAGCCATTTGAACCATTTGAACCAAATTATAAGTAGAAATTAAAGAACAGGGAGATTTAATAAAAACTTTGAGGTTTTCCGATGACATTGTAATTCTGTCAGACTGACCAAAGGACTTGGAAGAGAAGCTGAACGGAATGGGCAGTGTCTTCCGAGGAGGATATAGTGAACATCAGACTCGAGGGGCATGAAAGCGCAGTAGTGGTTGAGAAGGGTGTGAGACGGGGTTGTAGCCTATCCCCGATCTTATTCAATCTGTACAATGAACAAGCAGTAACAGAAACCAAATACAATTAGAACTAGAAATTAAAGATCAGGGAGATGAAACAAAAACTTTGAGGTTTGCCGATGACATTGTAATTGTGTCAGACTGAGCAAAGGACTTGGAAGAGAATCTGAACGGAATGGGCAGTGTATTCCGAGGAGGATATAGTGAACATCAGCCAAAGCAAAATAACGTTAATGGAATGTAGTCGAATTAAATCAGGTGTTGCTGACGGAATTAGATCAGGAAACGAGACACAAAGTAGTAGATGAGTTCTGTTATTTGGGCAGCGAAATAACTAACTGGAGACGATATTCGAATATAGATTTAGGTGCCAGGAAGTCTTTCTGAAAGTGTTTGTGTCGAGTGTAGCTATGTACAGAAATGAAATATGGACGATAAACAGTTCAGGCAAGAAGAGAATAGAAGATTTTTAAATGTGGTGCTCCGGAAAAATGCTGCAGATTACATGCCTAGATCACATAACAAATGAGAAGGTACTGAATAGAACTGGGGATAAAAGAAATTTGTGGGGCAACCTGAGCATAGAAAGGATCGTTTGGCACGACACTTTCTGAGACGTCAAGGGATCACCAATTTAGTATTGCAGGCAAGTGTGCGAGGGAGACCAAGAGATGAATGCGGTACGCAGATTCGAAAGGATAAAGTTGCAGTAGTTATTCGCTGATGAAGCGACTTTCGCAGGATACAGTAGCACGGAGAGCTGCATCAAACCAGTCTTCGGACAGAAGACCACAGAAAAACAATAACAACTGTAGTTTAAAGTGTTTACCTACCATACGACAGCGAGCCGTTTCTACGGGGAAATTGTATATTCTCGAGATAGAGCTCCATCTCTGATGACGCAGCAGTCAGTGGTACATTAATACCAAACTGACCTTGCTTCCTTTCAGTCAATATTGAGCTGGTTTCTATAGCTACACAACCTTCTTTTCGTTTAATGCTAGTTTTGGAGACTAAAATGTACACTAACTGATCAAAAGTGCCCGGACAACCCTATGTAATGCTTAATTGACTACTAGACGTCACGTGAGACGAACACGCTAGTATAAAAAGAGGTGAGAGTATTGTAATGTGCGTAGAGAAGCAGAAACGTGAGAATGGGCCGCTCCGCAGAGCTCAGTGAATTCTAACTCGGGATTGTTACGGGATGACATCTAACATTAAGGACTTTCCAACGCTTCTAAGGCTGGCAACGTCGACTGTTGGTGATGTTATTGTGAAGTGGACACGCGAAGAAACAAATGAATCGAAACCAAGGTTAGACAGACCTCGTATACTGACGGACGGAGATCGTTGAGCAGGGGGGAGGGTGGCTGTGAAAAATCGCGTGAAGCCAGCGGAAGGCACCACACGTGAGTTGCAAAGTTGTGACAGCTGTTAAGCTAGCACAAAGACTGTGCGTAGGTAGTTAAAAAGAATAAGATACAACTGCCTAGTGGCTCCTCATAAGCCACACATTTCTGTGGTTAGTGCTAAGCGACGCACGGGATGGTGAAAGAGCCACAACACTGGACATGGAAAAGCGTGATTTTGAGTTGTGAATGACTCTGCGGCAGTCTAAATGGAGGGTTTGGGCTTGGCGAATGCCTGGAGAAGGTTACCTACCATCATGTGTAGTGCAAACAGTGATTTTCTTAGGAGGTGGTGTCACGATATGGCGGTGTTTTCCACTACTAGGGTGCGGTCTCCTTATGATGCTTAAGAAAACGTCTCATTTGGAAGGATATGAATACATTTGCAGCGTTATGTAGTGCGTACGGTAGAGGAACACTTCGTAGACGCTGAATCATTGTATCAGCATAAGAATGCTTCCCATCATAAAGCAGCATCTGTGAGACACTGGTTATAGACAACAACGTTTCTGAAATCAACTGCCCTGCCCGAGGTCCCGGCGAGAACCGAGTGGAACACCTTTCGGGTGAGTTAGATTGTCTCTAAATTTCAGCATTCAACAACGCTACCTTCCCTGGTTTCAGCTCTGGAGGGCGAATGGGCTGCCATTCCTACAGAGACATTCGGATAACTTATTGACCTCTGCCACTGTAATGACCTTGCTAGAGACGAGACGCTATGCTCATACCTTTCCTCTATCGCCTCTAGCTTCCACTGCCATACTTCATAGTTATTACTTCATCGTGACAGGAATTGTTATCTGCATCTGCATCTACATGTACATCTACATGATGTTATCAAACCATGTTCCTAGTATCTCAGCGTAGCGGAAAATTAGGACTTTAAGCGTAGCTCTCTAAGTTATGTTCTGATGGGTTTGGTTTCTCATTGTTTTTTCCAACTTGCAGGTGTTTTTGTGATACAGTGCACCGAATTATACCGGAAGCTGAAGGAAGAGTGTGCAAATTACTCTTGAACCGCAGTTTTCTCTCTCTCAGGACTCTGATTTGGCTTAACGAATGGTACACCATCGATATCTACATAAAATTTAACTCAGAGTTCACACTGGAGTTTTTACGTCAACTTTGCCCTCCCGGTTAGCCATGAGGTCTAACGCACTGCTTTCCGCGCGGGAAGGCGTGTCCATCCCCGGCACGAATCCGCCCGACGGATTAGTGGCGAGGTCCGGTGTGCCGTCCAGTCTGTGGATGGGTTTTAAGGCGGTTTTCCATCTGCCTCGGCGAATGCGGGCTGGTTCCCCTTATTCCGCCTCAGTTACACTATGTCGGCGATTGCTCCGCAAACACTATCTCCACCTATACGCACACCATCGTTACTCTACAACGCAAACATTTGGGGTTACACTCGTGCGGGTGCGGTGTGAGACGTTCCAGGGGAAGGGTGGGGGGGGGGGGGGGGTTCCACTGGAGGCCGAACCGCACAATAACCCTGGGTTCAGTGTGGGGCGGTGGTGGGGTGAGTGGACTGCTATAGCCTGTTGTGAACCACTGAGGGCTACGGCGGGGACGAAGCCTCTCCGTCATATCTAAGTTCCATACAATACAATACGTCAACTTTTATGTATATACGAGGCGAAGTGTTTTTATCACTTCAAGACAATACTTACTTAAGTAATTATTTGCTGTCAAAAATCTACAGTCCGGATACACACTTAAATCCTCGCGCCACAGCACTATATCGCCCCCACAGGTGCCAATAAAAATGGCGCTGCTCTTTAACAAAGTGAAGTATCCTACGGTAGTTCGGTCTCTGCATTGAATGAGAACAATATTGCAACAATTCATGCTGAGACAGTGCCTGTTTATGGCAACAATGTACCACCATATGACACATTTCTAACTTGACGAAAACGTTTCCAGTGCTGTCAAACAAGTCTGAATAACAAACCACGGAGTTGCCTATCGCCGGCCGCTGTGGCCGAGCGGTTCTAAGCGCTTCAGTCCGGAACCGCACTGCTACTACGGTCGCAGGTTCGAATCCTGCCTCGGGCGTGGTTGTGTGTGACGTCCTTAGGTTAGTTAGGTTTAAGTAGTTCTAAGTCTAGGGGACTGATGACCTCAGATGTTAAGTCCCATAGTGCTCAGAGCCATTTGAACCATTTAGTTGCCTATCATTTCTTTGTGAATAAAGAGGAATCGCACAAGAAATGGAAATGTTGGTGGTCGGAAACTCACAATCAAGGTCACGGTGGAGAAAGTAAAATTTAGCCACCAGTCAGTTTTCATCATTTTGTACGATGTTTTAAACATGGAAAACTTTGAATCCCTCAGTTTTCCGTGGCTGGTGACACCCATTCAAAAACACGCACCGAACAGTCAGAGATGGGAATGTTGCATTTGTGGCAGACCAAACCAGATGATGTTTTTACTCGTCTGATCATCATATACGAGTTCCGAGCGTATGGGTATGAACCCGAGAGTGCTGGGCGTTTGACTATGCACCCAAGACAAAGGGGTAAAGCAACCAGTTGCAACATGTGGCTCACCACCACAGGGAAAGCAAAGGCCCATCCATCACCGGGCAAAGTGATGCTGCATATTTATTGGAAATGACATGGTGTGATACTAAAAGACTACACTATTAAGGACGAGCCTTCACAGGAGCGAACTGCCGAAATCTGATGACCTTACGGGAAACTGCTATGACAAAACGTCGAGGAAAATTTTCAAAGGGGATTTCCTTTCTTCACAACAACCCATTAGTCCATTCAGCACGAAACACAGCTATAATATTTGACTCAACCCCTATCTTATTCTAAAATGTCTCTCAGTGATGCCTTCTTTTCCCCTCTGATAAGAAAACAATTGCATGGCAGGCATTTCCACAGTAATGGCGAGATGACGATGTGTAGCCTTTGCTGAACAGCCGAAATGAAGTCTTTCCACAACCAAGGTCTGAGTTAAGTCACCCATTGTTGCGAAACTTGTATTGAATACTGAATATGCAGTACTATAAAAACCTGTATGATGCTCAAAGCTTCACATTTCGAGACCTCGTTATGTCCAATAAACCTTTTTCTAACCCGCACAGGACAGAAAATTAATCATGTATGTTTTTCTTTTGTACTGCAGTACTCAGATTCACTATGTAATCAAAAGTGTCCGGACACCACTGAAAACATACGTTTTTCATATTAAGTTCCATCTGCTGCCACCTAATGCCAGGTACTCCATAACAGCAACCTCGGAACTCATTAGACATCGTGAGAGAGCAGAATGGCGCGCTCCGCGGAACTCACGGACTTCGAACGTGGTCAGGTGATTGGGAGTCACTTGTGGCATACGTCTGTACGCGAGATTTCTACACTGCTGAACATCCATAGGTCCACTGTTTCGGGTGTGATGGTGAAGTATAAACGTGAAGGGACACGTACAGCACGAAATCGTACAGGCCGACCTCGTCTTTTGACTGACAGAGACCGCCGACGGTTGAAGAGCGTCATAATGTGTAATAGGCAGACCATGATACAGAAATTCAAAACTGCGTCACGACCCACTGCAAGTACTATAACAGTTAGGGGGGAGGTGAGAAAACTTGGATTTCATGGTCGAGCAGCTGCTCATAAACCACACATCACACCGGTAAATGGCAAATGACGCCTCGCTTGCTGTAAAGAGCATAAACATTGGACGATTGAACAGTGGAAAAGCATTGTGTCGAGTGACGAATCACGGTACAGAATGTGGCGATCCGATGGCAGGGTGTGGGTTTGCTGAATACCTGATGAACGTCATCTGCCAGCGTGCGTAGTGACAACGGTAAAATTCGGAGGCTGTGGTGTTGTGTTGTGGTCGTGTTTTTCATGGAGGGGGCTTGCACCCCTCGTTGTTTTGCGTGGCACAATCATAGCATAGGCCTACATCGATGTTTTAAGCACCTTCTTGCTTCCCACTGTTGAACAGCAATTCTGGGATGGCGATTGCATCTTCCAACACGAGGGAGCACCTGTTCATAATGCACGGGTTGTTGCGGAGTGGTTACACAAAAATAACATCCCAGTAATGGACTGGCCTGCACAGAGTGCCAGGCCTCTCCGACCGACATCGATACCTCTCCTCAGTGCAGCAGTCCGTGAAGAATGGGCTGGCTTTCCCCAAGCCCTTCCAGTAACTGATAGAACGTATGCCTGCGTGAGTGGAAGTTGTCAGGAAGGCTATGGGTGGGCCAACACCATACTGAATTCCAGCATTATCGATGGAGGGCGCCACGAACTTGTAAGTTATTTTCAGCCAGATGTCTGGATACTTTTGATCACATAGTGTATTATACACTGTCTTTCGTCAGTGTAGTGTGTAAACTTTTTATTGTGAATGCATATCTCTCTCGTGTGCTTGATTGAGATGATGTTATAAGCGGTATACCGTTCTGATTGTGTTGTTCCTGCGATCACGAAGAACAGAGAAAGGATGATATGAAACTTGCTACTGGCACACAGCCAGTCCTCTACAGTACCTCCAGAAGGTGTGCCGAATTGATTCCGCATACCCAACGGACGGAAACTATCATCTCTGGCAGATTAACGCCTCTGCGAGACGCTTTTGGAACACTGTGGTTTAACACGAGATGTTGGCGACTGTCTGATTATTGGTAACCACACGAAGCATCATATCTTCCTCAAAGCGGTCAAACATTGTTGAAAACAGTTTTTACTCTATGACTTAAGCCGCTATCTCTAGTTACAATAGTGCAGTAGTTACAGCTACTTTGGGGACATGAGCCTATGGAAAAAAGGGGGCGTTTATGTGTGGAGTTATGGATGAGACGAGGAGATCTAAATAAGGAACTGAATAGTGATTCGTCCCTGTCTGAGTAGTATCTTTCGCTTTCACCTTTTGATTTGCACGTGGTGTAGTATGGGCTAGATAGGGACGAGATCAGAGTTAGCAATGAGACTCACCAATCCTGTGCTCACGTATAACGTAGAGATGCGCACCAGATAGAGATCATCGCACTATCCATAGTGCTCTATCTGTTTCCAGAACAGCATATTTCCTATGATTTACATCTTTTAGCGTTATGAAGCAGTAATTTAATTTCCAATTATTTACAGTAGAGATTATGTATTCTAAAAGTACTACATTTCCCTGTGTCCCAGATATGACAAAGCACTCCGTCTTCAGGTCACAAGTGGCCCATCTGGACCATCCGACCGCCGTGTCATCCTCAGATGAGGATGCGTATAGGAGGGGCTTGTGGTCAGCACACCGCTCTTCCGGTCATTATGATGGTTTTCTTTGACCGGAGCCGCTAGTATTGGCATCACGAGGCTGAGTGCACGCCGAAAAATGGTGGCCTGGATGGTCACCCATCCTAGTGCCGGCCACACCTGACAGTGCTTAATTTCGGTGATCCGACGGGAACCGGTGTATACACTGCGGCGAGGCCGTTCCCATATATGACAAAAGACCCTATATAATAAGACAGGGCTACAGATGTTTGTCAACAACAAGACAACTGATGTCAAACTTGTTTCGTTGTCGACAGCGCAATGTGTTTTAGAAATGCACTGCTGGCCCCTACCATGCTTAAGGGTATAACAAACAGACAGATTGCTACGGCACTTGTTCCAGCATCAGTCTGTTGTCATACCTCCAGTACAATGGATACTCTACACGAAGATAATGTTGAACTAAGCTTAGCTGTAAGTTACATCGAAAAATATGAAACATGTAGAGTGGGGGCTATGACAGGTAGATTACAGGAAAAACTGTTTTTGAAATACACTCCTGGAAATGGAAAAAAGAACACATTGACACCGGTGTGTCAGACCCACCATACTTGCTCCGGACACTGCGAGAGGGCTGTACAAGCAATGATCACACGCACGGCACAGCGGACACACCAGGAACCGCGGTGTTGGCCGTCGAATGGCGCTAGCTGCGCAGCATTTGTGCACCGCCGCCGTCAGTGTCAGCCAGTTTGCCGTGGCATACGGAGCTCCATCGCAGTCTTTAACACTGGTAGCATGCTGCGACAGCGTGGACGTGAACCGTATGTGCAGTTGACGGACTTTGAGCGAGGGCGTATAGTGGGCATGCGGGAGGCCGGGTGGACGTACCGCCGAATTGCTCAACACGTGGGGCGTGAGGTCTCCACAGTACATCGATGTTGTCGCCAGTGGTCGGCGGAAGGTGCACGTGCCTGTCGACCTGGTACCGGACCGCAGCGACGCACGGATGCACGCCAAGACCGTAGGATCCTACGCAGTGCCGTAGGGGACCGCACCGCCACTTCCCAGCAAATTAGGGACACTGTTGCTCCTGGGGTATCGGCGAGGACCATTCGCAACCGTCTCCATGAAGCTGGGCTACGGTCCCGCACACCGTTAGGCCGTCTTCCGCTCACGCCCCAACATCGTGCAGCCCGCCTCCAGTGGTGTCGCGACAGGCGTGAATGGAGGGACGAATGGAGACGTGTCGTCTTCAGCGATGAGAGTCGCTTCTGCCTTGGTGCCAATGATGGTCGTATGCGTGTTTGGCGCCGTGCAGGTGAGCGCCACAATCAGGACTGCATACGACCGAGGCACACAGGGCCAACACCCGGCATCATGGTGTGGGGAGCGATCTCCTACACTGGCCGTACACCACTGATGATCGTCGAGGGGACACTGAATAGTGCACGGTACATCCAAACCGTCATCGAACCCATCGTTCTACCATTCCTAGACCGGCAAGGGAACTTGCTGTTCCAACAGGACAATGCACGTCCGCATGTATCCCGTGCCACCCAACGTGCTCTAGAAGGTGTAAGTCAACTACCCTGGCCAGCAAGATCTCCGGATCTGTCCCCCATTGAGCATGTTTGGGACTGGATGAAGCGTCGTCTCACGCTGTCTGCACGTCCAGCACGAACGCTGGTCCAACTGAGGCGCCAGGTGGAATGGCATGGCAAGCCGTTCCACAGGACTACATCCAGCATCTCTACGATCGTCTCCATGGGAGAATAGCAGCCTGCATTGCTGCGAAAGGTGGATATACACTGTACTAGTGCCGACATTGTGCATGCTCTGTTGCCTGTGTCTATGTGCCTGTGGTTCTGTCAGTGTGATCATGTGATGTATCTGACCCCAGGAATGTGTCAATAATGTTTCCCCTTCCTGGGACAATGAATTCACGGTGTTCTTATTTCAATTTCCAGGAGTGTAGAAATTAATTGCAGATGGAAATGCAGTTCGTTCTCAGCTGGTGATATCTGTTAGTCCACTTGATTATCCAAAAGAGCTACTGCGAAGTTTGGAAAGCGGGTGAGAATTATCGACAGAACTGTAACTATTTTGGAAGTTGTAAGTTGGACTGATCAGTTGGTAAGAGCGCTTGTCGCGAAGTGCATGGTTCTAAACTGGAGAACCGGTTGGGAAAACAATTTTAAACCGTCAGAGAGTTTGAAAACATGGTTAAAAAATTCATTCAGTAAACGTGTGGGTTGAGGTGATTGTCTCCCAACATATGTACCATGTCGATTCACAGGTCGCTGTAGTAGTATAAGAAGAGCGTTCATTCTGGTGTCTCACATTCGTCTTTCGATTACTACAGCATTAGTGGTACATAAACAGCAGTAAGTAAGTATGTGTTAAAGTTGTACAAAAATCTCTTGGGTTCGTTAAGAGCGGAAGAAAGTCCACGGTTAATCGCTGTACTGTCTTTCGGGATCACAGCGGTCAGCATTATGAACAGCTAATATATAGAACGAATTATCACTATTATGTACTGTAATATACTTTAACTGGATTGTCGCGTACTTTCTGATTTGTAAGTTTTCGTTATCTTTTGCTGTAGATGTGATAGTTTACTGCTGTTGTCAGTGTTCAAGCCTTCGGATGGTAAGAAAAGTGCGCATTTAACTATGTTTCGAATACAATGTATCATGAGACGATGCCAAAGTAAGCTCTATAAAGACGACACACAATTCATGTTACTCATACTTACCCTTCTGTGCATATTACTATGTTGCTACACCAAATTCCATGAGTCTGTGGTAAAGTTAGCTTTATAAAAAACAACACGCATTTCATGTTACACACATATGCTCTCCTATCATTGCATTGCAGTCAGCAGTGTCATTTAGGTGACTTCTGCTTTCAGTACATAGCCACTAATGGATGACTGCAATCGCAATGTCCACAGCTTCTCAGTTTCCTACGACATCTGCCAGTAATGGAATATAACGTAGACCCTTTAACAGCCTATATTTTACAGCCAAGATTTATGTCCAACAGTTCCTATTCTGTCTTCAGTTTGTCTTCGTTTATTAGCTGTAAAAATTAGTATTATTTGTTTTGCATGATATTTTCAAAATAGGTCATCATTCTCTTTTGAGTTATATTGGATAGTAATCGGTCACTCCTGAGACGTATAAAGAAGTCCACGTTCGTCATTCTCACCATCCGCGTCTTAAACGCTTATATTATGTTGGCGGTGTTTTCTATTAATGTCAAGGCTGTGATGCGCTTCGCTTGCGGCCGCCAATCCAAATAAGTTCCATACAGTGATTTTCGCTGTCTTTGATATTTAATGCTTTGCTGATCTACCTATCACACGTGAAATTAATATTAAACTGATGTGTCATTGTGACTGTGTCAGTTCGACGCTACTGCCCTTTATGTCTCCAGTGAATGTTTTAAGTCATAACAGAGCCCAGGCCCTTAATCTTGCCACCGCTGTTCCTTTTTATCCTCTAGGACCATCTCATTTCTCTCTTGTGGAGTTTCAGCTTATAAATACCATTCAGTTTCACCTTGTATGGCCTGTGCTATCTCAGCCAGCTGTCATTCTTGGTACCTACCACTTGCACGTCACTTGAAACAGAATGCTCCGTGCTACTGGGCCCGAAATACATATCGTCGCTTTCTGCTGTTATAAGCCCCTGACCAGCTTCTCTACTTTTGAAATAAATTTCCTCTCTAGACTTGGTTATTTCACAATGCCAGAAGTGATTATAGCGCCACAGCAGACACTAAATCCAGTACCTGAACGTAAACATACCAACCTACGGATTTTCATGAGTCTCGTGGACGCCCACAATGTTCATCTTTGGATTTTAATAAATTATACTATTTTGTTACTTTCTCTTTCAACAATGCAATCTAAATAATGAACACACTCGTTAACTTGTCCCATGAGTAACATCAACTATTAAAATGAAGCTTTTATTCAATGTTACTCATAGTCCAATAATTATACTTCAAATGGATTCGTCATTTACAGATTACAGTTCTTGAATTTACTATTAAAAAGTCCGCCTTCTATGTAGTTAGGTTACTACTCACCTGTAATTATCTTTTATCTTCCAGCTTAACCTGAAGCTGAACTTTTGACTGTTTAGTCACGTTTGCTAAATAGCACTCGAAAAATGAAATTCTTTTAATCACTGTAGATAAACATTGAAGGCTGGAGGAAAATTCCTGTAGTGAAAGAAAAGAAGAAAGAATGCAAGACTACAACAACAAAGAATGACTAATTAATGACATTATGTTTTTTATTCTTTTCAAATCACCAAAATTTAATTCATGACCAATCATCATTTCCCATTACAGACAAAAATCTGTGGAATATCGCTACACTCTCCGAGACTTGGGCCGACTTTGGACAAATAGTCTTGATGTGATGTGTTGACTTTACTGGACAACATCGGAATATCGAAAGGTTGTTGTGTTTCCGCAATGAAATTTTCACTCTACAGCGGAGTGTGCGCTTATATACAACTTCCTGGCAGATTAAAACTGTATGCCGGACCGAGACTCGAACTCCGGACCTTTGCCAAACTTGGGTAGCTAGATTGTTAGAGTACTTGCCCGCTAAAGGTAAAGGTGCCGAGTTTGAGGTTCGGTCCGGCACACAGTTTTAATTTGCCAGGAAGTTTCGGTTGTTGTGTTGGTATAAATACTTTGACCCTGAACCTGATCTCTTCTTCTGAGATTAGTAGCTTTAAACTTGACATATATCGACAGTAACCAGTTTCCTTATGTGTATTCATCGAAGACACACTGGCTCCATCCCAGGCCTTGTTGTCTAGACTGTGATAACCTTCAACAATCGTTCATCTTTGGTGTTTCTCAGGGGACGCTAAATGGTGCTCGGTAAGTGCAGAATGTTGTTACACCCGTTCTTCTGCCATTCTTGCAACAAGAAAGTGATGTATTCTTCCAGTTGAGTAATGCTCGCCCACACAATGTCCGTGAAACTCTGCGTGCTCTGTAACACGTGCAGCAAATTCTGTGGTCAGCGCGATCTGTGGAATGGTCTCCAATAGAGTACGTGTGGGTTATGAAGGGATGAGAAGTGACTCTTGCCATTCGTCAGCCAACAACTCTTACAGAACTACATGAACAGTTGGAGCAACCATGGCATGAAGTATACGAGGGCAGTACTCACTATGTGTAGGGTCGACTGGGTGCCGGAGTCAGCACCTGCATTGCCGCCCATGGAGGTTACATCACGTACTAATATGGGTGTTTCACCAATGGTCGATATCTGGCACTAAGACCCGCTTGTGCTATTGACTTGTAGATGTAATCATTTCATGGGTTGGCATGGGTTGGTTCGGGGAAGAGACCAAACAGTGAGGTCATCGGTCTCATCGGATTAGGGAAGGACAGGGAAGGAAGTCGGCCGCGCCCTTTCAAAGGAACCGTCCCGGCATTTGCCTGGAGCAATTTAGGGGAATCACAGAAAACCTAAATCAGGATGGCCGGACGCAAGATTGAACCATCGTCCTGCCGAATGCGAGTCCAGTAACCGCTGCGCCACCTCGCTCGGTATCATTTCATGTATTCCGTATGCACTGTTGCAACAATAAATCTCGATTGTATGTATGTATGTTGTATGTTAACCGGGGACCTAGAAACGACGGAGAGGCTCCGTCCCCGCCGCACCCGCAGTGGTCCACAACCCCATGACGACTACCTCGGTCCACTTCACCCCTCCACCTCCCCACACCGAACCCAGGGTTACTGTGCGGTTCGGCCCCCAGGTGTACACCCCAGGGAACGTCTCACAACAGACGAGTGTAGCCCCTATGTTTGCGTGGAAGAGTAATGGTGGTGTACACATACGTGGAGAACTTGCTGGCGCAACAATTGCCGACATAGTGTAACTGAGGCGGAATAAGGGAAATCAGCCCGCATTCGCCGAAGCAGATGGAAAACTGCCCAAAAACCATCCACAGACTGTCCGGCTCAACGGACCTCGACACAAGTCCGCCGGGCGGATTCGTGCCGGTGACCAGGCGCTTCTTTCCGCTCCGGACAGTCGTGCGTTAGACCGCTCGGCTAACCGGGCGGGCTAATCTCGAGTGAATTCGAAACCTCTAAGAGGGTACACAAATTTTGTACGGCATTGTAGTTTTCCATCTACACATGCTCAAGCAGCGGAAACTTAGTTGTAACAACCCTGTACTTTGCGTCAAATGAATGCCGGGATGGTATCTACTATACTCGTCACTCGTCCACATTGCTCATTATTTACCTGTCCATAATGAGTATTTTGAACATGAAAAGGGTGGGGGTGTAGCGGGTGGGATGTTGCGAATCTGTTTTCTACTCTGTAGTGGGTGGTGCGAAATTTTTCCAGCAGGTGAATTACAGTGGAGGAAGAGTGCTCGGCGTCGGCAGCTGGCACGCACATTTGTGACGTAGTAACGCGAGCACAGTGGCAGGGGGCGGGGGGGGGGGAGGGGGGACGGCCTGCGAGGGTAGGAAGAGTGCCATCCAAAAACTGTCGCGCTGTTTCGGTTTTGCGGCCGTGTCGCGGTCCGCGCGCTACACTCGTTGGGACGCGGCGCTGCAGTTTATAAATTACCCGTCGCGCGGGCGCCATTTGCATATCACTCTTAATCCGCGGCGGCGGCTCTGTTTGGTCGCAATGAGACCGTGTTAACACTTTACACCTCCATTTGTAGGACCGGCGCGTGTCCGAATTCCCCCCACACCGCCGCACACAGCGCACCGCGCCACGGCCCGGCCGGCCGACTACAGCGCGGCGTGTACTGCAGCGCCCCCTCGCGACCGCAATTGTTTCCGTCAATATTTACTTTTATTAACGATGTTATCAAATCGTTTCGGCCGTATGAAGCGATGTAATGTCCACATATCAATAGGCCACAAAAACAAGCCCGCCATGTCCCGCCGCAGTTTTTACCGATGCGTGTAACAACAGCGGGCGCGCCGCTCCGGCCCGCTCTTCGGAAAGAGGTCGGCGCAACGGCCTGGCGCCGCCGCCGACCTGTTACGCGGAAGCAGCAGGGGTGCCAACTTCGTATTGTTGGCTACCAAAAGCTTACATGTACGATGCGTCGGGCACCTCCACCGTAAACAGCTGTGTCATCGGGTCCCATGGAATATGATAGCAGCAGTCTTTGCAACGCATTTTGAATTCTGTACCCACAATTTCTACTACTCACGAACTTAGCTAGAAGAGGGCTAATTTGAGAGAAAACATACTGAGGCATCAAGAAGTAGGTTATTTGATAATGGAGGGAAGAGTGAAGGGGTATCGTATTCATATGGATGTTAGCCGCACTAGTTACGCAGGTATGAAATGAAATGTGGGTATCGGTATGACATTTATGGCCGGGAGTCCCCATCTGGGGAATATGAAGATGATGAAATGATAATGAGGACAAAGAGACACACCTAAGCCCTTTTGGAGAAAATCCCCGACACGGCCGGGCACTGAAGACGGGGCCGTATGAACGAGTGTCGTCAACCATAGGACAACGGGCTGCTGACGTTCAAATGGTTCAAATGGCTCTGAGCACTATGGGACTTAACTTCTGAGGTCATCAGTCCCCTAGACTTAGAACTACTTAAACCTAACTAACCTAAGGACATCACACACATCCATGCCCGAGGCAGGATTCGAGTCTGCGACCGTAGCGGTCGCGCGATTCGAGACTGTAGCGCCTAGAACCACTCAGCCACTCCTGCCGGCTGCTGACGTTACGCAGGGATTAAGGCCCTGCACTGGACAGTCATCGTGCAAAATTGCATCAACAATCCAGCGTAATCCAGCGATAGCACAGTGACTCTAGTCCTTTATCATTTGGGGCTTTTGCAGCCTAAGGCCCACTCGTGTATCCTTGATGACTGGTCCACACAAAGCTTTATGCCTCGCCTGGGCCCGCAACACCGAGATTGGACTGTTGATGACTGGAAACATGTTGCCTGGTCGGACGAGTCTCGTTTCAGATTGTATCAGCGGATGGACGTGTACAGGTATGGAGACAACCTCATGAATCCATGGACAATGCTTGTCAGCAGGGGACTATTCGAGCAGGTTGAGCCTCTGTACTGGTGTGGGGCGTGTGCAGTTGGAGTGATATGGGATCCCCGATACGTCTAGATAAGATTCTGTCACGTGACACGTACGTAAGCATTCTGTCTGATCACCTGCATCCATTCATGTCCATTGTGCATTTCGACGGACGTGGGAAATTCTGAAATTCTTGCTGGATAATGCGACACCCCACACGTCCAGAATTGCTACGTAGTGGCTTCTGGAACACTCTTCTGAGTTCAAACACTTCCGCTGGCCACCAAACTCCACAGACATGAACATTATTAAACATATCTGGGATGCCTTGCAACGAGCTGTTCAGAAGAAATCTCCAACCCTTTGTACTCGTGCTGATTTATGAACAGCCCTGTAGGAGTCGTGGTGTCAGTTCCCTTCAGCACTACTTCAGACATTAGTCGAGTCCATGTCAGGTCGTGTTGTGGCATTTCTGCATGCTTGCGGGGGTCCTACACGATATTAGGCAGGTGTAGCAGTTTCGTTGACTCTTCAGTGCATAAGGGATTCAGAGGCGCGAATCCAAGTAAAACAGCGAGTACTGGTAATACAATATGTGCTGAGTAGGCTGAATTACACACAGTGCTGAATTACACACAGTATATACAGCAGCCAAAATAGCTTGTAACATTTGCAGATCCACCCTGTGGAGAACAGCCTCATCTTACAACACACTCACACAGGAGAATTCCATTTGTCCAGGTTCTGCTTCAGAAACGGCCATCCAGACAGTCCTGAAGCAAACTGCACACAGCTCCACCGTATCTCAAATATCTGGCCTTCACAATCTTCCTTGTTCCCGCTGTTCCTCTGCGGCGGCCACGGCGTGCAGTGAAATCCAGCAGCCGTTTCCTCTCTCGGTGTCTGTCCGCTGCCCGCTGCTCGCTCGCTCTCGAAAAGGAGACTCCGCTTCCGCTGCCACCTCTCCAGGAGGTCCTTGCTGTGGCGCCTGTGCCGTGATGGCCGTGGCGCAGCGCCGCCTCTGACTTACTCGACCAACCATGGCGTACCGGTAGCCCGGATTTTAAACGGCCGCGCCTGCGTGACGTCTTGTGACGGCATACCAATGAATCCGCAAATCTTTAATCCACAGCCACAGCTAATGAAATATTGTACACCACTTTAACACGTTCGGAATGCTGGAGTTTCAAGTGCAAGCTTGTGCTGGGCTTGAATTTTGGACTGCTGAAGTTGGATCTCGATCATTCCATAGAAAAACACATTTTACTACAACGTAGCGTTCTGCATTCTTGATTATTTCTGTATTTGGCTGGCAAATACTGAAAGAGATTTCCCGAAATTTTCCGTAGAATTTCCTCAACCAGGATTTACCCAGCCTGCCGTTTTGGCCGAGCGTTTCTAGGCGCTTCAGTTTGGAACCGCGGGACCGCTACGGTCGCAGGTTCGAATCCTGTCTTGGGCATGGATGTGTGTGATGTCCTTAGGTCAGTTAGGTTTAAGTAGTTGTAAGTTCCAGGTGACTGATGATCACAGATGTTAAGTCCCATAGTGCTCAGAGCCATTTGAACCATCTTTCCAGTTTGAGAAGTCAAATTAAGTCATGTAACAAATTTTTGTCACATCCTAAATTTGGTTAAACATGAGCCAAATTTATCACTTTTATCAAATGTATGTTAGATAGACCTTAGGTTATTTCATGTGTATGTGCTAAACTTCTCGATGAAAAAGTGTAATGTTGTCTGCCATATTGGCTAGGACGTCACGCTGGATTGGTTCAGCAGCTCGTTGAAAAGAGTGTCCTTCCTCTGTGTCCTATGCGTATTTATAAAGTGTAGGCTAGCGTAATGGATGCTTGAATAGTGTAGTACTATGCTTGTGGTCTATGATGATGATGAGTGAAAGGAGAGGACGAAATCCGGTGCTGGCAAATACCCTACTCGTCTCGAATTGCATCAATGGGATCGCCGAACTTATCGTTCTCACCCGTCAGACGGATCACAGTCAAATGCGTCACATGTCGTCACTTCACGAGGCACTGGGGAGAGGTCTGGAATTTAATTCCGGATACTGTCGCAAAGACTGATCGTCAGGAACATTACGTCACCACCTTTTCTCCCTTTCCCGGTCAGGTACGGCCACTGAAAATTTCGTCCACCGCCAGCATTTTAACCAGTTTGCTTCTGAATCGGACGCCACGCAAAGGGGTGTGTTAGTGACATCGGCTGGTACCTCTCAATGTAATAAGCGTGGCGTTGTGTACTTGTCAATATTTCTAACGTAAATAATGGTAGCATCAGTAATTTCGTACGAAACATTAATTGCGTCATATCCGAACAGGAACCAGACGAGGAAACTAACATTCCAATGGATGGACTTTCGGTAGTTTAGAAAGTGACGTCTAGCAATGTTAACAACAGCAAGGAGGACGTAACGCTAGTTCGACGAAAACAAGACGCGCGTGTAATTGAGTGGAAACTCCGGAATACCGCCGTGTCGCCGACTTTAGCCTTTGTAGACGGCGAACCGCATCTACAGACTACACAACAATGCATAATAAAGCCCATTCCGTCCCAAATGGGAAATTGTAGTGACTACAACAATAATAATTACCTGTCTTACTAAACGCGTCCAGGCATCCATGTGTGTTACAGTGCCGCTTTCGAGACGGGAGAGTGCGCCGGTAACGGAATGAATCCACCTGGCGAACTAATGGAGGGGGTCGGTGTGCCGACCAGCCAGAGTGTGGTTTGTAGGTGGTTCTCACATCCTGTTAGGCGATACTGGGCTGGTACCCAAGTGACGCCTCAGTTACACGATTTGCAAACGTCTAGAAAACTTTCGCTCACTTTCACGTGAATCACACTACACGCAGACAGTTTGGGTACACGTATTCTGCATCGGGGAGGATGGAGGATAACAGGGTGTCGAATGGAAAGGCATCCGGCCACCCCTTAATTAACCACGCCATATCCATTTAATAACCATGCCACCCTGCGCCAATGCGGTAAAGACACACAAGAAAGTGATGGTGATTGGTAAATTATCTACACTAATAAAGGACTAAAATGGTCACACAGTACCAGTTGCAGGTTGCCTGTCCAGCGGCTTCCAGAGACAACAAAAATGGATTTCCACTGTTTCATCCAACTACTGACCAGGTTCAAATATTTAAAATGATGTAATAATCTACTAATTAAGAGGTATAATTTTACGTTAACCATTTAACACAGTTAGTCAAGTATTAAAGTTAGAATCTTTTGTACGTACTGACGTAGCGCAGCTCACGTTGCGGAAATCACCGAGACTGTTTTTATCCGTATTTGAGAATGTGAGCACTTAGCGACTTCCAACAAACACTGCACGTACAGTAATTTCGCACCATTTCGATTTCCAAACATTTTCTCGCTGACGGCTCCAAAATTTCTGCATTAGGCCTGACGTTCAAATTTAATACTTATTTACTATTAGCTCTATTTGCAAAACATTTTGCAGATGGTATCCAAATATACTGCCGAATGTACCAGCAAAATTAAATCATTGTACTATTAGGGTTCAGGTAATATGAAGCCATAAACATCAATATTTGTGAGAAACTAGCTTTTCTTAAAACGGAGAGCCGTTTACTTACGCTGTACTCATCTAACGTGTAATAATGAGAACATTTTGCGACTTCCAACAACCTTCTTTGATTCAACAGTTATGGCTTTGACTAATTTATTAACCTACGGGTGAATAATCTGAAACAAGTAAAACCAGCGTAAGTAGGTTTTTGTGTCTTTAACCATAAAGAACGTCAAGTATTTACAACACATATTTATTTTTAAAATCGCTGTATACCCGGCGTCCGTCTCCTGTTTCCCCCTCTCTCTGTCGATCTCCTCGTCCCCCCCCCCCCCCCCATAACATTCAGTTATGTATGTGAATACTGTGCGCAAAATGTGTCGCGAATTGACTAAATACGAGGGAAGTAATAAATTTTAAAAATCATGCCGGATGATGTTTCACTACATAAACATAGGAAATGTACTACGCGATAACCTACTTTCTTTCACAGTTTTGTGATGGTGTCTGGGATAAAAGCTTTCGTAAATGTTTCAAATTATGTGTAAAGTTTGTTGCAAGTTACTAAGTGCTCTCGTTCTCAAGTACTAAATAAATAAAATCTAGGTAAATACACCTCGAGGACTACACTTCTTTTTCACTCCCACCCCACACCTTTGATAGGCAGGTGGTTCTCACTCCCACAGCGCTTCTTACCACGCAGTAAGTGATATTTGTATCAGCTTTGGTTCAAATCGATGCAGTTGTTTAGGAGGGGATCTGTAATGTACAAACGTAGGCCTACATACACACATTTTTATGAAATGTATGGATTAAGCAGATGTATGAAACTGTTTTAAACATGTGAGTTCGTTTCTTTACTGTATCGGTGGTGATTACTTCTTATGTCGATAACTTGGAAAATTTGGAAATTTGTGGTAAGTTCCTATGGGACCAAGCTGCTGAACTCATCAGTCCCTAGGCTTACACACTACTGAATATAACTAAAATTAATTTACGCTTAGGACGACACAAACATCCATGGTTGAGGGAGGTCTCTAACTTCCGACGGGGTAAGCCGCGCGAACCGTGGCAAGGCACCCTGAGACCACGTGGCTACGCCGCTCAGCTCAATAGGTTGCAGTGCAAGAGTACAAGATATGGCAGTATTGACACTGTCATTTAACTTTTAACCACAACATAATTATAACTGCAGATATCTGCAAATACGCTTGCATATTTCCACATGGAGGCAGGCTTTCGCTTGTAAAATAAGTTTTACTCCGAATATCTGCGTCTCTATATTTAAGAGGACTAAAAATCTAAAGATGGAAGAAAATACCGTACCTGGAGCCTGATACAAACAGGGTCTGTCAGTAGTGCATACTTGAGTGCGGTTTCGCCTAGTTGTTTACGGCCGTGGATGAGTTGGCCGGAAATCGGGGGCTATCTTCGCAGCTGGGATTGCGACTGGTGCTGCTGCTGTGGTCCCGAGAGCGAGTGACGGCCCTCGCAGTTTATGCCGGCGGTCCCTTATCTGGGCGGCGGCTATGCCGCCAGGGCTGCCTGGCAACGCCTTATCGTGTGATATACAGCACTGCAACTCCCGTATGCATTCACTTTGCTTTTTTCCCCCCTACTCACGTACTGGCCTTTCTCGGTGCAGAATTTGCGCGATCACGGATATAGCGGAGCTGCGAGTGCCCTTTGCACACACAGAGTCGTATATCTGCGCGCGTCCGGACGTTAAGGAGCGAGGATGCAGAACCGCGCCGCCCACTGGCGTTACACTGGTAGGTCAGCGAGGCTGCTGCACAGGGAGGGTCTGCCTCTTTTGTCCCCAGTGGCGCAAACAGCTGTCTTATCTGACTGGAAGATCGTTGCCTGGCACGGTAAAGATATTTCTCATAAAATGAACCGTCCCGTCGATTCAAAGAAGGGCACTCTCGTTTTGTGTGGTGCTAGATTTATCCTGTCATGGTCGCCAAATTGCATCAAATTCCTTGAAGTGAGTCAGCATTCGTCACCTGATAAGTTATTTGCCGGCACTCAAATGCTGTTTAGCATTGAGTGTTGTAAGCTTCCTATTAGGTTCTAAGTTGGATTATGTATAAAAGATACTCCAAAATATGCCCTGAAATGGAAATGGTCTCTCATATACCTAAAGATGCGTGAATAGGAATAGTTTTCGTTGCGGCGTAAAGTCAAGCGCCGGAACACCGGTCGGAAATGAGAGGGCTGAGAGGAGCTGTGAAGAAGACGTCAGCCAATTGCACGCTGACCGACCACTCTCTAGGAAGATAAAGCGACAGCAGCGGCTTCTATGTGAAGAGAACATAAGCGCAGTTCCCGACTGGTCGTGGCCCACTTCTAACTACGATTTGAAACAGTCGCCCAGGAAGCCAACTGTGCTCCATACCCGAATTTTCAAGAGCTGTCTCCTGCATGGATATCTTCCTACGGCGTGGAAGACGGCTCGGATAGTTCCAATCCCAAGGCCAGGTAAACACCTAGCAGAACCCAGCAGTTACCGGCTAATTAGCCTCTTGCCTAATCTTGGCAATTTGCTGGAGAGGGTGCTGCTGCTCCATGACACGCTTACACCGCATGATGTTATACGACCCGAACAATACGGTTTCAAGGACAAGTTATCTGTCGAACTTCAACTTCTACGGATCACCGAACGGATACAACAAGGATACAACAAGCATTACTTCACAATTGGTGTATTCCTTGACATCGAAAAAGCTTACGATAAGGTGTGGCGGCCCAACATTATTGTCAACCTACATCGCACTAACCCTATTGCGGGTTGTTACATTAGACTCTTTTTTTTCAGGACAGGAAACTGTATGTCCGAGTCGACGATAAAAACTCCGAAATGAAACTGATCTCCGCAGGAATTCCGCAGGACTCTGTCATTTCGCCTCTGCTTTTAACTTATATGTAAATGACATCGCAACAGTCCCCCTTGTTACGGCGAGTTTTTATGCGGAAGATACGGCTTTTCTAACGACTGGACGACACTTGGACCAGCTAATCGCTAGGATGCAACAGAACTTGCAGTAATGGAGCGCTGGGCGCTGCAAAATAAGACAACGACCAACCCGACGAAGACGGCAGCCGTTATGTTCACACGGAGGAAACCAGTTCTAAACGACAGACTCCAAATAGCTGATCAATTTACCCCGTGGTCGGCGGGATTGATGTACCTCTGTGTCTACCTTGACAAAACATTGCTCTTTACGCAGCATACTGACGACAAGAAGACGGCAGCTCAGAAGATGGCCAGGTCATTGATTCCGTTCGTGAAGAGTAAGGATCTCAATTGTAAGACTAAACTCCAATTGTATAAGGCAACGGTGGAACCCACAATGTTGTATGGCTCCACCTCGTGGGGAACTACGTGCGTCTCCAACAAACTCCAAGCGCTGCAAAACATTTGCTATCGATGGATCACAGGAGCTCCATGGTGGACAAGAAACGTCGACACCCGTACCGCACTCCGCGAGACTACTACACAAGAGAAGGGCCATGACAAGGCTCTACGAGTTTTTGACAAAATCGATGCCCTTAGGGACGAAGTTCGACAATTAGAATCGGTAGGAACGGTAAACCCTGCAAGATGGCACAAGTATCGAGTATCGAAGTCAATAACGTTTCACCCCCCATAGGCGATCTGTCATAACACGAGGAAGCAGTCACCCATAACAGCCTAGACACGTCTCACCCTCCAGAGGAGATAGATATCACAAAAGGCAGCAGGCTAAATGAACCATTGAGTGCCCAAGCCTAACTGAATGTGTAATAAATAAAGTGTTTTCCTTTTATCCTTACATCCCATCCTAGAAGAAGAGGCCATCAAGGATGATCTCTTCAGCGCACACTAAAAAAAGAAAAAAGAAGGTCCACTTCTATAGCAGCATCAAGATAAGGCACTTCAAGACCAACTCCCCTCTAGCTTGCGACACTTCTGTGTTATTGTCAAAGCTAAGTACTGTCGTTTTTAATTTCGTAATAAAACTCATTAAAACGATTTGTTTGAATGTTTTCTAGCGATCCGAGAAGGCGGGCTTCCTAGATCCCACATATTTGACGTCAAGGCAGGATTCAACAGTTTTCAGCTTATGCCTAACTTCAAACTTATAACTGTTTTTGGAACTCGTCCATGATTTTATAATACAAAAAAATACAAAACTTTATGCTTTTGTTCAACACACAGAGAGCTGTGAATAGAAACAACAGTGATAATCGTTTTATTATGGTGCTACAAAAGAATGCTGAAGATGAGATGGATAGATCACATAACTAATGAGGAGGTATTGAATAGAATTGGGGAGAAGAGGAGTTTGTTGCACAACTTGACAAGAAGAAGGGTTCGTTTGGAAGGACATGTTCTGAGGCATCAAGGGATCACCAATTTAGTATTGGAGGGCAGCGTGGAGGGTGAAATAGTAGAGGGAGACCAAGAGATGAACACACTAAGGAGATTCCGAAGGATGTAAGCTGCAGTAGGTACTGAGAGATGAAGAAGCTTGCACAGGATAGAGTAGCATGAAGAGCTGCATCAAACCAGTCTCTGGACTGAAGACCACAACAAAAACCACAATCGTTTTATTGTTTGTATTTATTGGAACAAGCCAAAATCTGTTTTGGTTCTAGGAGAATAAGAAACAAAATTTATTTAATTAAAAAAAGCTTTTCTTAGTACAAAATTAAGATTGCTGCATGAGTTCTGGTTTTTATATCTGTTGTCCAAATGAACAGTGTTATATGTCTAATTACTTTGCCGTAACATCTAATTGCTGAACATGGTTTGTTCGTTAATACACTATGTAACTGAAATTGTCTATAAAAATGATCACGTGTCTAAATCTGCAAGCTATAGGTACCCCCAGTAGCAACTGAGAACAATCGAACAATATCTCCTTGGCTGAGAAATGACTCTTCATCTGTTAAAATAGGCGTGTTTAATCAGTTTTCATTTTTTTCCCAAATAATACCAACACAACCATTACCTTTTAAATAAAAAATTTCACTTGCATACAGTCTAAATGACATCTTACATTTTCCATAAACGTTAAACACAGCATAACCTGCTGGGTTGAGAGTGGTAGGTGTTCCATCTGCGTCAAATTCGGTATCTTGTCTTCTTCTGCAGAAACAATGACGTTTACTTTTTCTATTCGCCCCAGAATTTCCGAAAACACAACCATTCTTTTTCAGTTAGCCGTAACACAAGTAAGATTAAATTATGCTTTAAAAATGGAACTTTTGTTTGCCGAAACAGGATTGCAAATTTCTTACCACTTACTTAAGTTAAAACAAGACAGTTTTTGATTGATACTTACAAATAACGCTCGAAATAGGGAAATTCAGCAACACATTCGATATTTGTTATAAAGTGAACAAAACGTCAACTGCCAGTGTCGTCACGTTTGCAATTCAAAATTTTCCTGTTA
The DNA here is from genome assembly GCF_021461395.2 of Schistocerca americana. NCBI lineage: Eukaryota > Metazoa > Arthropoda > Insecta > Orthoptera > Acrididae > Schistocerca > Schistocerca americana. The sequence continues at coordinate 361,496,694 of NC_060126.1, forward strand.
CGTTGGTTCACCGACAACCTCCGCAAACAAACCTTTGAATTATTTTTCCATTTTTCTTCCAACACGATAGCACATAAATTTTTTGGAAGTTTCGTTCCTCTTCACCCCATTGTTTCTATTCACCCCACTTTACGGTACAATGTTCAGACTCATGAACTGAATTAGTAACGGTGTCCAACTGAAAAATTTGTAGAATATTATCCAGACAGAAAGGCTTACTTTGTACAACGATTTGTAATGATCATTACAAAAGAAAACTGGTTTGCAACAATCGGATTAATCGTAACGGACATCTGATCTTGCGTGAGAAAGATCTCTGCTGCCAGAAATACGCATGTTGACCCTTAGTTATTACAACTCACAAATTCATCAAATCATGACACTTTATAAAACGAAGAATTGCGACTCTTCCAGCTTCATCAAACTGAGTCACCTACCTTTTATGCTGAAAAATAATCCATAGAAAAATGAAGCATATTGTTCAACGTAATTGGTTCTAGTTTATAAGTTGATCGTAGAAAGAATTCTAGAATGTTACTATCCTTGCTGATGGCAAATAGTGTATCCTCCAGAGAGTGGTATTGTGCTAACTGCTAAGAGCAAATGGGCTGAATATGATAAGTGGAGACAAGGAAATTAATTGATTCAAAAAGTATTTGAATATAAAGCCATGTAGCTACCTCCAGGAAACAGTTAAGCCACGATAGAACATCCTTCATTAGTGCTCGGGAATACGTGGTACCCAGAGTTTGAACATGTAAGAGAATGACGTCGAGGAAAATACACGAAAGTCGTATCAAAGGTCCTGCACACTGCGCATGAGCGACGGTTACGGTGGCGTGATCATGATGATGTTCACGTTAGTTGTGAGCGAGACGTGATGGCCGTTGTACATGTTTGCTGGTTCGCGTGGCTGTGTTGTGAGTAATTCAATTTTAAAATGGAACCCGAAACCGAGTCAGGTCGGATTTCACGTAGAGAACAGCTTTTTTTACTTCAAAATCGAATCACCACGTGGAGAGAACCGAACGAAAATTTACAGGGCTTTGACGGAGGTGTACGCAAATAGTGTACTGGATCGTAGCACAGTATCACGGTGGTCCGTTCGTTTCTGTGAAGGTCGGGTAAGCACTGAAGTCAACCCTAGAAGTGGAGGGCCGTCAACTTCAACAGACTACACCTCTCATGTTTTAGTTAATCACATTCTGACAGAGGCTCGACGGAAAACATGTGAAGAAATGGCACATGAGGCTATAACGTCACTTCAGTTTACAGAATCACGACTGGAAAGTTAAAGATGAGAAAACTTGCTGCAAAACTGGTTCCGAATGATTTGAGTGAAGAGCAGAAAGCAAGACACAAAATAATCGCAGAAAAATTGGTTCAACATTATCGAACAGAAGGAGAACAGCTTTTGAAAACTATTATTGTTGCACTGGATGAGGTTTGGATAAGAGATTCTGAGCCACAACTGAGGTCTCAGTCGTCGCAACGGAAAAGTTATCAGTCTCAAAGCCCGAAAAAATTCCACAGCCAACAATCAAAGATGCAACTGATGATGATCTTTGCGTATAGCATGAATGGAGTCAATCTACAAATAGAGTGCACGAAGGGACGTCTTTAACAGGCGAATACTACAAACTGTTTCTGCAAAATGTCTTGTGCTCGAAAATTCATCAAAGAGGTCCTGATATGTTTGCAGCGAGTGTCCTCGTTTTGCAAGATAATGCAAGACCGCATATGGCTCTATCCCTCGACAAACATGGATGGGAAATACTTCCTCACAAACACCATACAGTCCTGATAAGAGCCCACCTGATTCTGATTGGATTCCAAAATTTAAGGAACGATTCCGTGGATATTGTTTTAATGCAACTAATGAAGCCTTCAGTGAGATGACACGAGTAATCAGACAGGTCAACAACGAAGGTTCCCTATCCGGAATACTGGAGCTACCAAAACTTGGGATGTTGTCATAAGCAAGAATGGGAATTATATTGTAGCCCTGTCAGGTACTTTGGAAAATAAATTATTTTCTTTAATAATATCTTACAGTTTGCAGAACTTCTGAAACGGCCCTCATATATGCAGCCGAAAGCACAGAATAAAGCTCATTTCTAAGGATTTTGTGGGATGTAAATGTTTTACCATTCGGATGAATTATTAGCAAACAGATTATGTACCACGCAACGAAGCCTACTCTCTTCACAAAGGCACCAAGACCATATCTACACATGGAAGACACTCATTAAAGTCGTAAAAGTTAGAATGACTTTTTTTATTTTTAGCTTCGCGTTGTGAACCAAGAAAATAACTGCAAGGAACCACAGGAACTCCGCGAATGATAAATAAACTCTTATTACGAATGTGCTCCAGCTGCTCACAGCCAGACTGCCCCTTACCACAACATCGTACCTCAAACACCGGACCCCGCTATCAGACTTCCAAAACAAGACCTCACCCTAAACTCGTCAAAACCACTGCTGGTCTAGCGGTTATAGGCAGTACAGTCTGGAACCGCGCGACCGCTACGGTCGCAGTTTCGAATCCTGCCTCGGGCATGGATGTGTGTAATGTCCTTAGATTAGATAGGTTTAAGTAGTTCTAAGTTCTAGGGGACTGATGACCTCTAAAGTTACGTCCCATAGTGTTCAGAGCCATCTGAACCATTTGAACCAAAACCACTGCATCAGTTCAAAAACCCCACTCAGTGTTCGTCACGTGGCCGGTTTGGATCTCATTCGCTTGCTAAACCAGAACTCACACAGTTCTTTGTAACCATCTTAGAAACAGTGCGACGGGCAAACTGTGTTGGTAGCAATCAAATGGTTCAAATGACTCTGAGCACTATGGGACTTAACATCTGAGGTCATCAGTTCCCTAGAACTTAGAACTACTTAAACCTAACTAACCTAAGGATTTCACACACATCCATGCCGAGGCAGGATTCGAACATGCGACCGTAGCTGGTAGCAATCGGTATGTAGGTACAGAAGCTAGCAAAGCTCATCTCTAGCAACGGATACGAACATCTGAGGAGCAGGTGGTGGAAGGGGTTGCATAAAACTTCATTCAATGAATATAGCCGAAACTGCAGGACTAATAAACTTTGGTAGAAAATCAATACCGTTCAACAAAAATATTTTATGCTGAATAACACTAAAGAAACCGTTGTAGTGTTGGATAGTATGTAGCACATATTGTGGGGCGTCATGTGTTCGACATTTTGTCATACGCACCTCTGTCATTACTTACCTCATCCTTACGCCATGTTGCCCACATTTGTCATAGGTAGCATTTTGTTGTGACAGTAAGCAAAACAACTTTTCCATGATTTATCTATGAGGGCAGTCAAATGAAAACAAGACAGATAAAAACGTAAGTAAGCTATTATTTCAACAGTAGTCGCCATAGACGTTAATACATTTATCTTAATAACAGTTATGGCGTTTACTTTTGAGATAATGAGCAGTTTACTTAGCGCTTTTCATCTTTCTCGTCTCCGTTTGACACCCCATTGCATCAGTATTCTCTTGAATAATAGCTGAGCACGATCTGCATCTTCTGATATTGTTCCATTGCATTTTCTTTTATAGCAGAATACTACCAGATCGAAGTAGCATAAGTTGTTACTATCGATTTACATTATTCATACCTGTTTCCTATAGTCCCATTATAAAGACGTAGTGCTTTGGCATTTCTTCATGGCAGAAACTACTAACTACCAGATTCAAAACTTTAATCTGCTCTGATGTTTCTAAACTCATTTCCTTTGACATCACAAGTCTGTACACTAAAGCGCTAGTAAACCAAACTTTAGATATTTTAGAAGCTAACTTGCGTTTCCACAAAAAATTATCCAACACTGAAACAGATGAATTAATGACTCTCTTGCGTATTATCCTGAAGTGTAACTTTAATAATAGAAGAATGCATTCTCAACCATCTGGTCCAGCAATGGGAAGCCCTCTGGCAGGTATATTATCTGAAGTCTTTGTAAATTCTATGGAACGCCTTTTCTTTAAAATTAATGCAGATTTAGCGAGCAAAATTATCTTTTATGCAAGATATGTAGACGACGTACTCTTCATAATTAATGGTTTTCAAGATGATATAAATCATATTTTCACTACTTTTAATAAACTCCACGAGATAATAAGCTTTACACTGGAAAATGAATCTCCTAATAGATCTTTGAATTATTTAGACCTGTCCGCGCAGCGGGGCCTTCTGTTTCTCTTCAGCTAAGTAATGTGGATTTGTGACTGAGTACTCGGTGCTATAGTTTTATACTTGACGTGGCCAAACTTCGGCATGCAGTAGTTTAGTGTCAATAGCTTCAGAAGAAGGCCAAATTATTTTGGCTGATACCTAGGTACAGATTGATTTCTATTTGCAACTGAGACTGACGTGTTATATGTTTACTTAGGGTAATTACGGAAAACCTAAATCAGGATGGCCAGACGCGGGATTGAACCGTCGTCTTTTCCGAATGCGAGTCCAGTGTGCTAACAACTGCGCCACCTCGATCGGTAACAAGAATGATTGACAACCATCCCTTATATGTGCAATTTGTAAGGATGGTGCCGGAGTTCAAAGCCATTCGAATGAGCTGTCGGCAAGATGCCTGAATTGAATGTATTTAAGAAACCCTCTTAAATTATTTCTGAAGATAAGAAGACTTTGAGCCCCTTTAGTAAAAAACGACCATCTTCACAATTTCAGCTACCTTACTCTAGTGGCTAACCACAGCCTCCGTGGTCACCTCCCTGTTGCAACCTGAAAAGGGTCAATAGAACACGTATCAGCAAGAACGACACTTCAAGGCGACCACTGCATGCTATAAAGGCAGTAACTTCTACGTCGTCAGTATTAAAAGAGCTCTTACAACATACAATACATACAGCCAGTCTTCAGTGGTGGATAAGTGGCAAGTCACTAATGAATGCAACTTGACTAGACCTTGACACTGAAAAAATATTGAATTTGTTCCTTTCAGGTTTAGTTTTCACTAAGTGGGGGGCTTCGATACAGTAACAGAGGCAGTTGCCCAAACTTTCAATAGAAAATCCGCTTAGATACACCTTAACGTCGTAGTTACGAAGCTATACGAACATATAACGGGCTTATTTCAATAGTGGTACAAGTCCATTACCTCCAATTTTCAATCTATAATGCTTCTGAAATTAATGGTCGAAACAAACAGAAAGAACGGTTCATCTCTAGCAAGAAGCCATGTGCTTGAATATTTCTGGTATCTCAACTGCAGATTTTTCAGCGCTCATTTAACTTTAGGACTCTGTATCTCAGAATGAACAAAAATGGACTTGCACCAGTATTGAAATAAGCCCTTCATGTTTAACATGGCTGGTCATAATAAACGGACTGATAGGTCAAGAAGTAACCACTGAACGTGAATAGATGATCAGCTGCTAAAGTACCAGTAGGATGAAGTAGCCATAGATTATTTCACATATCTCCCATCTCACTAGCAATCTGAAATTTTCATGTAATCTTTTTTGCGTTTCTCAGCTCCAGTGTTCTTTCTCGACTCCATGCTTCTTCTTTCCCCTTGCCGGAGAAGTACCGCTGACAAAATAAACTTATTCATTTCGACACAAATTTGTTCTTACCTACCTCTAACATCGGAGAACTGTTTCATACTCGTGCGGAGCTGCTAAATGATGCAAGGAAAAAGCGGGAAAGGAGGTGTAGAGGAAGAGAAACTGGAAAGCGAACGTAACAAACACGACTAGTGCATCAGCATTTATTTTACCCAAGCCGGAGGCTTTGTAAACAGGTTTGTCAGTATAGAAGGCAAACAATAATTTCAAATGAGACGAGAATTGAGAAGTTGCAGTAGATTGTTTGCTGTCTACGATTAACACTCTTCCTTCACTGTCCTCCAGCACGGAAGCTACGCAGAAACAGTGCCCGGTAACATACTTGGTTCTTCACAGCTGGTAAACCATGATCAAGGCGCGTTGAAGAGAGTATTCACCTACAACAGAAAATAGTCCACAAGTTAAAAACGAGTAGTACAGGAAATTTCGTAAAAAATGATAAGGTTTTGCAGCAGATGTTTTTTGGTAGAAATAGCTTCGCTATACTACACTGATGATCCAAAACATTATGACCACTGCCCAACGCGACTCTGGATGCCGCCTGGTGGCGTTTCGGGCACGTGACGCGTTAACAAAAGACTGTAAGCGGAGCAGATATGGACGGGGGATCACCCAGCGAAGACAAGTGCTGCAAGGGGAAATGCATTGAGATAAGCCACCTTGGCAAAGGGCTGATTGCTAATACGCGAAACCTGTGAACGAGTACCTTGAAAATGTCAAAGCTGGTCTAATGTTCACGTGCTGCGGAAAGAGGTAGAATGCTATCGAAACTACTATTGGGCACTAAATGGTCGGACGTCCACGACTCTTCACAGAACGTGGGATTCGGAGGCTTGTCCGCTCTGTTAATGTAAGATAAATGGTGATCTGTGGCATCTCTGCCGAGAGAGCACAGTGCTGGCGCACCGTTCATCATACGTCGTTGAACAGAGAGTTCCGCAGCAGACCACCCCTACCCGTTCACATGTTGACCCAACGACATCGTCAATTACGACTGCAGTGGGCACAGGACCATCGGGATTCGACCATCGGTCAAAGGAAAATGTCGGTTCTCCGGCTAAATCGCATGTTTGCTACACTGGGTTGATGGTCGTCTCCACACACGTCGTCATCGAGGTGAACGGAGGCTCGAAACGTCCAGCGCGACAGACGCAGGCTGGTGAGAGCAGTATTATGCCGTGGAGACAGTCACCTGCGCTTGCATGGGACCTGTGCTAGTAATCGAAGACACACTGACAGCTGACAACCACCTGCATCTCTTCATGCTTGATGACTTCTCCGACAACGATGTCATCTTTCAGCAGTGTAATGGTCCGTCTCGGAGCCAGTGGTTTGAGGAGCATTATAGTGAACACGCGTAGATGTCACGGCGACCAAATTCGCCTGATGTAATGCTATGGAACCTATCTGGGTCGCTATCTTGCGACATCATCAAGTGCGAAAATCAGCCACCCGTTATTTACGTGAATTACATGACCTGTGCGGAGACGTCCAATGCCGTATACCTCCACAAACCTAGCAAAAAAATGTCGGATCCCTGATATGCAGAATCAGTAATGTATTTCGTTCCAAAGACGGAGCCGGCCGGTATGGCCGAGCGGTTCTAGGCGCTTCAGTCTGCAACTGCGCGACCGCTACGGTCGCAGGTTCGAATCCTGCCTCGGGCATGGATGTGTGTGATGTCATTGGGTTAGTTAGGTTTAAGTAGTTCTAAGTTCTAGGGGACTGATGACCTCAGATGTTAAGTCCCATAATGCTCAGAGCCATTTGAACCATTTGAACAGAACACGGAAAAACAAGCTTTTGAGCAGTTGGTCATAATGTTTTGGCTCATAAATGTAAGTCGTTAGCTGTGTTAAACGCTCAAGAGAAAATGAACTTAGTTATAGGTAGTAAACTTCAGAACATAGAAATACAACAGAACTAAAAAGTAATTTCTGGCAAGTTAGCGCTTATAATATTATACAAATGTTTCGTCAGAACACTTCAGTTAATTATACATTTACGTGTTTTCTATGGTAAGTGTTTTCGTCATATGGGAAGTGTGCAGCCAAACACTAAAGTTTCAGTCCTAAGAAAGTGGATTTACTGTTGCGCATCACAAGCTTCTCTTGAAAATTTTGAAGTAATCATTATACTTTCTTTAGTTGTTTGTGGAAGCAAAACGTATTACGCCAAGCTAATAGATGCCGTAATACCAGGCGATTTATACACTGTATTGCTCAAGTTAGTACTGTGACAAGCCGCAAGAATATTCTTCTGAAGAACAGGTCTCTCAAAACGAAGAGAAATAGGTAAGTGAGAATTATTAAGAATCTGTTAATTAATCAAATAAGGCCATTTTGAATAAGCTTTGAGTTATAACGTTGTTACGATTTTGATAGTTGAATTAGTAAGTCCTCATAACATACTGATAGTAATTGTGTTTTTTAATTTTTTTATTTTTAATTGACTTTCATGGTAGAAACGATTAAATATGTTCTATCTAAGAAGGTCGTAAATAGTTCGCATTTTATCTCAGTTAGTACTTAGAGTAGGTTCGAAAATGTTGATCCCCTTCTACAGTAAGTACTTGCAACACTCTTCTGATCGTTTTTATATTGTGTTTTGCTGTTCAACATTATTTCGAGCCATTTTAACCTGTTGAACTAGCTCGCACTATTATTTGTGACGTTCTGTTTCTGGATATGAGTTCCACTATTACATAGTGGTTTGACTACAGGGTACTATAATGTTGTTGTATGACCTACTGGTGTTTTCTTGACATTCTGTTTTTGTGTTTTTTATTATGTAGCATGATTTTCTATTGTAATTACCTTGGTTTGGTTCATAATTTTTTGTTCCACAGTTTTATTGGTAGATTAATGTATGTACACTCCTGGAAATTGAAATAAGAACACCGTGAATTCATTGTCCCAGGAAGGGGAAACTTTATTGACACATTCCTGGGGTCAGATACATCACATGATCACACTGACAGAACCACAGGCACATAGACACAGGCAACAGAGCATGCACAATGTCGGCACTAGTACAGTGTATATCCACCTTTCACAGCAATGCAGGCTGCTATTCTCCCATGGAGACGATCGTAGAGATGCTGGATGTAGTCCTGTGGAACGGCTTGCCATGCCATTTTCACCTGGCGCCTCAGTTGGACCAGCGTTCGTGCTGGACGTGCAGACCACGTGAGACGACGCTTCATCCAGCCCCAAACATGCTCAATGGGGGACAGATCCGGAGATCTTGCTGGCCAGGGTAGTTGATTTACACCTTCTAGAGCACGTTGGGTGGCACGGGATACATGCGGACGTGCATTGTCCTGTTGGAACAGCAAGTTCCCTTGCCGGTCTAGGAATGGTAGAACGATGGATTCGATGACGGTTTGGATGTACCGTGCACTATTCAGTGTCCCCTCGACGATCACCAGTGGTGTACGGCCAGTGTAGGAGATCGCTCCCCACACCATGATGCCGGGTGTTGGCCCTGTGTGCCTCGGTCGTATGCAGTCCTGATTGTGGCGCTCACCTGCACGGCGCCAAACACGCATACGACCATCATTGGCACCAAGGCAGAAGCGACTCTCATCGCTGAAGACGACACGTCTCCATTCGTCCCTCCATTCACGCCTGTCGCGACACCACTGGAGGCGGGCTGCACGATGTTGGGGCGTGAGCGGAAGACGGCCTAACGGTGTGCGGGACCGTAGCCCAGCTTCATGGAGACGGTTGCGAATGGTCCTCGCCGATACCCCAGGAGCAACAGTGTCCCTAATTTGCTGGGAAGTGGCGGTGCGGTCCCCTACGGCACTGCGTAGGATCCTACGGTCTTGGCGTGCATCCGTGCGTCGCTGCGGTCCGGTCCCAGGTCGACGGGCACGTGCACCTTCCGTCGACCACTGGCGACAACATCGATGTACTGTGGAGACCGCACGCCCCACGTGTTGAGCAATTCGGCGGTACGTCCACCCGGCCTCCCGCATGCCCACTATACGCCCTCGCTCAAAGTCCGTCAACTGCACATACGGTTCACGTTCAAGCTGTCGCGGCATGCTACCAGTGTTAAAGACTGCTATGGAGCTCCGTATGCCACGGCAAACTGGCTGACACTGACGGCGACGGTGCACAAATGCTGCGCAGCTAGCGCCATTCGACGGCCAACACCGTGGTTCCTGGTGTGTCCGCTGTGCCGTGCGTGTGATCATTGCTTGTACAGCCCTCTCGCAGTGTCCGGAGCAAGTATGGTGGGTCTGACACACCGGTGTCAATGCGTTCTTTTTTCCATTTCCAGGAGTGTATATATCTGTATTGTTCACAAATATGGATATGCATGATACGGTTTTTTGTGAGGTCTTACGTGTGAAAACATTTTTATGGGATAGAAATAGGTGTCTGACGTAAATGTTCCATAGGGCTTTTTTTAGCCTCTACTTCATGTTTGTAATCTCTTACACACTTATTGGCTGTTATCTTTGAAGATATGTCAAAGGAATGTCTTTTACATTCACTAAGAGCCCAAAACGTTGGGGTTTACTTACCGCTTACCTTTATCAAATGCAGTTTTGTGTGATGTTGCTAGCTATGACTGTGTTTGAATATCACATCCACTTCTAAGATTTTGTATTTTTCCGTCACTTTATTTGATTTTCAAAATGTAGATTTCTGAGTAGCAGCAAACCAAGAATTTTGACAGATTCTCATAGAATCTGTCCAGAGTAAGCAGCAACAGCTGTGTGTGGGTAGATCTGTTGTAGTAGTTGTGGTCTTCAGTCCGCATATTAGTTTGATGCAGCTCTCCAAACTACTGTGTCCTGTGCAAACCACTTTATCTCCGATTCACTAGTGTAACCTACGTCTTCTTGAACATGCTTACTGTATTCAACTCTTGGTCTCCCTCTACAGTCTTTCTTCCCCCACTTTCCTTGAATACTACATTTCTAATCCCTTGATATCCCAGAATGTGTCGCATCAACCGATCCCTTCTTATAAAGCTGTGCCACAATTATCTTTTCTCCCCAATTCTATTCAGTACCTCCTCAATAGTTACACGATCTTCCCATCTAATTTCCAACACTTTCCTGTAGCACTACATCTCAAAAGCTTGCTTTCTCTTCTTGTCTGAACTGTTTACCGATCACGTTTCACTTCCATACAAGACTACACTCCAGACCAATGCCTAACAAGTAAATTTATGTTGTGTGTTAACAAGTTCTTCTTCTTCAGAAACTCTTATCGTGCCACTGCCAATCCAGTTTTGTATCCTTTTCCTTCGACCTGCATCAGTTATTTTACTGCTCGATAGCAAAACTCATCTACTATTTTTAGTGTCTCATTTCCAAATACAATTCACAAAACTAGAGTTGCGTTCTACGAAAACTAATGTTCAGTAGTTTCGGTGCACTACCGAAATGACGTCGTAAATTGTATGATTATCGGTGATATTGAAAGCACTATTACTGAAAGGAACATAAATGAATGTGTAAGAGTGAAAGTGGCAGCCGACGAATTATCTTCCTTTTTTCTTTTGTTTGGTTGTTTGTTTTACACATAATTAGAGCCGTATATTTACCAGAGTTAGGCCATTGTGTATTTTATATCCCTGCAGAACATAAACTGCATTTTATAATTAATAAAAATCAGCTGACTGCGGAATTTCTAATGTTATACGTAACCAAAGCATTTTCTTTTGATACAAGTAGAGTTTACATGCAGAAACTTACAGAATTATATATCTAATTATTGTTATTTTGAACTCAGTAGAAGGCTGTTCATCATGATCAAAGGCAAGAGTTTCCTGTTATGATTGCTAAATACGAAAGTTGTTTATAAATAACAGAAACTTGTTTTATATTCGTTCGATGAAGTACAGAAGCGATGTTTGATGTGTTTTTCCTTTGCAGTGTTTTGTAATTTGACCTTTTTGTTGATAAGATTGCGTTTTCTAGTTCTATACGATACAGCTATATTGTTTTCCTTATTTTTACTACAACATCCTCTGTTTCACGTTGCAAATCAACACTGTTCTAACAAAAGCTGAATTAGATACTGACAGTCTCAATTTAGCTATAAATACAGTTTGCTCTTAAGTAATAGTCATGAGGATAACCATGTAGAACAAAAATATTCCTTAGGTTACCGGACCATTTATAGACGGTTAAAAGTGTTTAAACCGACAAACTCTGGGAGGCTGTAGGTGACATCAAAACAAATATTTTTCCCTAATGTCATTTTTTCCTATGAGGATTATTTAAACCGGTGGAGGCCATATTACGCTCTTCAGTTGTTAGAGGCCGTATTACGATCTTCAGTTGTTATAGGGCGTATTACGCTCTTCAGTTGTAGGCAACTTCTGTCCACCAGTGTAGTAGTGCATTGTCTGTGTTTACTAACGGAGCGATACACCTGGAGTGACTACACTGATATGGTTGGTGCATACTACGTAGCGCACCACAAGGGACGAGCTGCACATTGGGTTTATCAACAACAATATCCTAATCGCCGTATCCCGCATAATACGACCTTTGCTGCTGTGTAAAAACATCTGCGTGAGATCGGGTCATTTAGTGGATTACCTGGACAGGGACGCCGTCGCACGGTAAGAACGCTGCAATTTGAGGAAGCTGTCTTGCAGTATGTGGAGCGGGATCCTTCAGTCAGCACTCGTGCAGCTGCACGTAACATGGGGACGAATCAGACGAATGTAACAACAGTCTTTCGAGAGCAATTACTACGTCCATTTCACTTACAGCGTGTCCACAACCTGGAACCAGTTGATTATCCACCCAGAGTACAGTCTTCGCGGTGGCACCTGGAACAGTGAGAAATGCATCCCACATTTCCATCCTCTGTGTTACTTACCGATGTTATTTACCGGGCATGATGGAGTCTTCAACATGCACAGTTCGTATGTTTGGAGTGAGGATAACCCACATGCCACAGTTACTAGCGCTCATCAAGTGCAGTTCTTCGTTAATTTGCGGGTCGGTGTTGTTGAGGACTGTTTAATTGGTCCGTATCTGCTACCTAGGCCATTAAATTACAGGCACTATTACAATTTTCTCTCCAGAGCATTGTCAGAATTGCTGGAAGACGTCCCGCTCCCTACAAGACAACGCATGTGATTGCAACATGACGGGGCGCAGGCACATTTCAGTCGTCGTGTGCGTCGATTTCTGGACCGACGGTTCCCAGAAACGTGGATTGGCAGAGGTGGTCCTGTACCATGGCCTGCTCGACCCGCAGATATTTCCCCTCTGGACTTTTTTGTGTGGGGAGAGATGCACAACCTTGTTTATGCAACTCCAGTTACATCAGAAGAGGATCTGGTTGCCGGGCTAGTAGCAGCAGCAGGAACAATTCAGGATGCTCCTGGGGTTTTTGCCCGTGTCAGACAGAACATGATCCGACGGTTTAACCTTTGTTTACGTGTCAATGGAGGCATTTTTGAAAATCTACTTAAGTTGAAATTGGGTTGTGTTAATGTGTTGCCTCTTGGTCATAAACAAATGGAAAAGTGTTTGTTGGTTTAGTTAATTTGCCACCAGAGAAATCTTCCTCTACCGCTTTTAATATTCCTCATAGGAAAAAATGACTTTAGGGAAAAATATTTGTTTTGTCCCCTACAACTTCCCAGAGTTTGTCGGTTTAAATACTTTTCACCCTGTATGTCCTCACTCAGCTTCTAGACGGTTCACCGTCAGTTCTTAGGGGAATCCCTTAAGACACTTGTCTCATACGAAATGGAAGCGATGGTTAAGTGGTAACGCCAGATGGGTAACCAAAACACGTAACATAAAGGAAACGCGTGTAGCACACTAAGCCAAAGCAACTACGCAAACTACCGTAGTCTACGCTTACTTGTGATAGTCTATGGTAGTCTACGATAGTTTTATAATTCTACACTCAGCATAACCTGATTTAATGCAATTATATTCAATACCAATATATCAAAACGAAGCAGTGCTGAGACGGCTCAGCAGGTTCGGCTGGTCGAGTGGCAGCCTGCAGTGAAGAGGCGTGCGCGGTGCGTTTCCCAGCCCGTTAGGGTTGTCCGCCCCCGCGCAGTGAGCGGCGTGTTGACAGTGTGTGGTGAGCCGCGGGGGCGGTGCGTGTGCAGGGGCGGCGGAATGGTAGGGCAGCGAAAGGGAAGGGGGCGAGGAGCTCGCCCCAATGGCCACCGCACAGCCTGCTTCAAAAACGATAACGCGCTACCATCGTCGCCGGGTCCTGCTATACAAGATATCGCTGCAGCAGCACAACACGTACCTCTCTGTAGTAATGTGTGGTTGTACATCTACTGACGTACAGAGGTGTAAGTGAATTATGCACAAATTTAGTCCTCGGATAATCATTTGATCGTCATGTCATAACGAAGGACTTATAATTATCGGCTAAGGCTTTAGTCGCTGAGCTTGATCACCTAAGAGTTTGCAGACATTTTAATTTGTGATCTGTCGAAGATATCGAAACGAGTTATCTGTCATATGATAGTACGAAGAGGGAAAAGTAATTTTTTTGCACATAGCCCTTAGCACTCGACTGGTGGGGCAGCCCTGACCGTGTAAATCTCGCAACAGACTCACACGTCGGGCGCTGCCCAGCACAAATTTCAGTTCACTGTAACTCGTATGTCGGGGCTCTCACTGCCATATTTGTTGTACTTTACTGTTCTACAACTCTCTCCAAACGATATTTCTACGAGAAAAGCCTACCACTGTTGCCTTGTTTCCACGTTTCTAGTTCCCTATGAAGGTGACGTTAGGAATCATAACAACAAAAATCGCGAATTTAAGTGATAATATTGGAGACAATGGGTGAAATTGTGAGTCATACGAGTGATCTAAATGAAGATAACAGTAAAAACAACAATGACCTTAGTCAATAGCTTCATTCTGTACAATCTGGATGCTTCTTCCAGTCAGAAACCCAATTTCAGCCACAAGAGATCAAGTCTGCCATTTCTGAAAGCTTTGTTTGGAAAAGTACAGAACACAAACGGAACGATGGGAAGAGCACCTACTTTTCCCACTTTCGATGACGAGGAGAGACTACCAAAGCAGCCACACTTAGTTTACTCCAATGAAAATAGTAACAGTAAGGATAGTGCCGTTTGCAGTAACAGGAAGATAAAAGGTGGTAGAAGGGAAACTATTTACCATTGCAACACATATTCCACTAAACCAGGACTATATGTGAGTGAATTCTTCGAAAAGTACCACACTGTGAAGAACCATCAGGCCAAAGTGACTAGATGCATCAAATGAAAGACAAAAGGTGACACATTCAGTGTTACAATGTATGTGTAATTGGTTTTATTGTTTAGCTTAGAGTTAACCTTGGTATAATTTCATTATATGTGACAGGCGTTAGCTTCAATGTAAACATTGCGAGTGCAGTGACGGCATCGAGATATTGGAGGAGTGATATACCTTTTAGACATTCAGAAAATTCTTAAGGAAACGACTGCAATAATATAACGGTTGATAGCGTTGGCATTGAAACTTTTCGCAAAAATATTAGAGAAACGAGCTGAAATTGAAAAGCAAAATGAGCGGTCTCGGCTGTGACAGTGTAAAGACAGCCAAGCGCTCTCCTGACAGTCCCCGTCATTCTTTCAAGCCTTTTGACTGTTTACATGTCCCCACAAAAGGTGTTCACTTAAACAGTGGCACGTACACCCTTTTTCCTAGTTTTTCATGGTTTTCCTAAGCCCCTTCTCATTTGCTAGAATTTAGCGTTTAGATATAGTTACAATATTCGTAGCTGTCGTATGAAGTGGGGCCAATAGGAATTACGTTCAATGGCCCACCTACATCTTTTTATTGCAAATCCTTAGCTTGATTCTCTCACCGTAACTGCAGTCGTCATTTGGCCTAGGAGATGGGGACTAGTTTGATACACCAAATTTTTTGTAACTTTCTCTTTGCTTGTATTTGCTTTTCAATCGTTTGTATGTTAATTACTTGAGACGAAAATGATATGTGACAAACTGATTAGATGAATGTTTAAAACCACCTACAACCACAATTAATCTGGTCATTGTACTATAACTATGACACATCTTTTCTGGGTGTGGCCGATATCACTGACAGTTGTCCGGAAGTCGGAACGCCACATAAGAGTAATAGATCATATTTTATTTTTAGGGTCTTAAAACAATTTAAGATTGTCTCCTTGAAATTGTTCAGAAGTTCTGAATAAATTCTACTTAGAAATATTCTTCTCAGAGTTGTATACGCGCTCATTAAATTTATCGAACTTACGATGTGGTCGTATTCAAAGCTTCGTATTATCAAAAACATGAGTTATAGAAGGTTGTAGATATCACCATTTTGTAGGAGAATGTTTCATCTTTCCGTTGTTAACACTGTTTAGCACCAAAGCGTGATTTCAGTTCAGAAGACTAGGTACTTATCTAACGAATCTGTAGCAGAATATGAAAGATAAAATTTTATCGTATAGCAGAGACATTGGAGATCGCTTATCAGGTAAAATTATAAACGAATAACAGTACCAAGACATAGCACAATAAACGAGGCAAGCTGTATGGGCAACATATTTATATCGATCATCTACTGATGACAACGTTCTTCACTTCGCTTGTGCAGTTACTTCTCGGTTATAGTGCAAATGCAGAAAAGGTAAAACTGCGGTATTTCCTTATCAACATAAATATTTTATGCCAGTGGCTGTTACGGAAGTAATTAAGCCAATATATATAGGCCTGGTACACTGAAAAAGCCTCAAAAATTGTCCTCATAGTTGTATCGAGAATCAAAATGAATTGTTAAAACAACCTCATACGGGCTCATATCTATAAGAGTGTGTTTGTTAGGATAAAATCTTTGTAATGGAGTTCAGTTATGCTGTTAAGTCATTTAATGGTGCTCATCTGGGTGGGTAAAAATGTTCCTAAGGTAAGACCATCAAAGATTTTCAGCTTCCGAGGGAATGCGAGTATCCACGCTCAGTATATTTGTGGATTCAATACCAAGGATGTAAGAACTAGAATTGTTCTGGATGAAGAACATGGAGCAGAATATTGCCATCATTACTCTTTAGGACACTTCCGATTACAAAATGTCAGCTATTTGTGAATATTCATAATAAATTACTTTAATCGTATTTTCTAGCATTTCAGTTATTTACCGTTGCATGAACCCTTATCTCACAACCGACACAATCAATTACATTCAAATTGTCGTAAATGATTAGAAATTAAATGTAGCCACTGAAGTAGTAAAATGGCAGTAAGCGGTTATCCTCTGAATCAGGGAGTGTTATATGAAACTCTTCCTACTGAAAATGGATTGTATGAGAAAATATATAAACGTTACATCAACAACAAAGACAGCGTAATTTTACAACTGATGTAATAATTTTGAAATTCTAGCTGCAATAGTACCAGAGATAAAGTTACTCGTAGACGAATTTAGAAACTTTTACATTGATGGGATAGGGCGTTCCAACACTCAAAGTGCTGCCAGTTGCAATATGTTGATGATATGGAAATTCAGTAGCTAGGAAGAACATACACACGTACTGAAGTTGTGAATGATTTACCATCAGAACGATTCCATTGGTGTAAGTACGAGAATTCTGCAATTGCTTGTGTTTCTTTGTCTGATTAACAACGCTTCAGTTGCAGCTGATAACAGGCAGAGGACTTTATGCTTGAAGTTGTTGAGTTTAGTTTAAATTTTAATTGGAGAGCATTGAATGTAGGTATCTCCAAATCGGGTATTACCATGCATTGATGTTTTAGCTCTTACAACTCTCTTCATTCTTCTTCATCTCAGCGACCGATCTACGTTCTCGATTAGTGAATCCTTCCGTAAAAAGGCATTTAACGCGCGAAAGAGATACATACCCGCATTTAGCAGTACTGGGCAGTATAATAACTGAAACGTTACAAGGTTGTCGTCACCAAAAACGTAATAACTTATCTTGCAGCCTGGAACAGAACATTGCTAAGGGCATGGTTTTCCAACACAAACGATTATCGGGGTCTTACACGGTGGTCAGCCACACTGAACCGCTCTGGGTGACTCGCGCGCTGCGGGCCGGCCTACTCACTAGGGGAGCGGAATCTCGCGATCGGTTCGAGCCCCGCGCCTTGCAGTGATACGCCGGGCCTCCGGCTGACTCACGCTCCACGCACAACCGCCTCCGCCCCCGCCGCCTCCGCATGAAACATTCATGAGGCGAGGGGCGCCGCGCCCCCGCACGGAGCATGTGCGCCCGATACAGACGCGACGCCGCAAAACAGTCAGCTGTCGCACGCACACAGGTCCGACGGTAACCTATCCGCTTCGGGATTAGCACGTCGTGATACCGTTTTAGGCCTCTCCAGGGTTCGTAAACGGCAACGCAAAAGGTACTCTCCTTCAGGACTATGTATAGCATAGTAACATGGCAGTCAACTTCTTCAGGTGGCATCTTCCTTCAGCAGGTGTTTGTGTACTTACTAACAAACAGATATTTCAGGGGCGGCGGTTCCTGTGCTTATTCTGTCAGACACACTTAACCACTGTATCGAGTGCATAACGCAAATGATGACTTTAATGCATTACAAATGAAACGTTCTCCGAATGCAAGGTACATAATTTAAATCAAACAGAACAATTCTGAACACGACATCTGTGTGAAATGCAGACGCAAATCATTACAAAATGTATTTGTAGTGATTTTGAACTGATTAGCGCCCGCATTTCACACAGTTATTGCGTGCAGCATTGTTCTATTGGACTTGAATTGTGTGCCATGGATTTATAAAAATGTATCATATTTATTTTTTATAATTGTATATTTTACTACGGTGGACTTGGTTCTGGACCAAAACCAGTTGGCAACTAAACTGCATTGAATTCAGTATTTCTGCTATGCATTTCCTACGCCATATGCTTATACCTGTCAAGACAAGGTGTTTAAATATTTAACCTCTTTACTCAAGATATCGTCCTATCGTTAGAGATCTGCGCAGACATCCACAGTAATAATTACTTTCCTGGCAATACCACACATAGAGGTGGATATCAGCATATATATCTGTAGATATATGCAATTACAATTATTTTGCTGTCGAAAGTTTACCAGTGTTCAGTATAAATAATTATTATTGCCTTAAGTCATTTTTATCCCCCATTCGGAATAAAGATCCACTGCAATGGTTGCAATATAGTGTGTCCTGCTGAGAGCAGATATGCTTTTGACTTCCGCAAAGGTGCATACGGAGACATCCTCCTCTTTCAGCATCACAACATTACCATATATACATCCCATTTCTGTCATATCAGCAGCAGCCTTAAGCGTGAGTCATTCCTGTTCCACTAGCACTAACAGCCGTCAGTTACGCAATTACCGAAAGCTACACAAAGTGATATGAAGACTTTTCTAAGATAATCAATTCTTTTGATCCTTTGCCCAATGTCTGACTGCTGTTTACGTTTCACGGAAGATATAAAAACTGTACAATATAAAATCAGAGAATCTCTCAATATTTCCCATACATATATTTATAAGTACACAATGTAACGCTTCTTACATTGAAAAACGCAGCACATTAAGATAATTTTATATTATAGTGAATTAACGCATATTTTATAAATGAACTACATTATAAACATTTGACAGTATGCAGTATATGACGACAACAACATGTAACAATGTAATTTGACATCCTGAATTTGTGAAAATATTGCGCTGGAAAAGTCACAAAATAGGTTTCAGTAATTACGGCAGAAACTGTAATTTACAGAACGCATCACGAAAAGGACCAGCTAAGCTGTAATCAGATATGGTTATGATTCTCATATACTTCCTCAGTCTATGGTGGTCCTACTTTACAAGGCCGAAATTCGAGCCTGGTGCAAGCGTACCACCACAGCTACCGCATACTGAACGGAATAGTGTTTTTTCTTACAAAATTTTAATATCTGCAAATATAATACAAGTGTATGGAATACCTTTGCTATCTTCCCACCCCTTATCTCTCTATCACTTTCGAATGCAATCGAGTATAGCGTGCAGTAACTAGAAACAACGTTTCACATGTAAGAATTAGAAGGAAAGCGCACGTCAACATTATCGTCATCGTAATCCTTCATCATCAGCATTATCATCAGACATATATCGTCTGCTGTAAGAGAATGTCCTCTTCTAGACTTTTTCACACATTACAATATTCCGGTTTCGTCACCCAACTTTGTACTGCTTCTTTCTTTATGGCGTCCATCCAGCTTCCACGAGACTGTCCTCTAGATCTTTTCCTATCTTGAGGAAACCAACACAGTTCTCTTTGGAATCTCTCCCATTATTTTATATCGCTATATTGTTTTCATAAGTCACTATTACGTGATTAAAGCCTGTATATTTCCTGATCCATTTGTTAGTTTTTATGTCTTTTACTTTTGCGCCTAAAATCTACCTTTCCAACGATCACCCAGCAGCCCTTACTTACTGGGTTGTTTGTGCATTTAGTAACCATTTTTCGCTAAGTTACTACTGCACCTACATACTGGTTGTATATTTTCCGTTCAACGTATTTTGGTAACTTATTTCTGAATACAATTTTGTTTACAAATGATGGCCAAAATACTTAGTTCCCGAGTTATAGGATATTCAGTTATGGCTACAGTGCCTAGCTTGCGTATTTCAGCTGCACGTTGAAAATTTGTGAACTTTTATAACAAATCAGTAACTAGAGAAGGACTAACTACTTAGGCTTCTCGTTCACCTTCTTTAAAACAAGTTGGCAGTTTATCTGTCTTGTTTGGCCAAGTAAGTGTAACTCATTTCTCGTAGACAAATGCAGAAATACTGCAATACTCTTGACTTCAGCCGGTTTGTGTGTAGCGTGTGCATTGTCACTTGCGTGTGTACAGTGGCGTCGTTTGCGTGGTTGTGTGTGTGTGTGTGTGTGTGTGTGTGAGTGTGTGTGTGTGTGTGTGTGTGTGTGTATGTTTGTGTGAGGTAAGTAGTGATTAGTGAAGCAATAAATAATATACCATCATTTTGAGATACCATTGATGAAGGTGTTAATATGTAAGTATCGTACACAACATATAAATCAACAAAAGTAGCTGTCATCATTTGGCCTCAGGTATGAGTTAATTAATTTTGTTATTGCTACCTTCTAGGAAGATGACATGTAAGATATATGTATGAGTTACTTTCTTAGTTGTGTAATAGTTATTTGTGTACGAGTCAATTAATTTCATTGTTGCTCCTTTCTCCTATAAAGATGACGTGTAAAATACATGTAAGTTACCTGAGACCAAATAAAATAACTTACTAACAATTCACTGAGGGATTTAGTCAAGCACAATAGAACTCCTGAAGGTTTCACTACTTATATCCCGGTTGGTGAATAAACAGACGTTGACCAATTCCTTGGCTTTCGCATTACAAATGATATCTCTTTGTGTGGTTACATCATGCTGACAGTTTCCACACTGTCTGTCAGTTACGAAGAACCTATTCTTCCACTTTTGAATGTATTTGCATACACTGTAGACAAAATGTGGTCTAAATTGTTCAGAATTCACTCCACTGGTAAGTTGCAATCCTTATTAGTGCAGAAGACAAGTGTTTTGAATCCTTTATCTCAAGTGCTGTGAATCAGTCATAAGATTCACCGGACATCAGCTTGAATGAACAGTTGCTTCGATCGATAAACAATGCGAGGCACACAGGTTTTATGAGGACCAGATTAAGTTGAGCGTAATACTAATCATGTGTAACTGAGCGTTCTGGTGTACGGCAGTTTCAAGTGCTTTTTGAGGAAAAGCAAATTGATTTATGAGAAATTTATGTCTGACATGGCTTTGATCACTGCACACTAGCCAAATGCTAGCTAACAAGTTCTTTCGACAAATAATTAAATAACAACAAAACATCGTTAATTTATGCGAGTCAACATTAACATAAATCCTAGTAAGCGAATGGTGATATTCTGAAGGAATGGACGTTTTTATTTATCGAATTTTATTTAGATTCCGAGACGATTTAGCAGTCATCCTGATCACAAAAATGTGCTCAATTGGTGAGTGCAACAAATTCCGATAAAATTGTGTTATGGATACTTGTCGTCTACTATCTGTTCAACGAAAGATTCAACAGCAATTTGGTTGCCTTCTGAAATTAGCTTCTGTGGTGTAGACCAGTGAACTACTTTTGCGTGGCATTGCAATCGGAGGTGACATTTTAAAAGTGATTCCGCAGCTTTGCCAGTGAAAAGTACGCGAATCCTATAACGAACCCCCCCTCCCCCCCCCCCCCCCCCCGTCATCTCATCAAGGAACAAAAATACTGCGAAATCAGTTGCGTTATAGTGCCCAATGTTTGTCAATGTTTGTTGTGAGTGATGACAAATCGGATCGAAGACTGACTCCAATTCAGTGAGGAAGCAGGTTTGGTTTTGTGAACGACAGAAATTAATTATATAGTCAGAATAACCCAAAGGATTATCTCTCTCTCTCTCTCTCTCTCTCTCTCTCTCTCGCTCCGTCTCTCCCTCCCTCCTTCCTCCCCTCTGTCTTCCCCTCTCTCTCCCTCCCTCCCACCCTTTCTCTCTCTCTCTCTCTCTCTGTCTCTCTCTCACCCCCTCTCCCTCCCCCCTCCCACACACACACATTGCGTACTATTCGAATTTGCAACTTCCATAGCTACAATGAATGATATATAGTTATCGTCTGCCATGATCCGTCAATAGCGTGACATTACTTTCACTATTTTCCACACAACGTTCACTTGCGAAGGAAAGTAGTTATTTATTGTGATGTATTAAAAGCGTTTCTGCGTGTTAACTCAGTAACAAAGTCTAGCGTTCGTCTGTCACCACAGTTAAGTGCCCCTTTGAAAAAAATTTATCTATCTTATAACTGAAATACCTTTACGTGTTTGTATTTTTACTGCAGAGTTGTTGCAAATACTATGAATGCAGTAAGAACAGTACAACTACAGTTTATAACATGTAGCCCGAAGCATTTAGCGGGGGTTAGTGGCATGTGTTTCGAACACACAGATGGCTGTCGTCACGCGTCACGATGATCACAGTTTTGTGTCTTCTGCCTTTCGACAGACTTTTTCCAACTCATATAATGTTGAATTTCTAGTAAACATGATATCTGCCAAAAGACAGTAAAATCCGGCTCCGTATTCCATCGCTAGCGTGTAGCCTAAGAAAAATGGAAAAAAAGTTGTACCTTAAGCATTTCAGATGGCGTCAGGAATCAATGAGGCTTCTATCCTTTCAATATGTCTTTGTCTGGCACTTTGCCGAATTAGGTGTTAGCAATAAACATACCACAGCTGAGTTTTTCCAGCTTTTTCAGGCTCTGCGGTAATTATATATTTCAATTGCGTATTCGATAAGTAACGACTGACATATAAGAGTACGAATAACACGTATATGGGTACGTCCTGATCAAAGCCCAAAGACGACTTACGCTAGACCACGCAGTTGCCCGAACTGCTGGAGGCGGTTGCACCGCACTACAGATTCGTACGGGGAGGCGGTAGCCATATCTCAGAGCGTAAGACAAGAGAATTGCCCGCAAGCCCAGAGATAAGGGCCCTAAAGGGAGAACTAAAGGCACAGTAATGTCCTGCAGGCGATTGTTTGAAGGACCTGGACTCGCCTAAACATTTGGATGATATCTTGGTGGAAAAACAAGTAATGCCGTGGCATGGTTTCAGTCCAAGATCTTTCTCTCACTAGTAAAATTCCGTCATATTAACAAGAGCCTAATCGCAATTCATTTATATCCCATTTCGGTATTCGTGTTACAGTTGACACGACGGTCAGCAGTGTCTGATCCACAGATAATAAAGAACAATGAGTAACAGTACCATAACCGCTACGCTATTAATATTTCTGAGACATCACAACAGAGTTGCTTCCATGAGCACCTCATTATATGTAATCCATACAAACAATTTAAATGCGAAAGTAGCTCTGTCCGTTACCCTTTCTCGACTAAACCACTCAACCGATTTTGACAAAATTATGTATGAAGATAGATTGAAAAGCGAGGAAGATCACAGGCTACTTTGGAAAGAATGTAGTACAACACATTTATTGATTTGAAGAAAATAACGCGAAATATGGAACAATAACTACTCTTCGAAAGAGCTATGTAGTCTTTGACATTTTAACTTTATTATATTTGTGAAAATGATTTTATCATTTGAAATTTTCTATATAATACTATTCAACGTAATGACTACAATGATTATACAATCCTCTACGTGTATAATCCTTACTACCGTACTAATAACAGTCACAAAACCGTTTCACTTTAGCGGCTAAGCATCACACGTCACTTATGCATACCTTCTACGAGGCGTACTGCTGTGGGTTAACTGTTTGTGGTATTGTGGACAGAGTTTTTGACCATTGTCCGTGGTGACTCGGGTTCGATTCCCGCCCGGGTTGACTTTGCGCCTGGATATGTGTGTTGGCCTCATCATAATTTTACCGTCGTCGACACGCAAATCACCGAAGTCGCATGAAATAAAAGACTCTGCACCAAGCGCTCGAACTTCCCGAACAGTAAAGCTTTAATACACTCCTGGAAATGGAAAAAAGAACACATTGACACCGGTGTGTCAGACCCACCATACTTGCTCCGGACACTGCGAGAGGGCTGTACAAGCAATGATCACACGCACGGCACAGCGGACACACCAGGAACCGCGGTGTTGGCCGTCGAATGGCGCTAGCTGCGCAGCATTTGTGCACCGCCGCCGTCAGTGTCAGCTAGTTTGCCGTGGCATACGGAGCTCCATCGCAGTCTTTAACACTGCTAGCATGCCGCGACAGCGTGGACGTGAACCGTATGTGCAGTTGACGGACTTTGAGCGAGGGCGTATAGTGGGCATGCGGGAGGCCGGGTGGACGTACCGCCGAATTGCTCAACACGTGGGGCGTGAGGTCTCCACAGTACATCGATGTTGTCGCCAGTGGTCGGCGGAAGGTGCACGTGCCCGTCGACATGGGACCGGACCGCAGCGACGCACGGATGCACGCCAAGCGTCGTCTCACGCGGTCTGCACGTCCAGCACGAACGCTGGTCCAACTGAGGCGCCAGGTGGAAATGGCATGGCAAGCCGTTCCACAGGACTACATCCAGCATCTCTACGATCGTCTCCATGGGAGAATAGCAGCCTGCATTGCTGCGAAAGGTGGATATACACTGTACTAGTGCCGACATTGTGCATGCTCTGTTGCCTGTGTCTATGTGCCTGTGGTTCTGTCAGTGTGATCGTGTGATGTATCTGACCCCAGGAATGTGTCAATAAAGTTTCCCCTTCCTGGGACAATGAATTCACGGTGTTCTTATTTCAATTTCCAGGAGTGTATATAGGAGGACATCGCAGCCGTGGGTAACAGCCAGCATATTTATATTTCTGTCAGGAGACTCCTATACGAGTTTAGCTTCCCCCGCTATTCTCTGAGGAAATCAGCGTAATATTCAGTCTATAATGATTATCATTGACACGTTTGTCAGTGTTCCATTAACTGCAGTAATTAATAAATATTTGTTTTATAAACAGTAATTTAGGTTCCAGGCACACTTCGTCGTTTATACCAAAGGCATTGCAGTTGCTCTCTCGTTAATTATTATCCCGACAGAATTTACGTTTCCCTCACATTTTGTCACGGGATAGAGTGTGCAATTGCACTCCGCCTGGGAAAAATTGGGGCACACTCCCTTGTAAATATTTTTCTTTTGTTCTTTTCGTACTTAGTTCTTGTTAGCTAAGTTCTGTGAAACACATCACTGCTAATGTGGTAAGAATTTTAGATTTACCTTACGAGAACTGTTTGTGCTTTTTGTCGCTATTTGCTTCGATCACTACATCACCTATCTCGGCTTTGCCAGCAGCGGCCGAAGCACTTTTAGTACTGGAGCAGTAATATAATTCGTACCCCACGAGCAGCTCGCATTTATTGATATTACTGAAATGCTATTCGAAGCATCCATATAAACATAATGCACCGCTGCAGGTGAATGAAAAGTTAAATTGGAGGGACTAGCTTAGATCTTATCAGAAAGCGAATAACGAACCTATTCATTTATAATCTAGCGCCTACCCAGTAAGTTACAGCTTTATTTGTCTAAATATTTATTGCTATTTCATCAAAAGGCCATCCGGTTTGCAGAGCGCTGCTGGCAAGCGGGGTACACTCAGCCCTTGTGAGGCAAACTGAGGAGCTACTTGATTGAGAAGTAGCGGCTCCGGTCTAGGAAGCTGACATACGGCCGGGAGAGCGGTGTGCTGACCACATGCCCCTCCATATCCGCATCCAGTGACGCCCGTGGGCTGAAGATGACACGGCGGCCGGTCAGTATCTTTGGGCCTTCGTGGCCTGTTCGGGAGGAGTTTTTTTTATTTCATCAAAAGACCTGCCTTCTTGAATTACTATTTCAGGTTGTTTGATACACAAGTGGCGCTACATTATTTCGCATTCTGGATCATTAAATTTCTTCTAACAAAATGAAATGTTTAACATGAATTAATGAATAAAATAAAATAAAATTGATTTAAATTCCCAAAAAATATAAATTCTATGTATGTACCAATATTTTATTTCTAATCTAAGTACTTTCAAGATTTTATAGTTGTCTCGGAAATACTTTGAGTCTTGCCAAATCCTTGTTGTTAGTCGTATAGTAAGTAGGTGCTCTAAAATCTAATCTAGTCAGTGTCCTCCATATGTTACATATGTCGACGCTATTAGATTCTTCGTGTATCCATGGGTTTAGCATTACACTAATTCTTGTATAAAATACTTCAGATTAAATTTGTAATATTACACAAAACTACCGATTACATTCTAACAATGTTAAATATAAACAAATATATATCGCTGGAGAGAGGTCAAGCAACAAAGTTACGGTGCACTATGTTTGAATCACTGTATGAGCGTGTCTCCACTGATGAAAACATATTGTACGTGGTAACAGGTTATTAAATGATAAATAGAATGTAACAATACAAATTTCTTCACAATATTTCCGAATGTGGAATGCTTGTTTTGATAACATAAAAAGTTAACTGAACTAAAAGTATCTTGTTATTAGTGAATAAACAACAAATACCAACTAATGATAATGTTTACAGTGAGATCATTGAGATCGATAATGTACATACAAAAAATATTGTATTTTGTTGTTTGTAGTACCTTAAAAATGGAAGTAAGTTTACTTTAGCTGATAAGTTTCCCTGGACTATAAACATGTGAAGGTGAAAGTGTTAAGTGATGGTGTTGTATTATTGCGCCCTGTGTGCCAGATAAATAAGCTTCCAGCAACAACGTAAGTAAAGAGATCACTGAGTAAGCCTATTTGCCCGTCGTTGACATAGAAGATCGCAAACCTTCTTTCCTTCCCGTTTGGACAAGCTGTGTAGTGACTAGGGTACACGTAAAGCTTACTGGGGCAGGTTAAATGATAGCTACAAAGAACTGTAATAATGGCATTTCATTTTGATATTTCCCATAAGTGATAAAAATTACAAAAATGTGAATTTTTTTGACCACCCACAAACTCATGAGCATGGAACATTAACTAATTTGCAATTACGTGCCCCAATTGCCGGCAGCTACGTTGATGAATACTCGGCACCCTGCAAGGATAACTACAAGATTTAGATTACTAGATAAGCTGTTGAAAGTGGTTAAGCGATGGTGAAAATCTCCCTTATGAGCATACAAAGAGCTCTAAGCGCAGAGCTCTGCATGGAACGCATGTTGGTGCAATGCTGCGATACAGGCCGTATCTCCCGCGCTGAACCTCGTCGTGTAGACCTAAAAAAAAAAAATGCCCAATCCTACACCTATAGTGAAGGCAATCGCTCAAACTGGCCCAATGGTGAATATACCGATAATTCGGATGGCTATGCCGTCTCCAAATCACAGCACTCCCAGTCTGAGGTAATCTCAATTGAAAGGGGTTTCTCGAACTTACACCCCCCAGGACAGCGCAAATCTTGCAAGTTATAAATCGGACACCAACCTTCTTTTCACAAAACCCGTAACTCGAATACACGAAAAATCCCTCTGTGCACTATTCTGCACAGAGGAACAATTCGCGTCTTAGATGTCGCGGGATGCGTTCTAACTCGCCGACGACTGAGTCGAAGTCCGCTCCCTTCGAAGACGATGGCCAAAACGCCGTCTCCAAGCCCGTACCACTCAATGGCTGAGGGCAAAGTCCTCTTTTTCCACATTCTCCCGTCTTCCACTCGTACGAAAACGCGGCGGAAGAGTACTCAGTTTCGGCTAATTTCGAATGATCTAACATCGCCGAAATCCCTCCAACGCAATGTTTTAGATTCTACCCAATGATCGTGTCGGTCATATCGCCCCTAGGCAAACGAAATTCCCGTCTTCGCCACGTGTTGCCCAGCCCAAGTGGCTCCGGAGACCGGGCTACCTCCAAAGGCGCCGTATTTTCCCGCGTTTCCGGTGACCGCTATCTGCCGTCCACGGAGGCCCGGCGAGTTACTGCCAGTTGCAGACTTTATATTCTACAATTCTCAAATCGACACTTTTCACCAACGCTTTAAGTTAGTAACTCAGTCATGAAAACATGTAGGGAATACTACTCGAGAGCGCCTCATATTCATCATAAGTCCTTAAAGTCATGCTCTTGCCAGTCCCTTTATTATTAATACAAATGTTGAAAAGCTAACGTGTAAGTGCCCAAATCGTGGCACCTTAAAACTGAAATGATTTAAACACAAAATTCATTTAAGGTATAGGCTTAAATAAATGAATCTTTGCTAGAGGGCCAAATTTCGGTACATAACCACACTGCCACACCCACCAAATAATCGTCTCCTGACTTCAGTGTAATCTATATACAAATATAGTGCAGCTCATGATGACAGCAAGATGCCGAAATGCGTCGCGCTTGTAAATATTAGTGAAAAGTGTCTGAAGCAGTAAAAATTATATCAGAAAAACAAATATTACATACTCCGGAGTCTGACCTCCCCATGGCCACAAATTTCTGAATGACGTTTCCAAATTTAAATAAATATTGACAGTAGGTACCATCACCGCTAAAAAGGTGACTATGCCCTGTCTTCCATTAAAACATTTCAACCGTAGGTTTCCCCAGTTATTATTGAATATGCCATGAACTCTTCTAGCTGTTGAGAAATTTCTTCTCTATCACGCTACCACTGATCTACCTTTCAGAGTTTTAGGCTGCCGTTCGTCGTTATACCGGAACCTGTAATTTAACAGACACTGTTTACGGTTCCACATCGTAGTCAGCACGGCACATCCATTGTCCTGGGAGTACATTTCGTAGCTCTCGCCTCACTATGGTACATTTGTTTCTCAGTCGCAACCGATGTGCCCATACATTCGTCCCTAAGCTGACTACTGCATTAAAGACGGCGTTACGATATACGCACCTAACACGCAATATCAGTCATTTGCACAATTTTTATTGCCTCCTCCCAGTCTGTGGATGCAAGTGTCGTGAATCTCTTTCCTCCTCATTATGCCATCCTAGATGCAAGCACATAGTATATATTTTTATTATATAGATGCTACAGTTTAATTTGCAGCTATTATTAATTCCTTGCCCGCACACCACCGAGGTATCTGTGTGAGGACATCACTTCATCTCCTCACGCTTCATTCGCGAGTCAACAGACACCAATGTCAAAGTCATTACAGTAGGCAACTACTCCGCTGCCTGTATTCACAACATCTAATAATTACAAGAGGGTTACGCCGTTACTACGCAGAATACGGGTCCGCATACTGACCCCAGAGGAAAGCCTGTGATGATTTTCTTGATCACCTTATACTGTGCCATTCAACTGTCTGATATAAGCAGTAATCTTTGAAGCTAAAGTATATCTGATAGTGGCCCTGACGTCATTAGGATGTTTGTGAACATCGCAGGTGGTCATATACACCTCCTGACTAAAGTACTGGGCCGCCTAGGATAGGAAGGTAACGAAATGAAATTTCGCGGTTTGAGGAGGTATGTGATGAGAAGCAACACAAGAGGATACACGGTAGCATTGTGCTGTTAGAGATCTCCCAACCACTACCATCCGTGTCATGAAGTCAAACTCGTTGGTTCCCCACACCATGACAACAGCTCTGACACCGTTGTGCCTTTATGAAACATTATATGAATGGGACCTTCTCTCAGGCCGTTCCTGTACTCGCTGGCGATGGCCATCTGCGGTAGTTCAGAACCACGAGATCCATCACTGCACGCAGTTCAACTTCACTCATCAGCAGTGCATTTCCTGGGTGAGGGCGCCATTACAAACGTACCCGTTTGTTTATGGTGTTAACAACATCCTAGGCGCGGGACGGGAATTCCGCAGTGCGTTTGCTTCTAGACTCCGACCAGTGGTACGGGATGACACACACTGTTGCACGGAGTCGATTAAGGGAAATTCGATCGGTACCGGCCACCACTGTGATTTCCCAGTCTGCCTCCAAACAACAGAAGTGTGTAGTAAGCAGTAGCAAGCTTGTGCGTCCACGTGCACTAGAGTCGGACGTATTCTTCCTGTGTTCGGTGTTTTGTCTCCTCTGAGTGCCTGACGGTGACTGCTGTAGCTCTTAGCGCACGGAAGATAATTTGAAGCATGTGGTACCCCTTTTTAAGGCAAGTGATTAATTTCTTTGCTATATTTCGGTTATGCTTGTCGTGTGAGTACTGACGTCTAATAAACGTTTCATGATAATTTCTGTAAAAGAACGTACAATATGAATAGATCCAACGGCGTTTGTCTCGTACAGTACCCGCCATGCGATTGTCTTTCAGTACCAGCAAGAAGTAATTTCAGTTTCTAAATCATATTTTCTTCTTCTTACTTCTGTTCAGACTGACGTGGTGGAAAATGAGAGAAAAAAAAGCGGAAAATGGAGAAAAAGAGTGCTTGAAAATGGCTTTGAGCAAGTTTTTGTCTAACAAAGTGACTGTAAGAAAGGTAGCAGAAGCGTTTTCTGTACCTCGAAGCACACTCAGAGCCAGGATAAGAGCAGATAAGCTGGGTAATTACGCAGTATTAACTCCTCAGGTGGGCAGATTCAAGATAATTTCTGATTAAGAAATGTAAAAGCAAATAGTGTATTACATGAAATATTTAGATAATAAGTTCATCCCCCTCAAAAAAAAGAATTTTTGCAACTTGTATTTG
Source organism: Schistocerca americana (assembly GCF_021461395.2). Classification (NCBI taxonomy): domain Eukaryota; kingdom Metazoa; phylum Arthropoda; class Insecta; order Orthoptera; family Acrididae; genus Schistocerca; species Schistocerca americana. The sequence goes on from NC_060126.1 coordinate 361,527,508, forward strand.
CTTTAGTTGAATATCTGAAGCAGCCTTACCAGTTCTACAAACAAGGTAGTTTTGCTGGGAAGCAATTTTAGTATTATTTCATGTCGAGATAGATCGCTCTCCACAAGTCTCTGCAATTTCTGTAAAATAGTGAGCTCAACATCGGTTAAATGAGCAGAGCCGGCCGCTGTGGGCGAGCGGTTCCAGGCGCTTCAGTACCGAACGGCGCGATTGCTACGGTCGCAGGTTCGAATCGTGCCTCAGGCATGGGTGTGTGTGATGTCCTTAGGTTAGTTAGGTTTATGTAGTTCTAAGCCTAGGGTACTGATGACCTCAGACGTTAAGTCCTACAGTGCTTGGAGCCATTTGAACCATTTGAAATGAGCTGAAATAGTAACAAAAAGTTCCCACACCTATGCGTTCTTGTACTATTCAATAACTATCACTGCAGTGTATCATTAACAACTGATAATATCAAAGAAAAGATAAGGGACAATAGTGCTAGACACTTTCTAGAAGGCTTGCAGTTGAAACGCTTTTGCTTTCGATTTAATTAAGTACTGTATACATACATAAAATAAAAATAATTACAGTGTGTAATTCACGGAACACGTTTTTAGATAATAAAACAGTATATTAACATTCCAATTAACCACCACTTTACACAGTATAGTCAAAAGCCTTAAGCCGGCCGATACTGCTTGAGTCTCCCCTACTTGGCCTCGGATGGAAAGGGCAGATGTGAAGGAGTTATGGTGTGCTTGGTTCGCCTTACCTGCATGCTCTCTTGTGAAGGTCATACGACTTCGATCGGAATTCCAAATACAAGTATGCCTGCTCTCACGATCCCACGCAGTCCAACATGGGGTCACTGTCAAATGTGAGCAACCCACAACCGTGGATATTGCTCGATTCGCCCAGCCAGCCAAATGGAGACCCACAATGAGGCCTCTTTAAAATTCTGCGAGGTATGTATTGGAACCGTTGTCACACACGAGTATGGGGTACCTCCGTGTCCTTCGCAATGAGCGCACATATGACGCTTTTCGCGGCCCTTTTGTGTCCTACCTTGCCTTGTAACAACACTAAACAAGACTAACAGTCAGGCATTCTAGTGGCGATACTAAATGTAACAGAGACTCGCAATTCGAATCATTTACATATACCTTCCGATGGAGTGATGTGTGCGAAATTAGCCGAATTGCGTGGCCGCTCCAGCCGGAGGATCGAGTCCTCCATCGGGCATTGGTGTGTGTGTTGTCCTTAGCGTAAGTTAGTTTAAGTAGTGTGTAAGTCTACGGACAGATGACCTCAGCAGTTTGGTCCCTTAGGAACTCATACGCATTTCAACATTTTCTGCTAAATTACAATGAAATCCGTCCATGCCTTCTGGGTGCTATACTAATTTTGTCACGCTGTTTGTTATCGAAGGCAGCAGCGGTGCCACTCATCAATTCCGTTGCATAAATTCTAATTGTCTAGTCTAAGTACATAGGCAGGTGACTCAAAACTACTCAACGTCTATTTCGTGACGTCGCAAATGACACACAGAAGATCTCGGGTAATCTACATCTACATTGCCTAATGGTGTGTGGCGGGGGGTACTTTCGATACGACTATCTCATTCCTCCAAACCTGTTCCACTCACGAATAGTGCGTGGGAAGAATGACTGTCGGTAAGCCTCTGTATTGGCTCTAATTTCTCGAACCTTCTCCTGGTGGTCAATACAGGAGATCTATATGGGGGGAAGTAATTTGTTGTCTGACTCCTTCTGAAAAGTGCTGTCCTGAAATCTCAGTAGTAAATTCCTCCACGATGGACAACGTCTCTCTTGTAACGTCTGCCAGAGGAGTTTGTTTAGCATCTCCGTAATGCTCTCTCGCCAGCTAAACTATCCCGTGACTAAACGCGCCGCTCTTGGAACTTCTCTACCTTCTCTACCAGTCCTACCTGATAGGGATCCCAGATAGATGAACAATACTCAAGAATCGGGTGAACAAACCACTTAAAAGCCACCTCCTCTGTGGATGAGTTACATATCCTTAAGATTCTTCCGATGAATACGAGTCTGGTGTCTGCTTTTGTTACCATCTGTTTTATATATTCATTCCACTTCAGGTCGCTCTGGATGGTTACGCTTAGATATTTTACGGCAGACGCTGTCTCCAGCTGTTTGTCATCAATAGTGTAGCTGTACAGTAGTGGAATTCTTTTCCTATGTATGCGCAATATGTTACGTTTATTTACGTTCAGGGTCAACTGTCAGAGTCTGCACCATTCATCAATTCTCTGCAGGTAGTTCTGGAAATTTTTACTATCTTCTGGCGTTGCTACTTTGCTGTAAACAACTGCATCACCTGTGAATAGCCTTAAAGAGCATCCGACGCTTTCTACTAGATCATTTATATATACCGGGTGATCAAAAAGTCAGTATAAATTTGAAAACTGAATAAATGACGGAATAATGTAGATAGAGAAGTACAAATTGACACACATGCTTGGAATGACATGGGGTTTTATTAGAACCAAAAAAATACCAACGTTCATAAATGTCCGACAGAATCTGATCAGAATAGCAATAATTAGCATAACAAAGTAAGACAAAGCAAAGATGATGTTCTTTACAAGAAATGCTCAATATGTCCACCATCATTCCTCAACAATAGAACAATAGCTGTAGTCGAGGAATAATGTGAACAGCACTGTGAAGCATGTCTGGAGTTGTGGTGAGGCACTGGTGTGGGACGTTTTCTTTCGGTATCCATAGAGATGTCGGTTGATCACGATACACTTGCGATTTCAGGAAACCCCAAAGCCAATAATCGCACGAACTGAGGTCTGGGGACCTGGGAGGCCAAGCATGATGGAAGTGGCGGCTGAGCACACGATCATCACCAAACGACACGAGCATGAGATCTTTCACGCGTCAAGCAATATGGGGTGTTGTACTTTTTTTGGTTGTAATAAAACCCCATGTCATTCCAAGCATGTGTGTCAATTTTTACCTCTCTATCTACATTATTCAGTGGCTTATTAACTTTTCAAATTTATACTGACTTTTTGATCACCCGGTATTTTGTGAACAGCAACGTTTCCATCACACTTCTCTGTGGTACTCCGGATATTACCTTTACATCTGTCGATTTAGTTCCGTTAAGAGCGACGTGTTGAGTCCTATCTGCTAGAATGTCTTTAATCGAATCGCAGGTCTGCTCCAATACTTTGTAAGCTCGTATTTTTTTCATTAAACGGCAGTGCGGGACGATGTCAAATGCCTTACTGAAAGCAAGGAACACGGCATCAACCTGAGCGCCGTTGTCCACTGCGCTGTGTAATCTGACATATCTGAGCTGTACCTCATACAAGGATTAGCACGGAGTTCCTTTCGGCTACAGGGTGAGCAAGTGGCTCCCCCGTTAGCGCCGCAGCGCAGGATGCCGGCTGTCGCCGTGACCGAGCAGAGCCGTGGAAGCGCGCGCGCGCGCGCGCGTCTACTTCTGTTCGCCGGCCGCTGCGCGCCGCGCCCGCACATACATAAAACATGACCACACGCCGACTGCCGCTCTTTTGTCGTCCGCAGTCGCCAGCTATTTTTTTCCTCAACCTCCTCCTCCTCCGCCGCCTACGTCTGCGCCCCTTTTTTTCACTAATTTTTTTCCCCTTTTTGGTCGCGAACTGGCGGCAAACTGTGGCGGCCGCGAACCCGCGCTACGCCGAGCCGAGCCGAGCCGACCAGAAGGCCGACGGCAGTAAATCAGAGGACTGGCGGCGGCGCCCATACGGCCGCTGGCCGAGGCTGTGGCTGCGGCGGGGCACGATTCAATAGGACGGCACGGGACGCGACGGCGGCCGACTACCAAAAAACAAGGCGCTCCGCGCCGCAGCCCGCTCCGCTATTGTAAGGCCGGGCAGGTCGCGAGCCGCGGGCTGCCGCGCAGCCCGGTGCCGGCTGGCCCCATATCTGCCTCGCGACCACTGCGCAGTGCAGCCACCACGGTAACGCGGGAAGCAGCTCGAGACATCTGTGGCCGCTCTCTCGTAAAGGTGGCCAGCCTGGTTACACCTTGGTAATCCGCTGCAAATTGGCCCCTGCGGATAGGCAACCCGCGGCCCGCCGGTGGGCAACACGCATTTCGTGGGCTGGGTCCAGCCCGCTGCAGAAAGGCATGGCAGAGAGAGGCAGAGAGAGAGAGGGAGAAAATGCTCGCTTTGTACTCTGCCCGGGACACATTTTCAGATTATTTCCTCTGACGCTCGGAACGCCCAGAGTTTGCAGCTCATGACGCAGGCTAATGAAAGTCTTAGCTTAATCCGGATATGCGCCATGCCATTGCGCCGTCATTCGACTGGAACAACGAAGAGATTCAAAGGTTGTCAGAGCCAATTTTCAGCACTGAAATGAGTCGATGTCCAAAGGTAAAATTCTTGCTGGACTGGGACTCGACTCCATATACACTACTGGCCATTAAAATTGCTACACCACGAAGATGTGCTACAGACAGGAAATTTAACCGACAGGAAGAAGATGCTGTGATATGCAAATGATTAGCTCTTCGGAGCATTCACATAAGGCTGGTGCCGGTGGCGACACCTACAACGTGCTGACATGAGGAAAGTTTCCAATCGATTTCTCATACGCAAACAGCAGTTGATCGACGTTGCCTGGTGAAACGTTGTTGTGATGCCTCGTGTAAGGACGAGAAATGCGTACCATCACGTTTCCGACACTGATAAATGTTGGATTCTAGCCTATCGCGATTGCGGTTCATCGTATCGTGACATTGCTGACCGCGTTGACCGAGATCCAATCACTGTCAGCAGAATATGGAATGGGTGGGTTCAGGAGGGTAATACGGAACGCCGTGTCGGATACCAACGGCCTCGTATCACTAGCAGTCGACATGACAGGCATCTTACTTCTAACGGATCGTGCAGCCGCGTCTCGATCCCTGAGTCAACAGATGGGGACTTTTGCAAGACAACAACCATCTGCACGAACAGTTCGACGACGTTTGCAGCAGCATGGACTATCAGCTCGGAGGCCATGGCTGCGGTTACCCTTGACGCTGCATCACAGACAGGAGCGCCTGCGATGGTGTACTCAACGACGAACCTGGGTGCACGAATGGCAAAACGTCATTTTCTCGGATGAATCCAGGTTCTGTTTACAGGATAATGATGGACGCATCTGTCTTTGGCGACATCGCGGTGATCGCACATTGGAAGCGTGTATTCGTCGTCGCCATACTGGCGTATTACCCGGCTTGATGGTATTGGGTGCCATTGGTTACTCGTCTCGGTCACCTTTTGTTCGCATTGACGGCACATTGAACATTGGACGTTACATTTAAGATCCATGCGAAACCCTACATTTCAGCAGGATAATGCACGACCACATGTTGCAGGTCCTGTACGTGCCTTTCTGGATACAGAAAGTGTTCGACTGCTGCCCTGGCCAGCGCATTCTTCAGATCTCTCACCAATTGAAAACGTCAAGTCAATGGTGGCCGAGCAACTGGCTCGTCACAATATGCATCACTACTCTTGATGGACTGTGGTTTCGTGTTGAAGCTGCATGGATAGCTGTACCTGTACACGCCATCCAAGCTCTGATTGACTCATTGCCCAGGCGTGTCACGGCCGTTCGTACGGCCGGAGGTGGTTGTTCTGGGTACTGACTTTTCAGAATCTATGCACCCAAATTGCGTGAAAATGTAATCACATGTCAGTTCGAGTATAATATATTTGCCCAAAGAATACCCGTTAATCATCTGCATTTCTTCTTGGTGTAACAATTTTAATGGCCAGTAGTGTATACTGGTTAATGCGAGTGCTCATCTTAACCACCTTGGCCATCCAAGCACGTTTTCCATTCCACCCAAATTCCCAAACTGTTGCACACTATTAGCGCAGTGTTACCTACCCATGAACCCTCACCCGTCATTTCGTATTCCCAATGGACTGGGCTTTGTGTGCAGCCGCATCAAAGGAATAAGTCTTTGGTCATCGCACCTTACTGATATACTTACGTGGTGTCTGGTCTTTGGGTGCATTACTAGATGAACCTCCGACGAAATGTGCTGCTCTTCTTTGTATCTTCTCTGTTTCCTCTATCAATCCTATCTGGTACAAATCCCATATTTATGAGCAATATTCACGTATGGATCGAAAGAGGGTTTTGTAACCCAACTCCTTTGTGGGTGGACTGCATTTGCTGAAGGTCCTTCTAACGAAATTCAATATGGCATACACCTTCCCCGCCGTTAGTTTTATGTGTCGTTCCTTTTTAAGTCACTCCATACATGTTGAGGGTCAATTGCCAATTCCTGTGTTGAACCGCTCGATTTCAAATGGTTCAGATGGCTCTAAGCACTACGAGACTTAACATCTGACGTCGTCAGTCCCCTAGATTTAGAACTTCTTAAACCTAACTAACCTAAGAACATCACACACATTCATGCCCGAGGCAGGATTCGAACGTGCGACCGTAGCAGCAGCGCGGTTCCGGACTAAAGCGTCTAGAACTGCTCGGCCGGCTTCTCCATTTCGATACAATGTTCTAGTGTTGTGACCTGTCTGTATGCCACAGAATCAAACATGAAAAGTCTCATCGAACTGATGACGTTATCCACAAGATCTTTTACATACGGGGTGTAACGCTTGTAACTGCAGATATTTTGCTAGAGGTACATTAACAGTTAAACACATCAGTGTGTTGGTTGTTTTTCTGTGCATCGAACAGTCTTCCCACAAACGCATTGTATAATTTACCGCCTGATGTTCTCTGCACAGCTGTAACTGCACCACTATGTGGAGTACTCCTGTCAGTACAGAGTAATAGTTTTGCGTTCACGCATCACACTACAGCACCTGAGCTGCTGCCCAGGGGAAATTAAGCATTACTGCCTTCTTCTTGCCGCACGTACTTGGAGATACTAATCAAACTAAAATCATACTACTTCTAATAGGTGTAAATGTTTGTCTGCAAAGGACGTAAATACTGTTGCAATATTGTTCAGTACACTGCCGTCAGTAACCAACAGAAGTACTTGCACTTACACCCGTTTCACTCTGTTTATCGCAAAAAGTAATGGTCCCACAACCTTGCCTTGGGGAACACCCAACGTTACTTTAAGATCTGAAGATTTCTGTTTGCTGAGAATGTCATGCTGTGTTCTGCTTGCTAGAAATTCATCCGACGAGTCACACAGCTGATCTGATATTCCTTACAGTCGTATTTTGTTCACTAGGCGGCAGTGCGGAACAGTATCGGACGCCTTCACGAAGTCAAGGTACACATGAACCTGTGCTGTTATCTGAGTGTCGTGGGCGAAAAGAGCGAGCTGGGTTTCACACGATCCATATCCATCCTCAGTATATCACTGTGAAGTACACTGTAGAGAGTCCTTCCCATTGTAGCTGTTATTAAAAGTTCTTCGCTTTCCATTCAAGTATGCAGCGCGGGGAAAAGATTGATTAAATGTCTCTGGTGCGCTGTAATTAGGCTGCTATTGTCTTCACGAGCCCTATGGGAGGTTGTAGTATATTGCTAGCTTCATTACTTAAAGTAGGCTTTCATGGGGTAGGTGGCACCTGTTATCAAGAGTTTGTCAGTTCTGTTCTTTCTGTACCTTCGTGACACTCTCCCATGACTCAGACAAACCTGTGGCCATTCGTACTCTCCTTCTCATTAAAAGTTCAATATCTCATGGATCTCTGTTGGTACGTGTCCCATACACCTGAGTAATATTAGAGGACGTGTCTCATTAGTCGTTTCTAAGCGAAGCACACTCATTGCATTTTCCAAGGTATACATGAACCTGTGCTGTTATCTGAGTGTCTTGGGCGAAAAGAGCGAGCTGGGTTTCACACGATCCATATCCATACTCAATAAATCACTGAAGTACACAGTACAGAGTCCTTCCCATTGTAGCTGAATCCGGCCTCCCTGTATTTTCATATTTCCAGTTCACATATTTCCTAGACTAGAGAGCATACGCTTGTTATCACCACTGAATTAAGCTACAACATTGTGTCGCTATTACTATTGAATTTTCATTGTAGCTGTACTTGTTACTTTTCTGACCTCGTTAAGATCACCTTCTGAAACCATTAAATAGATACAATTACGACCGTGACGGTTTCCACTAATTTTTTTAGTCTGTCTTATGCTCTTCAGCTAATACACAGGGTGCTTCCGCACAGCGGTTACAGACTTTCGTGACAGATATGGTACACCTAGACGATGGAAAAAATATAGGGATCCATGGTGCGAAAAGCTTTCCTGGCGCGGCAGTGGCGACGCAAAACATGACAAAGGGAGAATCATTATCTTCCCCCGTCGTAGGTTCGAGTCATCCCTCGGGCATGGGAGTTGTGTCGTCCTTAGCATAAGTTAGTTTAAATTAGATTAAGTAGTGTCCAAGCTTAGAGACCGATGACCTTGACAGTTTGGTCCCATAATACCTTACCATAAATTTCCAAATTTTCCTAATTCGCGTCCGCAAATAGTCGTTCCCAATAAAATCCGCGGAGCCGAACATCACGTAATTTATTTGGCACGGAGTACACAGCCACGAGTATGTGGTTTTAGGCCACGGCCGCCAGTTTACTTCGTGTGAAACTACGACGAACGGACAAAAAGAACGCTCCAAGTTCGTGCGATGAAATAACCCGAGGGTGATAGGAGTCACGGAGATTTAGACATTTCTGCGACAGTAATGCCAGCAGTGTACGTGAATACAACTAGGGCGTCACACACAGTCAGCCTTGACGATACGAGTTAGGGGAAGTGCCGACCTTTTTACAAATACAGGGCTATTACAAATGATTGAAGCGATTTCATAAATTCACTGTAGCTCCATTCATTGACATATGGTCACGACACACTACAGATACGTAGAAAAACTCATAAAGTTTTGTTCGGCTGAAGCCGCACTTCAGGTTTCTGCCGCCAGAGCGCTCGAGAGCACAGTGAGACAAAATGGTGACAGGAGCCGAGAAAGCGTATGTCGTGCTTGAAATGCACTCACATCAGTCAGTCATAACAGTGCAACGACACTTCAGGTCGAAGTTCAACAAAGATCCACCAACTGCTAACTCCATTCGGCGATGGTATGCGCAGTTTAAAGCTTCTGGATGCCTCTGTAAGGGGAAATCAACGGGTCGGCCTGCAGTGAGCGAAGAAACGGTTGAACGCGTGCGGGCAAGTTTCACGCATACTGATGTGAAAGATTCAGTGTTTAAACCTCCTCTACCAAGAAACGTGCCAGAACTGCGAGCTCGCATCAACAATGCTTTCGAACTCATTGATGGGGACATGCTGCGCCGAGTGTGGGAGGAACTTGATTATCGGCTTGATGTCTGCCGAATCACTAAAGGGGCACATATCGAACATTTGTGAATGCCTAAAAAAACTTTTTGAGTTTTTGTATGTGTGTGCAAAGCATTGTGAAAATATCTCAAATAATAAAGTTATTGTAGAGCTGTGAAATCGCTTCAATCATTTGTAATAACCCTGTACATTAAGGAACAAATCGCAAAACCGAAAAACAACGAATATCGAGTAATAAAATTTCGGGAATAGGCCTACATTTGTCTAGGAAACATATTTAAGTGATTAACATTGCAAGATCATAGGTTAATGTAAGCGTGAGATAAGCCATCGTAAATGTGATATGCAGGTAAAAGGAGGTATATTCCTGCCAAGTCTTTCTGCAGTGTCGCAGAAGGAACATCCAGCTTCTCGTAACCCTATTACACGACCACTTTCAAACTTACTGAGATGCTGACAATGGCGTATTTGATGACTTATAGGCATTCTTGACTATTATAAAAACTGTGTAGCAACCAGAACGATGAATGCAAGCATGAAAATGATCATGCACTGTGTCGCACAGGTGCCGGAAGTCAGTTTTTGGAATGAAGCTCCATGCCTGTAGCAGTTGGCCGATCGGAACAAGGATGGTGAATTCCGGTTGTTGATGACGCTGGAGTTAACGTCCAATGGAGTCCCACATGTGATCGACTGGAGACAGACCGAGCAGGCCAAGGCAACACATCGACAGTGTACAGAGTATGATAGATTACAACAGCGTTGTATGGGACAGTGTTATTTCTACGGAAAGCATCACCTGGAACACTATTCAAATGTCGACAGTCTACAGAGCATGTTGGATTACAACAGCGTTATATGGGACAGCGTTATTCTTACGGAAAGCATCACCTGGAACACTATTCATTAATCGCAGCACTACACGTCGAATCACCAGACTGACGTGATTTACGTACGAATTTGCAGTCACGGTACGTGGGATAACCACGAGAGTGCTCCTTTTGTTCTACGAAATCGCACCCCAGACCATAACACCAGTTGTAAGTGCACTGTGTCTAGCACACAGACTGTTTGGTTGCAGGCCCTGAAGTGGCCTTCTTCTATCCAACACACGGCCATTAGTGGCACCAAGGCAGAACTATCTTTCATCAGAAAACACAACAGATTTCCACCCAGTTCTCTAACCAGCTCTCACTAGACACCACTGAGGTCGCACACGGTGATGGTTTGAGGTCAATGGAATGACCGCTAGAGGTTGCCTGGCTCGGAGCTGTCCTTGAAGTGACCGATCTGTAACCGTTCGTTGTGTAACTGTGGTGTCAGCTGCTGCTCAGATTGCTGCTGTAGGAGGCGCCTTACGATGCAGCAGTGCCACACGCGAAACACGATGGTCTTTCTTCTCGATAGAGCTACGTGACCGTCCGGAGCCCAGTCTTCTTGCCGCCGTACATTCCTGTGACCACCGGTGCCAGCAATCATGTACAGTGGCTACATTCCGGCCAAGTCTTTCTGCAGTATCACGGAAGGAACATCCAGCTTCTCGTAACTCTATTACACGACCTCTTTCAAACTCATTGACATGTTGATAGTGGCGTTTTTTTTATTCTACATCTACATACATACTCCGCAATCCTTCATACGGTGCGTGGCGGAGGGTACCTCGTACCACAACTAGCATCTTCTCTCTCTGTTCCACTCCCAAACAGAACGAGGGAAAAATGACTCCCTATATGCCGCTGTACGAGCCCTAATCTCTCTTATCTTATCTTCGTGCTCTTTCCGCGAAATATAAGTTGGCGGGAGTAAAATTGTACTGTAGTCAGCCTCGAATGCTAGTTCTGTAAATTTCCTCAGTAGCGATTCACGAAAAGAACGCATCCCTTCCTCCAGAGACTCCCACCCGAGTTCCTGAAGCATTTCCGTAACACTCGCGTAATGATCAAACTTACCAGCAACAAATCTAGCAGCCCGCCTCTGAATTGCTTCTAAGTCCTCCCTCAATCCGACCTGATAGGGATCCCAAACGCTCGAGCAGTACTCAAGAATACGTCCTATTAGTGTTTTTTAAGAGGTCTCCTTTACAGATGAACCACATCTTCCCAAAATTCTAGCAATGAACCCACTTCATATCGCTCTGCAATGTTGCGCCCAAATATTTAATCGACGTGACTGTGTATTCGATGCCTTATAAGCATTCTTGACGAACATCAGCTCCACACGCCCAATCTCAAAGTTAATTAACGCTCACGACCGTTGGAACGTGTATTTAGAGCAACCCTGTCTTCCATTCCCGTAGTGACGATACTAGAACTATTCTTATGCCAGTGGCGAGAAATTTGAATACCACCATTTTTCAGATGTGGAACCACACCTGCCAACTTTCATTTATGTAGCACAACTCCTTCCTGGCGCTGCTACTTTTCTTCCGTCAGTGTATTTGTAACTGACAGATACGTGGCGACGGACAGTGGCTTGGAAACATCCCGAAGACTGCGCGTCCGAACGCCAGCAGCAGATGGACACCACGTGGAGGGCAGCACAGCACAGCACCGGCTGGCTGCCCCGCTTACCCTTGGGTGCACAACGTCCGCCATGACCGCCGGCGTCGGCGTCGGCTTTGGCGTCGCCACGGTCGATACGTGCGGCGGGCAAGCGCGGAGCGGCGGCCGGCTCTCACTGCCACTACACGGCCCTAACCGTCACACAGCATCCGGCCACACGCACACACACACACACACACACACACACAAACACACAGTGCATCCAGTAACATCCACACACTTTACAGGTAAACAACAATTTAATTTTTGTCTAGGACGAAGTTATTATCTAAGGACGACGTCCCAGTAATAAATTAATATGGTTCTGTACAAGGTTATAGGTAGACTTCCCGTGGTTGTAAGGGTTAAGCCTCTCCCATTTATTCCCATTCGGGATCCCCCATTTGCCCCATTATTAGCATGTCTATTAATTGGCTCAATAGAACCACAACTCTTTAATGGTCTGGATCTCGGACTGTCTACCTCACTCACACACAAACACATAAGCACTATTTTAAATTTTCATATGCCCATCGTTGTGGCAGAATGTTTGAGGGACTTCGATTGTTCACTTATGTAATAAGTCATCCTTGACATGTTATTTACTATATGGCTACCAGTATCGGTGGTTCAAATGCCTCTGAAAACAATGGGACTTAACTTCTGAGGGCATCAGTCACGTAGAACTTAGAACTACTTAAACCTAACTAACCTAAGGACAACACACTCATCCATGCCCGAGGCAGAATTCGAACCTGCGGCCGTAGCGGTCGCGTGGTTCCAGACTGTAGCGCCTACAACCGCTCGGCCACACCGGCCGGCTAGTATCGGTGGTTCAGTACATCCTCATCAGACCTTAAGTGACGTAGAGGGGGTTAATCCTAGTTGTATACACGATTCCATCAGTGGCCAACATCTGTGACCTGAAACTTCCTGGCAGATTAAAACTGTTTGCTGGACTGAGACTCGAACTCGGGATCTTTGCCTTTCGCGGGCAAGTGCTCTACCAACTGAGCTACCCAAGCATGGCTCACGACCCGTCCTCACAGCTCCAATTCCGCCAGTACCTCGTTTCCTGGCGGAACTGGAGCTGTGAGGACCGGGCGTGAGTCGTGCTTGGGTAACTCAGTTGGTAGAGCACTTGCCCGCGAAAGGCAAAGGTCCTGAGTTCGAGTCTCGGTCCGGTACACAGTTATAATCGGCGAGGAAGTTTCATATCAGCGCACACTCCGCTGCAGAGTGAAAATCCCAGTCTGTGAACTGGTTTCCGTAGATTGAAACAACGATGTTTTGTCTCCAACGATAAACTACCAAGTTGGTAGTTGACGGTTACAGACACAATATCGATGTGAACAGTCTACGGTAACCAGTTCATAGATGTTGGGCTCATGGAATCGTGTATACAGTTGGAGTTAGCCCCCTCGGTGTCAGTTGAGCGCCTCAAGGTGGTGTGCGGAATCACCGAAACTGGCAGCCATATAATAAATAGCATCGAAATGACGGCTGTAGGTGTTCCATTTTATTACGTATTCTAACTTTTGGCTTCGGCACTAGTCTTAATTGTCAGAAACAATCTGAAGTAGTCTCAGATTCCCCGTTCCCACCAATGTTTTTGGAAGGCTTCATTTGTTTAACAATCGAATCCTGGAACTGAAATTCTCCTCCATCCACGCTATCCCACAAAAGTACTCCTATCCCTATTAGTCGACATTGGTGCGCGATGTGTCAACACTTTGCCGTTATGACGCCTTGAACTTTGCTGAGAACATTTTCAGTGAGTTGTCTGAATGCCTGTGGAGAAATGGCAGACCATTCTTGCAAGGGTCGACGCCAGAGAACGTACTGGAGTCTCGATCGAGGTCGACATTCTACCTCAACGGTCGTCAATCGTTTTTGCTCAAGGGTCGATACTGATATAGTGAGGTGGCACCTCGGGCCGCGTATGTGTCTATCTTATTATGATTTGCTAACCTCCATAAATTATTAGTATGTTATGAGGCCCGAAGTTCTTAACTATACTAACGGCGCGATTAGTTGGCCGCAGCCTCCAAGTATTAGTCGTTAAAAGTCGGTGCGATTCGGAACACTTCGTGTCGACTCCTCTGTCAGAGGTTGCTGCTACACTGAGCGAGCCCAAAGATGAGACTCTGTAACTGGCTCACGATGTGTTATTGTGTTGTTAGTATGTGTAATTGATTAAAGAAAGTAATTATATTAAATAGATTATGCGATATGAGACACGATCACAAATATTTACTGTTTTGAATCTCATTTTTTGCCTATCATTGTGTTGTATGACAATAGCCCTAATTTAATTGTACGTTCTTTGCAACCAATACGTAACGTATTTGTAGATGAATGTCTCTATAATGCGCATTTACGTATCCATGTTACATCCGTGTCTAAATTTATGCCATAGCAGATGTTCCACGCGAGTGGCGTACTCCTGTGGACTTGTCCGTACTGGAAGACAAACGATAAAGCATTTCCTGCCTCACATCCTCTACTTAGCGGTCTGTACCTGAGGTAAGCGGGCTGCTTTACTTACCTCACTGTTGAAGTTACCCACATCAATTAAAATTAAACGCATGTTAAATGTTACTGTCTGTCTAACAATTTTGTTTGTTACTTAGCAAGAAAGCTACACTCTTAACGTGCCGTTAACGTTGGTTGACGTTTTTGGATTCGTCTGTTTGTGACTAGAGACTTGTTTTTATAGTATACGGATGAGAACCGAGGGCAGCACAAATACGTGATTCAGGCGACATGTGACCGGCGTCCGCTGTCTGACGACCACAGTTCTAGCTCATTCCAGAGGTTTTCCATTTGGGTTAGGTCTGACCTCTGGGCTAACTAGTCCATTTGAGGACTGTTGTAATCTACAAACCTTTTCCTGGCTGACGCTTGTAAGCGTACTGTCATATCGCTGGCTTAGTTGTGGAGTATCTTTGCGGGCAGCCGTGACTAGATAGTCGAGCGCGGGACATGGAACTGTTATGTTGTGTAGTGTGTAGCTCTGCATGTGAGAGGCATTGTTAGCATGGAAGTTGGAGTGTTGCTACAAGTGTTATTACAGTAAAGTGATAAAATAAGTAAATGATTCAGAGGAAAGTGAGTCAAGAAGTAATTTAAAAATAAGCAGTGCTGCTGATAACGTATTTGTGTATCCTCTCGTTGCGTGTCGTACCGTACTGTATCAATCATCCGCGCCGTGTTCGGTCTTTCAGAATGAACCAATGTGAATCAGCAAAAATTGTTACCACAAAATAGTACAAACAAGTGCCTGTGTCTTGTAGCGAGCGTGAGAACGTGCGTTCGATCATCGCGTTTCCGCATTATCGACAATCAGCCGCGCCGTGACGGTTACGCGCACGCTCGTACAACTGAGAAGTGTGAACTGTAAATTTAACTTTGTGAACAGTGTTAAAATATCATTACTAGTGTCAAGGAGGACTGGTACAAAATATCTGTGTGTGCGTGACGAGCGTAAGACCCTTCGTGCGATCATTCGGCTTCCGCATCATCAACAATCACCCGCGCCGTGTCGGTTACGCGTACTCACGTCCGAATAATATTGTGGACTGTTAATCATCCATTAATTGAGATAAACACTTATGAATTAGAATGTAAATAGTGCAGCCTGCGAATTTCTTTTATCGTCTCAGAATATAGTTGTTCATAGCAGACGTCGAACAGTGTTGTGTCTTAACGTTGAGCGGCTTCCCTAAACCCGCTTGCATAATTCGATAGATAGTTTCAGGCAAGCCAGCAGCAGTGTGGAGTAGAACAGCACGACCGCCGCGGGATTACCAGGTACGTGGTGTGGACAGGGCGCACGGTCAAGAAAAGCAGAAGCGACAACAAGTTTAAGGGTCCCCCAGCCCCATTTGTACTCCCGGTCGTGTTACACGCTGTTTATGACAGGCTGCATTGTCGTTGCAGATACAGTCATCATTTTCCAACTGTTCCTGCAGCGTACTTTACTCAGTGCTCTTGAGTATCATTCCGCATTTACCGTTTTCTTAGGCGCTATAAGGGGACACACTCCAACACCCACACTGTAACACCTCCTCATTTGTTCTTCACTGTTTGTACTACACGTGATAGCAGGTAGCGCTCTCCATCATTTATCAAATCCAAACTCTTTCACTGGATTGTCACAGAATATAACTTCACTTATCACTCCAGATCACCCGTTTCGTGTGATTCACTGTGCAGTAGTGTCACTCTTTGCACCACTTCCAATGTCACTTGGCACTGACTACAAAAATTGTGGGCGGCCGCTGTGACCGAGCGGTACTAGGTGCTTTAGTCCGGAACCGCGCTGCTGCTGCGGTCGCCGGTTCGAATCCTGCCTCGAGCATGGATGTGTGTGATGTCCTTAGGTTAGTTACGTTTAAGTAGTTCTAAGTCTAGGGGACTGACGACCTCAGATGTTAAGTCCCATAGTGCTTAGAGCCATTTGAACCATTTTGAACAAAAATGTGTGGCTTATGAGTAGCTGCTCGACTACTGCACTCCACGTCTTCCTACTCACAGTGATTGTGCTAGCTGGACTGCTGGTGGCACTTTGGAATTCACGAGTGATTCGTTTCCCTGGTTTCATACGATTATATACAACCGCTCTCCGTACTGCTGGATGGTTCTCGTCCGTCAGTATACAAGATATGCGTGGTATCGGTTTAGCTGTGGTTGTCCCACATCATATTCACATCATCAACAGCCGACCTGACAGCTTTAGATGGGTTGATGCTGGTACTTATGGGTTTAAAGAGACTAAACATACAAGGTCATCAGTCTCCTATTCCCCGTCCCCAACACCTACCGCCCCTTCCCCAGCGCCCGCTTCCCCCTCGCCCCCCCCCCC